>NC_086317.1:394232308-394562933 GCF_036172605.1 Pelobates fuscus
TCTACCACTAAAGTACACTGAGGGAATGCCAGATGATTGCAGCCTCTACCGCATTTGTCTCCCAACGTAACGAGGAAGAGAAGCAGAGGTCAAGAAGAGTTTGCAACACTTTAGAAGTGGTGCAGACATCTATGGCTGTTTAAGATATTCACGTGATTATCACCCGGCAGCTGGCAGGTGGTAAAACTGGTTTAATATTTGTCGGCAGGTTGCACACTAGGAAATAAAGCTGTGGTCGTTGCCCTACCCAATTTAAGATTGTGCTCATCACATTATTGCGTTGGGGCAGCGTTGATTGGGAAAGGTACAATATTAATAGAGTAACTTGTTTGTGAGTTAAATCTCAAATGGTCTGTATCAGTTTTTTTAAACTCTAGCATCAAGTGAATATCTACTGACTGTTCCTCTGCAGCAGGTATACCGCAACCACAGTGGGGAAAGTCTTTTGCACTCGAAGTACTGCTCTAGAACACTAATGAGACACTTCCAGAAATAGAGCTAAACATTTTTCTGCTTCTTTTGTACAATGTATTTAAATTATATTTTCTTATCTCTCGCTCTGGTAATTGGCTGCTAGAGTTGTGTATTATTATTAATGTTTAAAAAATTACAGGAGCAAGAGATAAGAAATGTTAACAAACTTCTCTTTGAAAATGAAATGTTTTTATGGATTCTCTGTGAGTCACGGCTAGGGAGACGTCACCATGGCTGTTTAAACAGAAGTTTAACTTTTAATTGGCAGGAAACTGAGTAGTGAAACTTGTCACTTGACCACCCCTTGTCGTTTTGTAGCCTAAAAACCTGTAAAATGAATTAATACCTAACTGGAATCCAGTGCAAGGCCAAATTCTTCCTGATCCTTTCAACCCATTTTTTCTTTTCACAACCCGTCAACATTTTCCGTATCGCAGTCCAATTAAATAATTGCATAGAGAAGCATTGTTGGACCTTGAGCACATGTGGATCGAGTATAATTGCACCTATCAGCTTCTCCTAATAGGGAAGCATTGAATCCAATCCTTCTCTATCAGAAGCAGTGAACACTGTATCGCTCATATGTGCAGTATGTGATTCACAATTGGCGAGATAAGCTATGTGACAGCTTATTTTGGCATTACAACATTTTTACCAGCCAATCTAAGTGCCGAAGGGAAGGAGGAAGGCACAGAGGGCTATACAGAAGGTAGGGGGATAGACACAGGGAACGGAATAAATGGAGAGAAGGGAAGGTTCTCCTTGTAGGCGTGTGCACAGCATTGCCTGCCAGTGAAGACCTAATTACATCTGTCACCAGCAAACAGGGCATGCTGATGACGAATGTAATTTTTGCACAGGACTCACATTAGTCAGGGGCCGACTAAGGCGTGTGTGCTGGGGGTGTAATCATAGCCCTGCACAAATACACAGATTCCTCTGTAAAGTCTTAAATAATTCTTATAATGATTAATATTATTTTTACAGTGTATATGGCCAACATATTTTGCACTGCTTCACAATTACATACGTAAAACAGCAAATAACTGAACAGAAACAAAAGGTGAAGCATGCTGATGCTCAAAGAGGAAATTGCGAAAATATTATAACTGGAAAAATGACTTGTCACGGGGAAGAGAGCTTAAAATTTGCAATACAAAAACACGTGAGCTGTAGAGTGGAGAGGGGAGAGAGTAAGTCAAACCATGGAAACACTAATTATGTGAAGAAATACATTGGAAGTGGTGTAAATTCAAAAAAGTAGCTTTCCTAAAGAGATGAGGTTCATATGTGCAGTATGTGATTCACAATTGGCGAGATAAGCTATGTGACAGCTTATTTTGGCATTACAACATTTTTACCAGCCAATCTAAGTGCCGAAGGGAAGGAGGAAGGCACAGAGGGCTATACAGAAGGTAGGGGGATAGACACAGGGAACGGAATAAATGGAGAGAAGGGAAGGTTCTCCTTGTAGGCGTGTGCACAGCATTGCCTGCCAGTGAAGACCTAATTACATCTGTCACCAGCAAACAGGGCATGCTGATGACGAATGTAATTTTTGCACAGGACTCACATTAGTCAGGGGCCGACTAAGGCGTGTGTGCTGGGGGTGTAATCATAGCCCTGCACAAATACACAGATTCCTCTGTAAAGTCTTAAATAATTCTTATAATGATTAATATTATTTTTACAGTGTATATGGCCAACATATTTTGCACTGCTTCACAATTACATACGTAAAACAGCAAATAACTGAACAGAAACAAAAGGTGAAGCATGCTGATGCTCAAAGAGGAAATTGCGAAAATATTATAACTGGAAAAATGACTTGTCACGGGGAAGAGAGCTTAAAATTTGCAATACAAAAACACGTGAGCTGTAGAGTGGAGAGGGGAGAGAGTAAGTCAAACCATGGAAACACTAATTATGTGAAGAAATACATTGGAAGTGGTGTAAATTCAAAAAAGTAGCTTTCCTAAAGAGATGAGGTTTATGGAACTTCTTAAATAATTGTAGACTAGAATATGTCTGATAGGATGAGCTGGGGCACGGGGCATTTTATAGTAATGATGGTGCAATTGGTAAGTTCTGTACGTAGCTATAAATTAGAAACATAGCTGTTTTCAGTGTGCTTGAGGAATGCTTGCTTTTGGATTAGAACATGACATGAAGATGGATTAGCAAAGGGTTAACACATTAGAGAAGCTCCAATTAAGGAAGTTATGTATGTGAGCTTCATTATTACATATTTGTGAGTCAGTTTTGGGTGATAATACTACATACTAAATGCTTTAGTTGTACCTTGCATAAGAATGAGGGGAATACCAACAATATTTTTAAAAAGATAATATTAACAGGCATTGGAGACAGATTGAATGTGCTGACTCAAAAGGCAAGAAGTGTGTGGGGGTGGGTTTAAGGGGTGCTATTTTGCCCTCCAGGGAGAGTGACAATAGAGAGAGTTTTAAAGTGGAAAAGAAGAGAAACTCAGTTTTGAGAAATGGATAGTCATCCAGTTACAGTCTGTCATGGATAAGTATACTGTATATAACCATGGCCAGACTGGGGAAAAATATTCAGCCAGGTAATTTTTTTATCACAGCGGCCCAGTGGGAAGAGGGTGGGCCCAGAGAGGGAGGCAATAACAAGCATGCCCCCTCTCAAAGTGAGCATGTTGCATGTTTCAATGATCTTCCAGGGCAGACCATGCACAGAGCCCTGTCAAAGTGCCCTTGCATGAGAAAAAGTCCCTGTAGTTGTTCTGCACAGTGCACATAAATTATTGACATGCTTGCGGTGTGTTTGCTTGTGACTTGTCTCTGGCGTCTCCATAAGTGGGATACCAGAGGAAAAAAGGGCCAAGAAAGTGAATTGTACATGCATTTGGAGACTGCTTGTGTAATTGCATGTGTGTAGAGTGAGCTCATTGAGCTATGGCATTTTGTAAATAGGTTGGTTTCAGTTGTGTTGTGTATGTTATGTAATGTGTGTGTGTTGCTAGGGGCTATAGTGTGTGTGCATAGGAGGCATTGTGTGTGTATAAGGGATGCAGTAAATGTGTGCATAGAAACTGTAGTGTATGTGTGTAGGTGATTTAGTGTTTAGGGGTTGTAGAGTGTGTCTTTAGATAATGTAGTGTATGTGTTTGTGTACAGGGACTCTAGTATGTGCATAGGGGATCCAGAGTGTGTATAAGGGATGTAATATGTATGTAGATGGTGCAGTGTATGTCAATAGAGGATCTAGTGTGTTAAGGAGATCCAGAGTGTGTATAGGGGATATATAGGTGTATATAGGACATATGGTGTGCGTAGGGGTGAAGTGTGTTTTAGGAGTGCTGTGTGTGTAAGGTGTACACAGTATGTGAGTTGTGCAGTGTGTGTGTGGGTTGCAGAGTGTGTGTGTGTGTGTGTGTGTGAGAGGTGCATAATGTTTTTTGTGAGGGGTGCATAATGTTTGTGTAAGGTGTGCAGCGTGTGTGCAAATAAGAATGTGTGTGTGTGAGGGTGCAGAGTGTGTGTGAGGAGTGCAGAGTGTGTATTTACAGGTGAGTGTGTGAGGGTCGCAGTGGTGTAGAGTGTGAGGGGCGCAGTGTGTGTGAGGCGTGCAGTGCGTGTGAGTGGTGCAGAGTGTTTCTGTGATGGGTGCAGTGCGTATGTGAGGAGTGCAGTGTGTATGTGAGGGGTGCAGTGTATGTGTATGAGGGGTGCAGAGTATGTGTGTGAAGCATGCAGTGTGTTTGGTGGTATAAAGTCAATTATGTCAGGGGTGAGAAAGGAGCAAATGTGCTGTGTTGTAGCATTGCCATTGTAACCTCAGCAATGCTTCCCACTCGCAAGAGGAGTACTCAGCCTCTCCTCAACGAAGTACTAGGGTGCCGTGAGAGAAAGCTTTGATCTCTCCATTGGCCCAAGAAGGCCCACTTCATGGGCTGCAGGGGAGATACTATCGGCCCCATCGGCCTCGGCTCATAGCTATTATGGCCTACAGGGCTTTTGCCCTGTTTGCCCGAAGGCCAGGTATATAACCCAAATAAGCAGAGTTTAACATCAGAAATTAGGTATGTTACTGGTCCTTAGAGGTGGCCGAGCTTCACGTAAAATAGAATGATATTGGATAAGTCTGCTAAGTAGTATGAAACCGTGTATGATAAGCAATATAATTGTGACTTATAGTGAGACTTTCACTTGTTGTATATATGCTTGTTTCCACTCAAGGCCAACAGGTTATACTGTTCACCCTCTTTGCAAGAAAAGTGGCAACAAGTGGGTATGCGTAATATTTTTGAGAAATGGTTTCTCCAACTACTACCTTTACAAAAGCACTTGTGACTCTCAGGCCTAGCTCTTTCCTGACTCATCCCAGGAGTTAAGGACCAGTACAGTCAGCTAACAGCTCTGAAGACAATGTTACTTTGATCCCTAAACAAACCATGGTGATACACTCAATTCGAAATATATAACCAAATGATATGGGGAAACAGGCACTCCTAAGAACACAGAATTTATTTATAATAGGGTAGGAAGACAATCAGGGCCACCATCAGAAAATTTGGAGCCCCTAACACAGTTCAAGGTCTGGGCACCCAGGCCCGCATCCAAATCCACCCACAAGGAAGCAGTGTTTGTAGGGTGAATACATTGTGTGTGTTTTGAAGATGCAATGTGTATTTGAGTATTGGTTGCAGTGTGTGTTAGTGCATGTGTAGTGGATGCACTGTGTGTATACATATATATCTATATCTGCACTGTCACTTTAAATATAGGTGCACTTTATTACAATTGGTAATATTGTCACGTCTTCCCTTTAAATCATTATGCACTTTAATTATATATGCACTTTATAAATTACACTGCCTTAATTGAGTAAATGACTATGTTTAGGTTCTATATCCCTCCAACTCTTAGGTATACCTATTTTGCATGATTTCTATCAGCACAATCTTTCTAATCACTGTTATGCCCTTAACAACCTTTTCTGGCATACAACCACTGTTAGACATGTTCCCTAGGCGACTGATGATTATACACGTCGCCATGGTAACAGACGTTGCGTCATCACCCAATGGGGGGGCGGAGCATGCACCTGCATGTCCACTCCTCACACCGGAATGCTCTTGGCACTGCACCTTCACCTGGGGTGAGTCAATTATTATCTAACTTTCCTAACTATTTGGCTATATAAGCACTATACTTATACTGTTGTCATGTTCTTGATCCTGGGGAAAGTCCAGTACATGGACTGAAACGTTGATCTTTTTAATGAATCTTCAATAAACAGGTTTTAAATTCTTCTAAAGACCATGAGTTCTCACCTTTATATATATATATATATATATATATATATATATATATATATATATATATATATATATATATATATAGCATGTTTTTGTATGGAGTATGTCTGTGAATGTTTGTGTTTGAATGCAGGTGTTCATTTGTGTGTAGTGTATACACTTCCACACACACACTAATACTCAGACACATACAAATATACAGACACACAGATACACACACATACATTGACACAGAATACACACACAGACACAAACACTGAACACAAAGATACACATACTGAAACAGACATACACACATACAGGCATACATACTGAAACACACACCCTGAAACAGACATACACTCATATACAGACATACATAGTGACACACAGACACACATACATACAGGCACATGCATACATACATACATACAAACACACATTCAGGCAAATACATACAGTCTGACATACACACACAGACACATACAGACATACATATACACATATATACTAACATACATACAGACACATACATACTGACACCCATTTTTACTGACATACATACAGACATACAGACAGACACATACATACATACATACAGACACAGACATACATTCTGAAATACATATACATTATAAATAACAGAGTTGGTATATTGTAGATGTGGTTTAAATAACAAAAAAAAGTGTGCACTAGTGTTTCTAGAGGATCCCATGAGATTCTGTGTGTCTCCATAAATTAATATCTGAATCCCACAGTTGTCAAATGTAATGGCTGCTGGAATGGGACCAAAGTTGACGGCTGAGCCTGGGCGTTTGTCAACTTTTGCAAACCTAAGATTTGGCATAAGACAAAGTGGTCCTTAATTTGTCATATGAAATCTTTTTAAAATTTTCAAAGTAGTCTTGATCAGTATTTTAGAAAAAAATATATATATCTTTATGATATACTGAAACACTTCAGATCTGCTTTAAGAAAAATGACCTTTCAGGAAGGAAGTGGGTTGTAGTGAAGCTCCGGCCAGTCAAACTGTGGTCAAGACATAAAAAAAAAAATTGCTGACTGGGGGGTTCATCAACCACTAGAAATAAAAATATTTTAGTATTTGTTATAGGGTCAGTTTGAACAGAAATATGTGAAGTGCAGTTAAAGGGACACTCCAGATCCCTAAAGCAGTTTAGCTTTTTGAAGTGCTTTATGTCGGAACAGTGTTGTGACGGAGCTCCTGTACTCCGATCGAGTACCTCCACCCTATCCGCTTCATAGCCATTGGGGAGGTAGTCTGGCATGCTTCAACACCTGTCACGGAAGCTTGAAAAGGGTCTCCCTGGAGCTTTTCCACTCGAACAAGCTACAGCTCTCCTTCCAGGCAAGTATCGTCCCCTCTGCCTATTCTGCTGCAACCCTTCTTCCAGGCAGGTATCATCCCCTCTGCCTATTCCCCTAAGCCCTTCTTACAGCCCTCTTCCTGCAACGTGATTTCTATTGCCTTTACAAAGACACTTGTGGATCTCAGGCCTAGCTTTCTTGATTTGTCCCAGGGCTAGAGGTATTGTGCAGCCAGCCAACAGGTCCAAAGACTGTTACTGGGATCCCTAAAAATCCACACAGGACACCCAGTTCCAAAAAGGAACTCACATACAAATATTAATTTTTACTTGGGACTAGCCCATATGATAATTACATTATCCTTACCCATTCAAATAAATACAAAAAAAGAATCATGTAAAAAAAACATAAAGGCACTCATAATAAGACAAACATAGTAATAAAGGAGCGGAGGAGACAATAACTAGCATGGCCCCCGGCAGAGCACAAGGCTCCAGCACTTCAGATGACTCTGAGGGGGAAGAAGGATGAGTGGCCTGGCAGGCACCCAGCAGTGTACACCGGAGAACAGACTCTGATGCTGACACATACCCGTCTACTAAAGGGGACATTAAAAAACTGCTCCCGGACCTTTGCGCCCTATGGAAGGCAGACCTTGCAGGGGTGCAGATGTCGAGATGTCCGGTTGACCGAGACCCAAAGACAAATAGACACCATGTCCCTGCAAATACAGAGACTTACCAAATCAGTTGCATTGCTGGACGCGAGACACCACAGGAGGAACATAAGGAACTTTCCTGTTAAATCGGACAAAGAATGGTGTATGCTAAGCTTAAAATTCCTTTCTATTTCTTTTTTATTATCTTTCTCTGATATCATGTATATAATGTCTATGCTCCAAGAACCAGTTTTGACTGCTTCTCCTCTGTTGCAATAAAGACATGATCCTCTACTTGCACTATTCTAGCCTCTGACTGATTCATTGGAAAAGGCTTTCCAGAGAGTATTGACTATTTAAAAAATATAATCAACCAGCACATTTACCCTAGCAGTGCAGTGCAAGAAAATGAACACAAATTGAAATGGTAATTACCCCTTTCATGTAGCTAACAAGGATTCCTCAAATGTGTGTGTATATTTATATTTACTCATATATATTTACTCATATGGATGAAAACTAGTGAACTTATAAGCGTATCTATACAAAAAGGAATAGCAAAATACCTTGAAAAAAGTAGAAACATATATTGCATAGAAATCCTAGGAGCTATCAAACACATATAATAACTAACACGTTTAACCAATCAAAACATCTATGTATAACAGAATAAAAATATACTGATCTTAAAAATGCGTAAAAATAGGCGTCGGGGCCTGGCCGCCGTCGGGATCAGACGCGCTTTGTCTGAGCTCCCGCTCCAGGGTCTAAAAATCGGAGAAAACTGGAGGCCAAACCTAACCAGCAGTTCACACTGGCGACCAAATCGACCCCCAGCTGATGGGGAAAGCAGGGATACCTCACAAGACCCAGCCTGGACATAACAGCGACCCGACAAGGGCCCGGAGCACAAAAGAGCTTGAGCCGAGACGGGACGGCCGCCCTCCCAGGTCTCCAGCCGGTGGCTGGCTCCCCTCCCCTCCCCTCTGGACCGGGGGGGTCATCCCGGTCTACCAGGGCAACCACTGGGGCGCCAATTTGGGCCCAGAACAACCACCCTGCCGTGGAATACCCACCGAGGGGCACCACACAAGATGGCCGCCGCCCGCATGCCATGTGCGCGACCGGCCAGCATTACAGAGCCGAAATCAGAGAAGACCACCCAACTAGAACAAGGCAAGTCTGGGGACGACAACATCTCCTACCATAGCCGGGGAGAAAGTGGGGCTGAGAGAGTGTTACTAAGCCCTCTGACCATAATTGACGACTCCTGGGGAAGCTGTGCGTTTCAAACCGCACAGCTTGTTCACCCTCCCCGAACAACAACAAGTTCGTTAGCTCACGGCTACAGATCAAGCCTGGAAGGAGAAGCCCAACTGCCACCCAGATGAGTACCCTAGACACCTGTGAAAGCATGTGGATCCCTGTCACTGTGCATTAAGCAGGACTACTGTGTCTCCCTGTTAAGTTACGCCATCTTATATGCCAGCTCAGAGACAACTACAGCCCAACGTTACGCGGGCTTTACAAGGGACTGCAGCTTTACCTTCCCTTCTAGCCGCCTAAGATCCAGTACCCCTTGCTATACACTTCTACAGTAATTCCTTTCCTACCTATGTTAAATGGCAAAGATGTGCTAAGCTCCAGTGGTCCTAACTAAACTAAGCTTTTGACTAGCAAATATGTTTAGATAATAATAGCTACTTGTTTAACTTACATGTACAAGCCTATACCATGCAGTATGATTGTATGTTCATTGAATTCTACGCAACTTACTTCCTCTTGCATTACTTAAGCATGCATAAGCCTTAATACCTCTCTCTCAGCATGACTGGCCTATGATTAGCAATCTATCATCACTTACCTTACCTTATGTAGGCCTAAGCATGAATATCTTGATGTTATAACCCCCAAAAAAGTGCGTTTATTCAGACATGTCATGTACTCTACCAACAAATAATTTCTGTGATACCTCTGCACTGTCTGTGTTTATATGTGAAACTTGCAAAGCACTACAAAAATAAAGAATTAAAAAAAAAATGTGTAAAAATAAATAGTGCAGATACAAATAATATAAGTCATATAGATAATAAAATTCAACTGGTACAAAGTAGAAACCGAAAAGGAGGAAAGTAACGCAGGAAAAAACAAAAATATAATAATTACAAAAAAAATACTAAATTAAAAGCAACATTAGGTCCCATGGGCTCTAATGTTTGAAGTCTGTGTATCCAAAATCCTTCTTAGCTTCATCATCAGGCCCCCCACCCCCCTTTCAAGATTGACCTTCTCAATGACAATAAATGAGAGAGTTCGAGGATCAAAACCAGGACACTGATTACACTGAATATTGGAAGTGAATGTGATACCAATCTTTTTCCAATATTATTCAGGTACGGTATTTTAAAAAGCGGACTTTAACTTGTCTTCCTGTTCTCCCAACATACTGTGCAGCACACCTACATGTAAGCAGGTACGCAACATGTGTAGAAGAACAGGAAACATGGCCCCTAATTTAAAAAACTTCTTGTGTAGAGGTACTCTGGAAAGACAATGCAGTTTTAGATAAAAAAAAAAAAAGACAGGTTTTGCAATGCCCGCACATATAAAAACCTTCTGAGGAATGATTCAACAGTCGATTGCTAAGACTCCTATTCCTAAAAGTGCTAGGTGCTAAACAATTTCAAACAAATTCTTCCCTTACCCAAAAATTATGTTAGGTATTTAGGTAATTCAGAACCTAAAATGTGTCTTCTAAAATTATAGGCCAATATTTTTAATTTTATTACAAGACACGGAGGCTCATAATGCATATCCCTTTCTTTACTTTCCACCAATAGCAGCAAAGAATGCTAAACAGAATGAAAAAAAATAATGCATACATAATAACATAGGCCACTCCCAGCCAAGTCCCAGTATAATAGTTGCCACCACCCTTAGATCTCCCTCTTTCTTTGCTGCTTCACAGTCAGATAAGTACCTAATTTTCTCTGTTCTGTGGGTTTTTTGCTAATCTGGTGATTTGTTAGTATTTGCTGTTATATTACATGTATTTTCAGTTTGTATTTATTATGTCTATGGTAGATTCGGGGTCCCAGACCAGTTAAAGGCTCTCTTTTTACCTGTTTGAGGGTCTTTTGTTGTACCCCTATCCTTTATCTTTTTACTATTTTTCTTTCATATATATTTGTGTTTTTTCTGTTTTGGTACCTCCTGCCTGGGTTTTTTCTGCCTTTGTCTTATGCTGCTCTGTTTTATTTTGGTGCCCCTGCATTTTTCCCTAAGTTTCATTTTGCGTTTGCGGACCTGTAACCGCACATTCGGCTCTTTTTAGCACTTCGCGGGTTTTGACTTACTGGACGTGCTCGTCCCACGAAAGAGCTTCGTTCGCGAGCTGAATACACCTGTTCGGTGATAGTCTTTAGCCGCGTTCGCTGTTTTTTTTGCCTCCCGTGAGTTTCGCGGACTTTGATGACTATGTTTTTTCTTGCGGTTTTGTCTCTCCTCCCCCTCCTTCATTTTACCTTGCCAGCCTCGTGTAGTTACTGCTGGTCTGGGCCTTGGTGAGATCTCGCCTATTTACCTTTTTTCCCGGGTTTGCTTACTTTGGGTGATTAACCCTTAATGTACTGATTACTTTACAGCTGTTTGAGTGTCAGTTAATATATATATTTATACCTCTTTAGTGTGGGACATTGCTTAAAACCCAGGGTGCCTGCCTGTTCACCTACCACTGGGGAGATGTATACCCCACGGGCCGTGGGGAGATCCCCGCTACCTTGGGCTCCCTGCCCCCTTAGTGGACCTGTCTGGCCAAGACGAGGGTGCGCATGCCTCAGCGCTGCAACGCTGCACTGTTCAGTTACGGATGCCATTATGGTGGCCATGAGGTTCATGTTATCAGCCCTGTTTCAAACTATCTCACAAGTCCTACTCACGCGCCAGTGGGCGTGTCAGGCAGTGGATGCTTCAGGTGTGGCACCCAGGTAGGCTTTACGCATAGCCAAACGTACCTGTCCCTCTGCCTCCAGAACCCGTATGACTGGCGCACCTTTGGTCACCCCAGAAAGCATATCCAATCCATGCAAGAGAGCCTTTACGCATCAGGCAGAACAGACACGAAAATGGAAATGTGCAAAAGCACAAAAAGAGAGCGACTCCAAAATTGGGTCTAGTGAGGAGGCTGGTGAGGAGTCTGTGAGCGAGAGCGACTCTGAGAGGGATTCCGCTGAGTTGGGCCTTAACCTCTTTTCCTCCACTCAGACAGGGATGTCCGGAGGTGATCTGGGGGCTGCTCCTTCTGCAGATGTGGAGACTGCCCTCACAAACCCATTGGACGAGCCCTTATTAAGCCTGGATGAGCTCAACCATCCTAGGTCAGCTGAGTGGCTCCCTGCAGACCATGTGGCCAGATACCGTGAGAACTGGGTATGGCGCCCACTCAGCAAGGCGGCCCACAACAAGCTTAGGGCAGAGTGTCCCAGGACCCCTGAGTGTCTGATGATGATGGGAGTCTCAGCCTGGAAATAGACTATCAGGGCCAGGTGCAGGGCAACCACACGCCCCCTGGTGTTGAGCACCAACGTTTGTGCGGCCACGTACCAGGGCCCTGATGCAGCTTCTGCGGATCCCAAGAGCTAGGAGCTAGATGATATGCAGACCTCCCAGAAACTGTATAGGGAGGCTCTGCAGCAGATATGTATCCAGTACAGAAACAAGGCAAGACTAGGACAGGCACCTAACAAGAAAACAAGACAAGACTAGAAGAACACAGAACCGGAGCAGGACAGAAAGCACAACCTAGAACGTGTACACAAGACATGAGGGAAACATAAACAGGGCAGGACAGGACTGTACATGAACTGGGAATACAAGACAAAATGAAACAAGACCAGAGATGCAAGGCAAAACAAGAGGAGACATAACTAAGTACTATATATGTAAAACATTGGAGATTTAGACATGCGTAAATGGCCAAGATGTATGCAGCCCACCACTGCGGAAAAGTACTCCAATTACGGTGGGTTCCTATCTGCCTAGATATGCTTGACTAAATAAACAATAATAAAACACACACAGCACTTACCTGCAAGAAATGGGCAGAGGACTTGGAGCAACTGCCTGCAGGAACCAACTGAAACAAAAGGATTAATGGAAAAGGAAAGGGTGTGGCAACATAAAACAAACATTTAAAGGAATCCAAGAGACTGGGAATTCCAGGAACGGAATACAGGAATGAACCCAGAAACCCCAGCAAAAAAAAACTAGACATGGAATAGAATACCAGAAAAAACAAGAAAAATTACAAGAATTGTAAAAAGAGTACTGGATACCTGAAGCCAAAACCAGACATCTCCTTGGTTGGGTCCAGAGATCGATTTGCTTTGCCGGGAGTGTCAATGCCTCCCTGTCCGTGGAACAGCGTAAAGCCATCCTGTTTAAAATAGAGCCCAAGTTGGTCAATCTCACCCTCACTGAAGCTAGTAAAGATGCCCAAAGCTTATTTTTTGGAGATTCCTTTATTAAGGATCTGGGTCACTTCGTAGGGGCATTTACTGCCCTTGATAAGGCCCAATATTTCATGAGAAGGGTATTCCAGGGGCGGGTCTCTGCCAGGGCTGGCAGATTCAGGGGCCATCTGGTCAGCCACAACTATTTCCAGTCCCGAGGCTCTTTCCAGCACTGCTCCAATTTCCAGGAGACGAGGACCCGGCGGTTGAGAGGTTTACGTGGACAAATGGATGGTGAGTTTACATAAACCTCAGTTTTTTTTCCATGTTTGTGTAGGGGGCAGTTTGGTCAACAATTACCTCAGACACGTGGGTACTCAACGCGGTTTGAGGTTTTCATATAGAACTCGTCAACACGCCTTGCGATATTCCAACTCCTCTGCCGATCTGTTTCTCACTCAGAGACCGCATGTTGATCGACGAGGAATTGTCTGCCTTCTGCGTCAAGGAGGCAATCGAGCTGGCCCCTCTGGACTCCGTAGGGGTCTTAAGCAATATATTCCTAGTTGAAAAGAAAGGTGGGCAAATGCGCCCTGTCATCAACTTGCGCCCGCTCAATGCTATGGTTCGCTACCACTATTTCAAGATGGAGGGCATCTATCTTCTGAGGGACCTACTCCTGCACGGAGATTGGCTGGCGAAACTAGATTTGAAGGCCGCGTACCTGATGGGGGCCAGTAGCCAAAACTTCGAGATCTACTTCAATTCTGTTGGAAGGACAGAGTTTGGCTCTTTATATGTCTTTCTTTTGGGCTCTCCTCTGCGCCCTGGTGCTTCACGAAGCTGCTGCGCCCGGTGATGGCCTGGCTCCGCAGTCGAGGCATTCGCTTAATCGTCTACCTTGATGACATCCTGATAATGGCTCAGGAGCGCTCCATCCTCATGCACCGTGGGACCTGCTGAGTCACCTGGAGTTCACATCAACTGGGAAAAATCCTCCCTGAACCCATTCAAACACATGGAATTTCTGGGTTTCCTTGTGGATTCGAAGTAGGAATCGTTGAGCCTTCCGTCCTCCAAGATTCGGACGATTCGCAAGAAACTTCGCAGTCACTTGGCGTCACTTGGCACGGCATTTCAGCCTGCTGGCCTCATCTATCCAGGTGGTGTTCTCGGCCCCTTTCAATTACAGGGCACTCCACAGGTTGAAAATAGCTCATCTGTAAGAGGGCACGTCTTACGCGGATATGGTTACCCTGGATGGCAAAATGAGGGACAAACCGCAGTGGTGGATCGTGAACCTGTCTGCATGGAATGGCACCGGGTCTTTAATAAAATCATGACTTTACGTCATGTAATAGGAAAATCATGTAAATTGTCTGTTGCAAAAGGCTTGAGAATTAAATCTGGTATTAAATGAAAATTTTACAATTTTAGTTTTTTAGAATGATTTTGATCTCTGTCAAGCAGGCAATTCCTTCTTTTCATTTTACTCACTCTTTCTACGTCTATCTGTAATTCATTTAAAGGGTAGCCTTTTTCTAAAAAAAATATTCTTTGACACTTGACAGACATTTTTTTGATGGTGACCACTTCTAATCTGTAAAGCTATTCGTATTAGCTGGCTTAAAATACAACAGTTTATATTGGGTCATTTTCAACATAAATTATCAAATCCAAAAATGTTACTTTATATTTATCAATTTCAGGAGTAAAAACTGACGAAAAAAACATTATTATTGATATAATGAATAAAAGTATGTACGGTAATTGTTAACTGTTCCCTTCCAAATTACTAAAATGTTGTCGATATGGCAGTGCCAAAGCACCATGTCCGCCCCAAATAGGTTATTGTTCCCAATGCATGTCCTCTCCCCGCTATCCATAAATGTATTGGCATAACTTGGGGGGAACTTGGTGCCCATGGCGTTGCCCTAGACTTTTATGTAGATACGCTTATATGTGTACTTTTTTCATCCATGTGAGTATATATCATTTTTTATGATACAAGATTTTTTTCATTATGTAATAAATAGTTTTTTTTTTTATCTTTATGCATTATCCATATTGGTTGTATGGATATTATTGGAACTTCTGGAACACAAGCCACAACCAGGAAACCACATTTTTAGTATGGCTGTGCTTGGAACGCATTTGCGTTCCAACAATAACGAACTGAAAACGTTTAATACAAAAGAAGTCCCGAAAATTGGTAACCGGAGGAGGAAATTATGGCAATGGAGCGCATATGCCTTCCTCCGAACAATGCCTAGAGACTCATATTAGATTGGGACTCATCTGGATAATTGCCTTTGTATGAGCCAAATGGATTGGCTAAATGCGATCGGAAGGAGGCCTGAACGTTATATAAAAGTGGTTTGTGTATATTTTTTTGTATTATGCTGCAATTCCACTTAAATTGGACAATTAACATTTTGATGCCCCTGGGAAATCTCATCAGTAGGAAAAAATACATAGGGCTTACCCACTGCGCTTTTCTTTATATTTCTTTATATTTGTTATCATTATTTGTATTTATATACCCTTGATACATATTTATCCTTAAGAGAAGAAGATTTACCTCATGTTGCATTTTCACTTTATTATTTGAACCAGACCCTTCAGGCAAATGTGGATGGGCTTTTTATCATCTTTTATCCTGTAAGTGTATCAATAAAACAGCTACGTTATTTGAGAGTGTTGCACCATGGTTTTCCAGTATTTCTTTTACATGCACCTTTGTTACTGTCTGATAGACAGCCACTGGAGGCAGTCTTAGTCCTGCAAATTAATTATTATAGTTTCTCAATAACTGCTATAGTTTACATTACAGGACTAAGGGTGATAGGGACAGTGCACCCAGACTAGTTCAATGAGATGAATTGGTCTGGGTGACTAATGTCGCTTTATCTCTAATGGCAAAAGCTGCTACCAATACAATTTAGCAATGGTGTGTTTAGATTTAAAACCCACAAAAAATGGCTAGCAGGGGTGGAGCCTAGCTTTCAGGCTTAATAGACATGCTACCCATCAGCTCCTGGCACAACTTTCTGAATCAAGGGGTAAAACCCCTGAAAAGTGGCACGCATAACGCCTGGAAGGTGACACCGAAGACGGGGACACCTGGGGGAATAGATCGAGACCAAAAACAAAAAAAACAATCAACCACCGGGAACCCGCAAACACAGCACGGGGCCTACCTGCCATGGAGTCGGGGAGAGGCGACCGCTCTCCATACTGGCACCTCCGCACACCAACCCCACTGAACACTCACCTCCTACCCCCCCCCCTCACCTCTGGACCAATGGGGGATATCAATGCTACCAATGTTGTATTGCAACACGCCAGATTCTGTATCTTAGGGAACAAGGAACCGCAAAAATGGATGGGGGCTGCTGACTGCTGTTAGTTATTGACTATAGAGCCTTAGCATACATTATAAAATATTTGTGTTTTGCTTCAACTAGTGGAATCTACACTGTTAGCTATGCTATTTCCATGACTAACTCAGCTGTGGGGAAAACTGAAGTAATGAAAGTGACTGGAAGTGTAACTCTCACTAATCTCAGGCAGGCTAGTTCTTTTGAGATCCGGGTTTTGAAGTGCATTGTGGCAAACCATGTAAAAGTCACCTGTCATTATATTCCATGCATGATGTCACTATTTCATCATGATTTCAGTTAATTCATTCACAGTAGTAAGCTTAATAAAAACTCAAGTATCTACGTCAATCTTTCGATGCATACATATGTGTATAGGTAGGAATATAATACTTAAAACATCAGCATAAGCAGTAAGTCGGGTGTTACAGTATAAAATTAAACAAAACAATGCATGGTACCTAGAACTAAATTACTAAAATGGAAAATCTATGAAACAAAACAATGAAATACAATAAAACACACAGCAAAACAATGTCATAGAACCAGTGCAGCTAATATAATAAAAACCTGTATATACTCTATACTAATACCTAAAGAAACACTCCAAGCACTATAACCACTATAGGGTCCTGTATGGTTACGGTGCCATAAGTACCTGGTGCCCTCGTTGGTAGTAAAACCATTTAAGAACAGTTTGACATCCTACCTGGGTTTCCACAGGCAATGCTCCCACCTCCATCCTTCTGCTCATAAACCGAGCTTCCATTAGCTCTACTGAGGGCTAGCTCATTGATTGAGTGCAGCCAATGCGCTAAGCCCTGTACTGCAAGATTTACCTCTGACAGAGCTTCTGGCTTTCTCTTGGAAGCAATGGAGGCAGGGAGTGGTTTGTGGTGCTGTGCTCCTATGACAAGGTATAGTGGATATGATGGTTGGAGTGTTACTTTAAAATGAAATAAATTAAATTAGCTGAGATACTTGTTACAGTGTGCAGCATATAGCAAGTGTCACAACATTTTATTTGCACAGGGAGAAAAAAAAAAACTCGAAGTAAACAAGAAGCAACATGTCATTCCAATAACTCATTCCAAGATTATTTTTTTAGGTGTGCACATTAAAATGATGTACCTACATTATTTATGTCCCTGTCAGGCAGGTGAAGTCAATTCCATTTAGATTGATACAGGTGCATAGTGCACTGGTTGCCTTGACAACATGCACCTGCATTGTAACAGAGATCAGGTCAGTTTATTTATTTACAGAAAAAATCTACAGAAAAAAACATAGAACTCAGAGTAATATCGCCAATATGCATTTATAAACCAAAGTTCAAAGTTACACTCACAAGCGTGTATTGATAGTAGGCGTATCTCAGTGTTAAAGGTGTTATGAGGTTCTCCACACGGGATTTGGGCATGTAGGAAAAGTAGAGATACACAATAAGTGTAGATTATAAACACTCACAAATGCGCAATAATAAATCACACTTACAAAAAAGCAGCGCTTCTATCAGCATGTCTGAATATGCCCCTTTAAGAGTTTTTTTTCTTAGAATTTTTGTCAGTGTTAAATCTGCTATGTATTATATTGGGTTCTTTATGGTAGTGGTATATTCTTTTAATTTTCAATTTTTGGGGGGTAATTAACACTGGAAGATTTTGTTAGGTTATTTGGGCACTGCATTATGGGACTAGATATTAGATTATGACCCATATTGTTTTTCTGTATAATTAACATTTAACAAAAATTCTGATGGTTAATGAAGATGGAATGAAATGAATAGGCTTTTGCTCTGTTTTTCTCTTTTTATTGTTGTTCCTTTCTTTAGTGTGTATATATATATATATATATATATAATTTTTTAATTTTTTTCCCTATATGTTTTCCCTTATTTCTTATTTCTGTCTCTCTCGCTCCTGAGTTGCATGGGACGTTTCAGGATGTTAGGAGGTTTGATACAAGACTTGCTTAATGGATACAATAGTATCCACTGAATCTCCCGACCGACAGAATATCACGCATGCGCATAAGTATGCGTTACATGTGAGAACGAGGCTTGGAACACATGCTTTGAAAGATGAGCCGCAGCTGTGAACAAATACCGCCGATAGGCGGAGAAGAAAGGTGGAAGTGATACCGAACGATTCAAATAAACGTCGGGAGGAAGAAGATCATACTACACGGGTGGTCTGACAGCAAGTACCCCTGAGGAAGTCCGTGGGGAAACAGACGAAACGCGTAGGGTTGGGTCCCTGTAGGAATTTGTAAATTTTTGTTTCATTTTATTGTCATTTTTTTAATTTAGTAATAATAAATGGTTTTTAGCCTGTAATATTATCCCTTATTGTGTCGATCTGGGAACTAAGCTGCGGATGTCGGCTGAGGAATTCACACTGATTTTGACATGCTGATAGAAGCGCTGCTTTTTTGTAAGTGTGATTTATTATTGCGCATTTGTGAGTGTTTATAATCTACGCTTATTGTGTATTTCTACTTTTCCTACATGCCCAAATCCCATGTGGAGAACCTCATAACACCTTTAACACTGAGATACGCCTACTATCAATACACGCTTGTGAGTGTAACTTTGAACTTTGGTTTATAAATGCATATTGGTGATATTACTCTATGAGTTATGTTTTTTTCTGTAGATCTTATTCTGTAGATTTTGTCTTGTGAGGACTGGGAGGAGTCCTGCTTTTCTACAGTTAAGAACATTTAGGTATTTCATTTGAATAATACACAGAGGGTGACTAGTTTGTCAGTTTATTTATTTGTTTTTGCTAATAGTTTTTATTGCATGTGTAAGTAAATAGGTGAGAAAGGTTGCATGTAGAACAAAGTAGGTAAGAGTTGCTGCAGTAGGACATGTTAATAGCCTCATATTTATCTCCTTATGGACCAAACTTCTGGAATAAAAGTGAATCATGACATGTCACACATGTCATGTGCCCTTAAGGGGTTAAAGGACTACTCGAAGCACCATGACCACTTAAGTGATTTTAAATGGAGTCTGTTTATATTTTACATACAGCACTATGGCAGTTAATTGATAAATAAATAAAAATCATATTTAAGTTAATATGACCGCACATTAGTGTATATAGGAGGACTTCTACCTCACTCGCAACTCTACAGGTGGGGGCATGTCCCCCAAACACTGAACATGCAGTGCCTGTATACTGTAATAAAAGACTATGTACCACTGTCCCGTCACTAATAACATTCAGTGGGACCTGGCATAGTTCATCTCCCCCATTTGCCTCGGTGGGTATCTTGCGACAGCTTTAACTTAAATGAAGGGAGGTGACAGTTCACGGTCCATAACCCATGCTCCCTACCCATGGTCAGTAGTCGGGGACTATCCTATTAAAAATGTGGGTTGTACAACCTAGTGTCTTTCACTGCACCCACCCATGGTCAATGGAAGGGGTTCTAGATTCCCTTCAGTCCACACCTATTGCAGTGGATATTTATTATAGATTGGGTTGAAAAAGTGAGTTAACAGGTGGAGAGATACAGACAGATGTATGGACAGGTGGAGAGGCACAGGTGAAAGTTTGGACAGCACAAGAGATCCAGACGGGGGTTAACAGGTAAAGAGATACAGACAGGGGTTGACAGGTGGAGAGATACAGACAGGGGTTTGCACAATAGGTAAGAGACAGATTGGGGTTGATAAAGGAGGAGATATATAGATGGAGGTTTGGACATATGAAGAGACATGGATAGGGGTGTGCACAGTATGAGAGACACAGGTAGAGGTTGATAAAGGAGAAGAGATACAGATGGGAGTGAGAATAGGGAGGTGAAATGAAAAGAAAACAAGGAGGGTGGTAAATTTGGAGACATACAAAAGTTGAATAATTACATCCTTTAAAATACATTACTAAATGAAAAGAAAAAACTCATTTGTTTTTTTTTCCCTCACGATTTGGCAGATATAACTCCTTACACACACTAATATGTTTTATTTTTTTGCACAACTGCAGACTTGCTGTCAGTACCCTTCGTTACCTATGCCTTCGTTCCCAAGCATAGACAATACTCCAGTCAGAGGCTTCTCACTGAAACCTCTGTGCTGGAACCACGCATGCAGTGGCACACGATCATGGCTTTTCAATGCCCATTGAGAAGTGGGCAAGGTAGGGTGTTCTGACGAGCTAACGTAAGTGGAAGAAAATTTTGCAGCTATATGAGTGACAGCCGGGAGGTGTTTCGCTTCCACTTATAAAAGTAACATTCTATTAAAGGGACACTATAGTCACCTGAACAACTTTAGCTTAATGAAGCAGTTTTGGTGTATAGAACATGCCCCTGCAGCCTCACTGCTCAATCCTCTGCCATTTAGGAGTTAAATCCCTTTGTTTATGAACCCTAGTCACACCTCCCTGCATGTGACTTGCACAGCCTTCCAAAAACACTTCCTGTAAAGAGAGCCCTATTTAGGTTCTCTTTATTGCAAGTTCTGTTTAATTAAGATTTTCTTATCCCCTGCTATGTTAATAGCTTGCTAGATCCTGCAAGAGCCTTCTGTATGTGATTTAAAGTTCAATTTAGAGATTGAGATACAATTATTTAAGGTAAATTACATCTGTTTGAAAGTGAAACCAGTTTTTTTTTTTTTTTCATGCAGGCTCTGTCAATCATAGCCAGGGGAGGTGTGGCTAGGGCTGCATAAACAGAAACAAAGTGATTTAACTCCTAAATGACCGTGAATTGAGCAGGGAAATTGCAGGGGAATGATCTATACACTAAAACTGCTTTATTTAGCTAAAGTAATTTAGGTGACTATAGTGTTCCTTTAAGAAAAATTCAACACATTTTTTTAATCTTATGTCACTTCTTGTGATTTACATCCTGTGATGACATGCACATATAGTTAAATATGCAAATTGCATGGCCGGTAATTTTTTCCAAGAAAGGTGGCAATCCTACACCCTCCCATTCCCCTATGTAAATCCTGAACACGCACTGTTCATATATTTTGTGAACTCCCAAAGTGTTGCAAGTCTTTATTGTCAGTTTGTTTATTCTGTGCATTGATGTTTAGCCTGTTTCCTGATTCTGAATCTACCTTGCCTGGACTGACCTTTTCTTGCCTGACTTTCACTTTTGACTTTCCCTTACCTATTTTGTCTCCTTTGAAGCTTAGAGACTCTCTTAACCCCTTAAGGACACATGACGTGTGACATGTCATGATTCCCATTTATTCCAGAAGTTTGGTCCTTAAGGGGTTAAACTAACCGTTCCATTGCTTTCTCTGCATATTGAGCCCATTTACTACAAACCTTTATGTTGTATTTATTTAATTAATATGTTTGTTGCATAGTAAGTCGGATGGTGGTCATTAAAGGACCACTATAGGCACCCAGACCACTTCAGCTTAATGAAGTGGTCTGGGTGCCTGGTCCAGCTAGGTTTAACCCCCTTTTTTTTAATAAACATAGCAGTTTCCCTGAAACTGCTATGTTTATAATAGGGTTAATCTAGCCTCTAGTGGCTGTCTCATTGACAGCCGCTAGAGGGCTTCCGCGCTTCTCACTGTGATTTTCACAGTGAGAAGACGCCAGCGTCTATAGGAAAGCATTGTGAATGCTTTCCTATGGACTGGCTGAATGCGCGAACGGCTCATGCTCATTCAGCCGGTGATGGAAGAAGAGGGGGAGAAGAGGAGGAGAGCTAAGTTTAACCCCTTCCTCCCCCAGTGCCTGGCGGGAGGGGGTCCCTGAGGGTGGGGGCACCCTCAGGGCACAATAGTGGCCCTTTAAGGTATACCTTTCAATAAACTGCCAGTCATCAGAGAATACTTGTGCTAGTGAGATTACTGGCTAGAGCTACATGCATCATGCAGGACAGATTGTTTATAAATTTTTTTTGCTATCCCTTGAAGAGAAACTGTATTCCTTTTGTCCATTAGCACTTGTGCTGAATTAAAAAACAAAAAACACTAACAAAGGATAGATAATAACAAAAACCTTGTCATTTTTTAAAATTAATAAATATTTGAAACTTTTGGCTATTTAAACCAGAGAGAAAAAACACTTTTTTTTATTAAATATCAAAAACAAATAACAGAGCATTAAATAAGATTCTTACAACAGTAAAGAAAGTTACACAATAACAAAGATAATGAAAAGCTCACTTGTAACACTCCCAGGATCCTGGATGATAACAACAACAACAACAACAAAACGGACAGGATAAAAAAAAACCACAATTGTACAAATAACATAAACCACGTGCAATACCATGGAAGCATTATATCTAACCTAGATTTCGGTTTACAGGAGATTAAAAAAATTGGGGGAGGAGAAAGTCATGGATCTATCATAGATGATAGATAATCTTTAACTCTTTACTTGCAGTATACAAAGCCAATCAGTAAAATGTAGTAAATACAGTTGATCTACTCAAAAGAAACAAAATATCAAGCATGTAAAACAAATCCAGTCCATAGTAGCTCAGAAAGCTGCTTTATACAATGATAATATAGTGTGACAGAGAGGAGTGAAAATGGTCTGACTCGAGGAATCTATCACATGAGTACCAAGGTCTAGCCCCCTTCTACAATTGCAGGAGGAGTAAATTGACACCAGCATAGCGGGATCAGTGTTCCTACTGGAATTAAATATATGACGGGGTAGAGACATTCTGTGTTTAGTCGTATATCTGGGTCATAAGTGCAAGAAACAATGCTTTGAATGGTTGTCCAGTAATTAGCTAGCTGAGGGTAGTAGTCACAATAAATATAATTTTTTTTTAAAAGATCAAGCAATTGTGGATGAAGAAAATTATTATTTTTGAATTTTTTTGCCATTGGCCAGTTGTGAATAAGATGTTTAGTTCATATTCTAATTGGGAAGTACAAATAGATAATGAAAAAAGTCATAGCATGGATATGAGGTGCAAAATTATTTTCAGGTTTTCAGGATTATTGCATGTGCCCTCTAAAACGTCATTGATTCATCTCCATTGTTATCCTTTACCAAATGTGCTAGGAAGTTAAAGTGGGCATTTAAAGTGGGCTTCACTTTATCTGGGTTTGATCGCCTTTCTTTCGCTACAGACATGCTAGTGCTATACAAACTGAATTTAGGGCATTCAGCCCATACAAGAATACATTGTTTTGCACATGAGCTACCATGAATAGGGCTGATCAAGTCCCTTTTTTGGCCCAGCATGCTCCACTTTGTCAACAAAGACACCCTAATATCTGGCCAGAACTATCCCTTCCCACATTTACACTTCCCAAGGTAGAGAGAGGTATGTTTGTGTGTGGCAAATGGAATAGTTTTTCCATTTCATGCAGTGCACTGTTTAGCCTTAGTTTTTTTGCAACTAGTCTATATACAATGAAAATATTATTCCTAGATGCATTCATTTCTGAAGGCTTCAACATTAACCAGCCAGACTAGCCCAGAAGTAAGCCAGGACCCTCTGCAGTGTAAGGCTGTCTGGTGTTAAAAAATAAAATCATTTTATTTTTAAGGAAATCTGCATTATTAGGATTTAGGAAACTGGGCTGAAATGTTGGCTGTTACTGCTGCGCATGTCTGGTTAATATAAAACTGTTTTGTTGTTTATTTTAAAAACCAGGAGTGCACTCTTTCATGTTGGAAAAATACTTTTCATTAATTATTTTTGTTGTTCACCTATATATTTACTCAGTATGCTGCAAAAAGCATTAAATGCCTCGTATAAACCTTTTTCCAGGGTTGCTTTTTATTCCTTGTCTGACCCTGCTAAACACTGAAAAGAACACATAGGTGGGCCAAAGTATGGCGATTTCACAACTATGCATAGAGGTCTAGTTGCTAAACAGGGAATTATGGGCATTAACAGCAGAATTCTAGCCAAGAGGAAATAGCTAATATAATGAGTGAAGAGGGGGGAGAGGGAAGAGGAGGGGAGAGCTCTAAGGGACAGGAGGGGAGAGCTCTAAGGGACAGGAGGGGAGAGCTCTAAGGGACAGGAGGGGAGAGCTCTAAGGGACAGGAGGGGAGAGCTCTAAGGGACAGGAGGGGAGAGCTCTAAGGGACAGGAGGGGAGAGCTCTAAGGGACAGGAGGGGAGAGCTCTAAGGGACAAGAGGGGAGAGCTCTAAGGGACAAGAGGGGAGAGCTCTAAGGGACAAGAGGGGAGAGAGGAGACCACCAAGAAACAGAGTGGAAGACACAGAGAGGCTAAGGAAGGGGGGAAAGAAGCACAAAAGCGCTGGTAGGGGAGAGAGGCACACTAAATTATATTCACCCTTTACATACACAGAAACACAATGCATCCCTTACACACAATGCATCTCTTACACACACACTCAATTCACCCTTTACGTACACAGAAACACACCTTGCATCCCTTACACATACAAACACAGATTCACACAATGCATCCCCTACACACAAACACACTGCTTTCTATCCTTTGCACAAAAAACACACTGCATCCACTACACGCGCACGCACTGCATCGCCTACACAAACTGGTATCCATATACTCTACATTCCATAAGCACACACATTAGATCCTCTGTCAGGCTGTGGGGGGCCCCAAAAATGGAGCTGCTTCCCGTTCCCCCAGAACATTGATTTTTGTGACCACAGTTACAAACAGCCGCCAGAGAGCCTGTTCTACGCCACACCAGTGGAACCAAAATGCAGCCAGAGCCCATCATCAACCTCAACTGGTTGTAAGTAGACAATCTAGTATATTATTAGTGACACTAATTTCTAATTTACCCGACATTAAAAGGAAACTATAGTAACCAGAACCATTGCAGCTTAATGTAGTGCTTCTGGTGTATATAGCCTGTCCCTGCAGGATTTTTAATGTAAGCACACACTGTGTGCAGCACTGGCGTTGGTTCATATGACAGATCATATGGATGGGGCATTGTGATTTCACATGCTGGGCAGCGCATATGGCAGGGGGCTTCACATTTTTTTCCCTAAGGCAGCAAAAAATCCTAGTACTGGCCCTGCACAAAGACCAGCTCATTAGCACAGGGAATCCCGCAAATCTATGTTCAGGAATACTTCCCATTTAGAACCACAAGCAGAAATGGGATACGGCTGTACAGTCTATATAGGGAACATACAAGGAAAAAAACAATAGTGTGATACAGTATATACAGTGAAAATGTGCGCTTAAATGGATGCACTCACGAGATAGTAAAGGTAAAACAGCATTCAAGGTGCCTCCCCAGGGAATATGGAGGGATGCTGGTATCCTTCGGTAGTGTCTAGCAGCCAAATGGGACACAGGACTCCAGGTGAGTAATGGTAGAAAATATTTGTAGTTTTATTTTCTTTAAAAGGTGATACAACACCAAGCAGATAAAATATAAAAGTGCAGCAGTAGGTCCAACGCGTTTCGTTCAACACAGGAACTTCATCAGGGACCGCACAGTAAAAGAAATCAACAGCAATATTGCAGATTGTAAAAAATACACATCCTACTCACCCTAACAATAATCACTATAAATAGGGCTAATCCCAATGTCCCATTGGTCCTAAGTGTGGGGGGTGTCCTCCGGGCTGCTCTCCATTGGTCAAGGGATAATATCATCCAGCTGATTCCATTTTCGGCATTTCAATGCCCAGAAAACGAGCGCGTTTTTTTCATACGCCGGAACCGGAAGTAGACGTTTTCTTTCACTTCCGCGTTCCACATGCGTTCCACGTGCGTTCCACATGCGTTCCAAGGGCAGTCCGCACATGCTCAGTGGGTATTACACTAACTATCTCAATCGAAAACATCCTAATGCATTTAAAAAAGCCCTTAAAAGCTCAAAACATAACTAAAGGTGCAATTAATCTCTAGAAAGAGAAAAAATAAATTAATATATGATATACAAACATAATTAATTACTTGAGTGAACCTGAACTTGTCATGTGACAAAATTAAACATTAAACATTATACTTCTGGTGTCTGTAGTTCTATGGAAATAGCAAACACCTTCTCTGCAAATCTATTTAAAGTGACAAACTCTTCATACA
The DNA here is from genome assembly GCF_036172605.1 of Pelobates fuscus. Classification (NCBI taxonomy): domain Eukaryota; kingdom Metazoa; phylum Chordata; class Amphibia; order Anura; family Pelobatidae; genus Pelobates; species Pelobates fuscus. The sequence continues at coordinate 394,258,876 of NC_086317.1, forward strand.
TTTCTATAAACCTCTTCTTTATTGAGGATATTGTCATAATAAACCCCTCTATAGGTTTATTTTAAAGTGACACACACCTTATCTCCAAAAACCTGTTTGAAGTTATAGATTCCTCCGTGAATCAATAAAGGTGACAAGCACCTATTACAAAATTATCTAAGTGACTCATACCTAATAGGCTAAACGAATAATAAACTAAAAAACCATAACCTATAGATTTTACAAATGTTCCCTGAATATTATTAGTTAAGGACATTATAAATACCTAGTTAGTACACATAACCGTATAATATAAACTACGTTAGTTATTATTATTGTTTCATATATGTTATCTTGATCTGTTTCTTATCTTAATTATATTCTTTGGTTTCATACATATGCACCAAAAATAGATCACTCTCATTGTCCCATATCATCAAAAGAAAAAAGAGAAAGAAAGGAGAAAAAAGGAGAAAAAAGTTATCCCCAGGCCAGAGGGAGTCCACATTAACATGTCCCTAGTAACCTATATGATTAATTGGTACTCCTTTATCTGGAGGAAAGGTACTCCCTTTAAATAGAAATTATAAAGAAAAGAGTAATCATTACGGTTACTCCAAAAAGCACACCAGATCTATCCCAATGTTTAAGCCCCTGGGTTCCAGGGTCTTTAACTTGTGTATCCAGAAGGTTTCCCTCTGGGATAGCTTCTTAACTCTATCTCCTCCCCGCCAGTAGGGCAGAACATGCTCGATCCCCATACATCGAAATTCTTTAAATGAAAAAGAAGGACAGCTGGAGCAGTGGGCGGAGACTGAATGAGTTACAAGTCCCTTACGTATATTGTTCAGATGTTCCAAGATTCTAACTTTAAAAATACGTTGTGTCCGTCCCACATACTGTTTGCCACACGGACACTGCAGTAAATATACTACATGGTCCGTGTGGCAGCTAATAGGTGATTTAATCCCAAAGGATTCTCCAGTTACAAAACTGCCGAATTCCTTGGTTCTTTCCATATGGGCGGTGGTGCAGGCTTTGCAGCTATGTAGTTGTTTTGTTTTGCCATACTTCCCATTTAACCTGTGTTTTATGAGTTGGGTGATAGTGTTTCCAGACACTATATATATGCCTTCCTCATAGATTGTAAGCTTATTTGAGCAGGGCCTTCTTCACCTTCAAATATCCCCTTTCTAGAATGGTAAAGCACTGGAATATGTTGGCACTATGTAAATGCTAATAATAATAGCTACTATTTGGCCTAGAATATGAGCTTCCCTTGTCAATTGAAGGTTTGGTAAATTAAACCCTGAGGAGTTTTACAAGAAACAGTTTTCTGCCAATTAAAAATTTCACCATGCAAGAAATATTATTTGTCTAGCTATGCAGGGGAAAGAAAAAAGTCCTCCCCCAAAGTTTTATTAACTATATAACTTTATTTCCATAAACACATATTTGAAAAAACAAAACAAAAAAAAACAAACATATTTGCCTACATGTGGTATTGCAAAGTTTTAGACTCGGTATAATGTAATCTGTAAAACACATTGTGTTGATATCGGACATTTAACCCTTTCATGGGTCAGACAGTGCATTGAAACATTCTTATGTCAATACTGTACTCACTTGTGTGACATTGACACACAAGGCAGACCTTTCGAAGGTTTGTCATTTGATAAGGTCATCACAGTTTAAACATTAAACAGACATTTTGTAATACGGGTGTATGAAATCGCAACTCGGAAAAGCAAAGAGCAGATATGATGACATATATGTCAAGTTAGTCTTGTGGTAAACACTGTTAAAGAAACATGACATGTAGTACATTGACTTGCCTAGCACTTACGATAAGGAGGGGTTTTTTATTCTCCAATATAATTATTAAAATGTATTTATGCAGCACTAAATCAAGGAGTTAAGCATCATGTAAAATGTAGATTAAAAAAAATATTTACAAGACAAAAGTTATGGTCCAAAGCACATGCCTAGGGGGAGTTTGAAAAGTAAATCAATTATAATACTTTTATTTATTTATTTTTTACTTCCTCCCTGTGGAGCCTGAGGATGATCCTGGCATAATGGTAAAATGAAACGCATATCATTAGACACCACACACAAGTCCAAACCCTCAGGCTGCAATTTACGAATTCACTAAATATTTCCAAAATAAAAAATTGAATAGTAATAATATAACAATGGTAATTGTACTGTAAACATGGTTTCAGACTAGAAAAGACGTATGTGTTGTCTTCATTATAAACCATCTGATAATATCCTGTGATACTTATTCATGGTTTGTATTTTTTGTTGTACTGACAGTTTATTAACCCCTTAACGCCGTTACGACGTACCATGCCGTCCTGCATTAAATGGGCTTTAAAGCCGTTGCGACGGCATGGTACGTCGTAACGGCTTGCAGCCCCAGGAGGTGAGTTGTACTCACCTCCGCCGCGATCTTCTTCTGGAGGGCTGCCTGACAGCCCAGGCAGCCCCCCTCCGGCAAATGAGGCCCCCGGGGGCCATGTGATCGCTCTCAAAGAGCGATAACATGGCCCCCTATAGCTGGCTATGGATCTGCCAGCAGGGGGACTGTTTGAAATATCAGACAGTCCCCCTGCTGGTGTGAAAGTAAAAAAAAAAAAAAAATGTGTAAAAATAAATTAAATATATTTATATATATTATATATAATATATATACACATTATATATATGTAACGTCATACAAAGTGTATTTTAATATTAATATAAGTATATATTAATATTAAAATACACTTAGAAAGACGTTATATATATAATATGTATGTATAATATATATATATATATATATATATATATATATATATATATATATATATATATATATATATATATATATATATAATAGATGTACATATATATAAATACGGATAATTAAAATAAATAAATAAAATAAATAAAATATTGAAACAAAATTATATATGCATATGTAATTTCATTCTAACTGTATTTTGTTATTTATATATATGTGTATGTGTGTAACAAAATACACTTAGAATGACATTCTATATGTATCTATCTATATATAAAATACAAATAACCGCAAATAAATAAATAAATATATATATATATATATATATATATATATATATATATATATATATATATATATATATATATATATAAATACATATAATTATATAAAAGATTACATTAGTATACACGTAGAATTTAAATACCTATAAATGCATATATATTAAAATTCTACGTGTATATTTAAATAATCTTTTAACGTAATTATGCGATTTGATTAATTAAAATTTGATTGACATGACTGACAACACAGGGAGAAAGTGCAGAGAATTTAATTCGCAAGCACTATATTTGACCCTGTAACTCTCCAAGACACCATAAAACCTGTACATAGGGGGTATTGTTTTACTCGGGAGACTTCGCTGAACTCAAATATTAGTGTTTCAAACTGGTAAATTGTATTACAACGATGATATTTTAAGTAAAAGTGACGTTTTTCGCATTTTTTACAAGCGAACAGCACTTTTATGGTCTATATTATTGTTGTAATATGTTTTACTGTTTTAAAACACTAATATTTGTGTTTAGTGAAGTCTCCCGAGAATAACAGTACCCCCCATGTACAGGTTTTATGGTGTTTTGGAAAGTTAGAGAGTCACATATAAGGCTTGCATTTAATTTTTTCACATTGAAATTTGCCAGATTGGTTATGTTGCCTTTGAGAGCGTATGGTAGCCCAGGAATGAGAATTACCCCCATGATGGCATACCATTTGCAAAAGTAGACAACCCGAGGTATTGCAAGTGGGGTATGTCCAGTCTTTTTTAGTAACCACTTAGTCACAAACACTGGCCAAATATTCGTTTTTTGCTTTTTTCACACAAAAACAAATATGAACGCTAACTTTGGCCAGTGTTTGTGACTAAGTGGCTACTAAAAAAGACTAAACATACCCCACTTTCAATACCTTGGCTTGTCTACTTTTTCAAATGCTATGCCATTATGGGGGTAATTCTCATTCCTCACTACCACACCGTCTCAAAGGTAACATTACTACGTAATCTGGAAAATTTCAATTTGAAAATGGAATGTTCTATATTTGACCCTGTAACTTTCCAAAACACCATAAAACTTGTTAATTGGGGGTACTGTTGTACTCGTGACACATCGCTGATTACAAATATGTGCATTTTTTTGCAGTAAAACAGTATTATGACATTCACAGTTAAAATGTCAGACAGAAATGCAAATTTTAAAATAAATCTTATTTTCTCACTTTTTTTTTATTTTATTCATAATAAATTATGTTGCATATATGAATAGTTAATGATAAATTAAAGCCCTGTGTCTCCTGAACAAAATTATATATAATAATAAGTGTGGGTGCATATAATTTGAAAGAGGGGAACTACGGGTGAACAGACATATAGCGCAAATTCTAGTTTTTGTTTACGTTTTGTTTTGATCAGAACGTGTACTATTGACTCCGTCCTGAAGGGGTTAAATAGAAGAATACATTAAAGGACCACTCTAGGCACCCAGACCACTTCAGCTTAATGAGGTGGTCTGGGTGCCAGGTCCTTCTAGGGTTAACCCATTTTTTCATAAACATAGCAGTTTCAGAGAAACTGCTATGTTTATGAATGGGTTAAGCCTTCCCCCTATGTCCTCTAGTGGCTGTCTCACTGACAGCCGCTAGAGGCGCTTGCGTGATTCTCACTGTGATTTTCACAGTGAGAGCACTCCAGCGTCCATAGGAAAGCATTATGAATGCTTTCCTATGTGACCGGCTGAATGCGCGCGCAGCTCTTGCCGCGCGTGCGCATTCAGCCGACGGGGAGGAGAAGAGGAGGATCGGAGGAGGAGAGCAGGAGGAGATCTCTCCGCCCAGCGCTGGAAAAAGGTAAGTTTTAACCCCTTTCCCCTTTCCAGAGCCGGGCGGGAGGGGGTCCCTGAGGGTGGAGGCACCCTCAGGGCACTCTAGTGCCAGGAAAACGAGTATGCTTTCCTGGCACTAGAGTGGTCCTTTAAGTAAGGCCCCAAGAACTAATTGACAACTTGTTTGCAACAAACATCCTGTGCAACATCTGATAAGTTGACTCTTGAGGTTACACTTTGAACACCTTCCAGTTTAACTTTTTTACAATTAGCACTTGCCAGCCATGCACAGGACATCATTTCAGGCACTCAAAGGGTGAACTGCAAAACTGTAACACCCACAGGCCAAGAGAAGTCGATAAAGCATTGTGAAAAAAAAACAAAAAAAAAAAAAAACTGAAAATGTTTTTGTTTTAAAAGCTGAGAATCCACATTCAAATCATATTTGAAAGCTGTCATTTTGGATTTTGAGTGTTTATTTATATTGTTTGTAGGGACGGAATTACGAAGTAAAAAAAACAAACCAAAAAACATCTAGAAATTATTACAAAAAGAATAGCCTTCAGAGGCTACATTTCTTCTTTGAACATTTCTATCGAGCACAGGTTTAGTTCTTGTCGTGGTAAACTGTGAAACTGCTGAGGGATAGTAAAGTGACTTGTATATAGAACATACATAGCTCTAGTATTAGTTACTCACGTCCACACAAATGCTTCCGCCTTCAAGCTTTCGGTTTCTTTTCTCGAATTTTGTCCTTTCAGGAATAACAAAATCGATTCATCAAATGTTCAGTCCATATGTTATCCAATTTAAAAGCGATCAAAACCCATCAGAAGATTATTACAGTGGAAAAAAACCCTGCAAATCCACCGCTCGTGCTTCCTCCTGTGCTCTAAACTTGTGCTGCGTTTTTTCTTTTTTTACTTCCTGATTTGAGACTAAAATCTGGCCAGCAGCCTGGTGGTGCATAGTTTAGTGTGTACTGCTTTTTTTTGTGTGCTGAATTTTTTCAGCTCCACCCAAAAGCGTAAAAAAAAAAAATCATGTCTGTTATGCTTGGAAATGGCTCCTTTCCAAAACTTTTGTTTGAATTTCCCTTCTAATTGACCACTTCAGTGCTGGGAAAAGCTATAGATTACAAACTGCACAATATAAATTTTAAAATAGAACATGAAAGCAGGGTGACTGCAGGAATATACGCTTAAACAAAGCATCCATGACAATTCAGATAAATACCATCAGGGATTTACAGGGTGTAGGCCCACTGTTAAATTTAAGTTAATTTTTTTTTTTGCTTTGGTTGAATTCTAGGAGCAAATACATATTTACCTCCCAACTGTCCCAGACCAGTTGGAATGGTCCCAATAGTAATGAAATACAATCTACGGTAGTTTATGTCAAAAGCTCCAATGTTGTTTCAATCAGATACAAACATGTTTACTTTGTTCTGATGGATCTGACGACGTGATATGGCGCCTAGTCTCTCTGTTTTGCTGATTTTATATAATGATAGTTTGCTTTTCTCTTTTGTTTACTCCCTATAGCAGCAAAAAATAAATTTAATAAATGAAGAAAAAGGTCAAACAGCAACTAACCCAGGTTGGAAAGCACCCAGTGATTATTCATAGTGTGCATATGTGTATTTCTTTACCCAAAGAAATCCACTGCAGGAATCAAGATTTTTCAGACCTTTCTTCTGACATCATGGCACAAGGGTCCAGAGGATAATTTAGATCTTTTGGATAGGTGGTTTCTACAATATATCAATAACGCTTCACAGAGCCCCCATGCTGTCCAGAAAGCACCCTGATCATAGAATGCGTGCCCATGTTATAGCATGTTAAAGTTTGACCGGGTCACGGCCATTCTCCAATCCAACTCAGAGTTCTAGGCATGCGGCTGGGTTTCTTGAGGCTCTGGAGAGAGCAGCACCCGCACATGTTATATGTCCCTGGATAGATCTCCACAGACTGCCCATGCTGGCCAAATAGTGCCCTGATTGGAGAATCCAAACCCAAGTTATTGCGTGTTAAAGTTTGGCTGGGTCCAGCTCAGAGTTCCAGGTATGAGGCTGCTTTGTCTCATTCTTAAAAAAAGGGGGTTCCAGGAAGGCCCCCACATGTTATATTTCTCTGATAGCTCTTGATCAAGCGCACTTTCTGTCCAAATAGCAACCTGATTAGAGGTGGTGGGGCTGAGAGATATCTGATCAAAGAATCACCAGATCATGGCACAGTCTCGATCCAGCAAAGAGTTCCAAAGCATTTTAGGGTATCTCCCGGCCAGGTGCTTGATGTGCAGCATAGGTACAGGTTAACCTATTGTTATTATATTATATATTCAGACTAATCTCAAGTGACCTAAGCACTGCAACGCATCATCTAAGAACCCCATGAAACTGACCTAGGTCACAGCCCCAATGTGAATGGAATGAGTGAAATCTTAGATTGTCTCACCTAGGGCTGGCCTAAGACATTATGCTGCCTGGGTCAAAGGATAAAATGCACCCCTCCCCACCCAAAACCACGTGCACATCCATTATGTTATGCAGTGTGTGTAATGAATGCAGTATCTGTGTAGGGGTGATTTGTGGGTAATGAATGCATTGCATATATGTGTATAGTGGATGCAGAGTGTGTGTGTAGTTCATGCAGACTGTGTGTTTGTGTGTAGTGAATGCAGTATCTGTGTAGTGTATGCCATGTCTGTGTAATGAATGTCGTTTGTGCAATGTGTGTGTAGTGGAATCAGTATGTGTGTGTGTGTTGTGGATGCAGAGTGTGTGCAGTGTGTCTGCAGTGGAACCTTAGATTGTCTCACCCAGAGCAAGCTTGTGTGTAGTGGATGGCGCAGGCCAATGGGGGAGCAAAAATCAATAGTCAATGTGAGCAGTGATTATTGCGCCCTCCACTCAGCCTGCGCCCCCAGGCAGCGTGCACAATACACAGGGAGAGTGGATGCCCCTCGCGGTCTGCGTAGGAGCGCCGGGTGTTACGTGACTACCCGGCACTCAGCATGACACAGACAGCACGCCGGACATCGGGTGCCCCCTGCCCTGCCATGACAGGCAAAAAGGCAGGGAGGGAGGCGAGCCTCTGTGAGTGCTGCGTGGGATGAAGTCACGGGGATTGCATAGGTAGGTAGACTTTAGGAAGGAGGGGAGGGTATATTGAGTAAGGAGGAGGTTGTCAAGGAGTGGAAATATTAAGGAAGGGGGGAGGTTGGCAAGGGGGGGGAAATACTGAGGAAGGGGGGTAGTTGGCAAGGGGGGGGAGATACTGAGGAAAGGGGGAGGTTCGCAAGGGGAGAGATATTGACAAAGGGGGAGGTTGGCAAGGGGCATGGAGATATTGAGGAAGGGGGGAGTTTAGCAAGGGGGGTAAATATTGAGGAAGGGGGTTAGGTTGACAAGGGGGGGAAATATTGAGGAAAGGGGGAGGTTAGCAAGGGGGGAGAGATATGGATGAAAGGGAGAAGTTGGCAAGGGGGGGAGGGATAAGAATTAAAGGGGGGAGGTTGTTAAGAGGCGGAGAGATTTGGATGAAAGCAGGGAGGTTGGCAAGGGGGGGGGAAGAGATATGGATGGAATGGGGGAAGGAAAATAGATGCAAGGGGGAGGGAAATATGGATGGAAGAAAGACACTGGGGAGGGAATATGGATGGAAGGGAAACATAAGGGGGAGAGACATGGAGATATGAATAAAAGGTAGGAGAGACATGTAAGGAGGAGAGAGATATAGATAGAAAATGAGATACATGAATGGATGGAATGGGAGAGAGACATGGAAAAGAGGGGAACAGAGAAAGGAAGGAGGGTAGAAGAGACATGGATTGGAGGAGGTGGAAGTGAGCGGACAGTGCAGTCACATCCTACCTTGCCTGGATATTGCAGAGGGACTAGGGAGGGAGCGAGTGGAGCGGATAATGCAGCTACACCTAAGGTTTGGCATAGGGATTGAGGGAGCGTGTGGAGTGGACAGTGGCATTACTACTAAGACTGTAAGTAACAAAGTGAAGCATTTGAGCAGATGATTTGTATGTACCCAGGATTACATTTGGTGTGAAAACACGTAATTTTAGTTTGTGTTGCTCTAAATTTCACCAACTTTTATACAGGTCACAGATCATCAGTGGTTATTACTGTCATTCATAGACAAACACAGTTAGTCCCACCATACACAGATAGCCCAAAACCATCACAAACACAAGCAGTTCCCATGACACATTGACAGCACAAAATGATCACACATTCTCACACACAGCCAGCCCAATGCCAACACACAGTTTCCATCACATGTACACAGCTCAAAAATATCATACAATATATCACACTCAAACTGTAGCCTTTACACTGAGACAGCCCAATACGCAGACCCCATTACACGTTGACACCCAAATACATCACGTGCAGTCCCCGCTATACTCAGACAGACGGAGTTCATCGGTCACAACCAAAGTATTTGTTAGATATATATAAGCACTCCAATATATATATATATATTTATTTATTTTTTTAATGTAGTGGCACCAGTAAAGACTCCTGTTTGTAATAGGGTGCAGGGCCCCTGTTCAGTAGTTTATGTCTCCCGAACGGCGTTCTCCTAACTGTTCGGGAAGTTGCATGGACAGCAGTACCAGTTTCCCGGGCGTTCGAGGGGTCGCACATCCCAAAAAATAGTTCCACGCCGTCGACAACCATGTACCACTGCCCTCATTCGGGAGACAATTGTTTGAACATGTGCGTTCGGTTATACACAGGAAAAGCACTTGAACTAATGACCAATTTGTGGTTAACAGCCAGGGGTGGTTGGTGATTGTGAAGGTGCGAACAAGGGGCCACACAGCAAGAGGGTTCGGTAAACGAACAGGGCATACGAACAGCCAAACAAAAGAGAATAAAAGTATATTTGAGTTTTCAATTCCACTACAATGGATACTGGGGCAAATCATGTGAGTGCAATCTCTTTGGTGATGTAAGTCCTGGGGCAATTAATGTGAATTAGTGTAAAACTTTTTCCGGGGCTGGTTTTTATCCCCAGTCCAGCACTGGTATGGTGTGATGTCCCAGTGTTATGCTTGTAAAAAAAGTGTGATTTATCAATGTTGTGTTTGCAATAAGGTGCAATGGCCTGTGTTGTGTTTGTCATAAAGTGTGATGTGCCTCTACTATGCTTGCAATATGGTGACAAGCATTCCTCTGGCAGATCACCATCATCACACAAGTCTAAATATGTTTGTCAATATATTTCTGATTTAAGGTTGAGAACACAGATTATTATTGGAATTATTGGGAAAGCATTGTATATGGAGCTTTGCTATGTCATGTGTACGAGTTGCAGTGATTTCATATAGTGCAGAGGGCTTTGAGTGACTGCTGGAAACCTCAGAAATTCCATTTTATACAGGGAAGATTAGGAAATAAAATATGCTACATATGTTTCTTTAGTTTCCCTTTATATGGTGGAGAACTTATATAGGAACAGCACCTTTAAAAATGTAGAAAATGATTGAAATTGATCTAAACAAGAACATTCATGAGGGGGGCGGTGCCTATACAGCTCCTCGTCAAGGGCGATTGAGACCTTAGGCATGCCTCTGAGTGTCTGTGTGTAGTGGATGCAGAATGGGTGTGTAATGGATGCAGAATGGGTGTGCGGTGGATGCAGAGTGTGTGTGCGGTGGATGCAGAGTGTGTGTGCGGTGGATGCAGAGTGTGTGTGCGGTGGATGCAGAGTGTGTGTGCGGTGGATGCAGAGTGTGTGTGCGGTGGATGCAGAGTGTGTGTGCGGTGGATGCAGAGTGTGTGTGCGGTGGATGCAGAGTGTGTGTGCGGTGGATGCAGAGTGTGTGTGCGGTGGATGCAGAGTGTGTGTGCGGTGGATGCAGAGTGTGTGTGCGGTGGATGCAGAGTGTGTGTGCGGTGGATGCAGAGTGTGTGTGCGGTGGATGCAGAGTGTGTGTGCGGTGGATGCAGAGTGTGTGTGCAGTGGATGCATGTAGTGTGTGCAGTGGATGCGTGTAGTGTGTGCAGTGGATGCGTGTAGTGTGTGCAGTGGATGCGTGTAGTGTGTGCAGTGGATGCGTGTAGTGTGTGCAGTGGATGCGTGTAGTGTGTGCAGTGGATGCGTGTAGTGTGTGCAGTGGATGCGTGTAGTGTGTGCAGTGGATGCGTGTAGTGTGTGCAGTGGATGCGTGTAGTGTGTGCAGTGGATGCGTGTAGTGTGTGCAGTGGATGCGTGTAGTGTGTGCAGTGGATGCGTGTAGTGTGTGCAGTGGATGCGTGTAGTGTGTGCAGTGGATGCGTGTAGTGTGTGCAGTATAGGTTTATTATGTGGAATAACAGAAAGGGTGTATGTGATGGCTCTTAATACAAATTGAAGTGATTTAAAAAGTTAGCAGCTGTGGCACTGTGGGAACTCCCAAAGATAACCCACTTACATAAATACAAAACAGAAAACTGCAATGTTTAGGTGATACACCACCACCTTAAAACATCAAAGTGCGAGTGCAGTGCTTGTAGTATGTTACACTTACCCCTGTATCTAAACTTGGGGTAGTAATATCTCATATGTAAGTGTGATGCAATTTACCTCATCACTGGCTTTTGGAGGGGTCTGCTGGCCAGCCTCTTGCCTCAGGGCTATATTAGCCTCTTACCTCAGGAATATATTAAAGTGCAATATACCTTGCCCAATGCACTTTAAAATGCTCTGTTCGTGTGAAGTATGTACTTTTGTACTCCAAACAGAGAGACCGTACGTTAGCCCTAATTCTCTGGAAGTGTTTTGGGCATCGGACCATGTGCATGGTGGGTCAAAACTATGACTTCCAGGAAATTCCTGAACCCCTGATCTCGGTGATTTTGGGATATGTTGTTCACCCAGATCAGGGCTATCAGGGGATGTGGGGATATGTTGTATTTTGGAGTACTTATTGGACTTTGTAAAAATGTGTTTTTTCTGCCTGGGGATAATTAAGTTAATGCTTTATCTGGCTTAATTTTTATTTTTTTTAATTCTTAATTTGTGTGCTTGAGTGAACATAATCATCTCACAATGCCACAATAGCATATGCAATATTGGTGATATGACAACATTACACAATTATGACATTTAGGTTTTAGCACATTTTTAGGTGAAGAGTAAATCATGCAGTACATTCACGTCTAACGATTTTGCACAAAGATTAAAGAAAAACGCTTAAACAAGACGTGGTGAGTGACAGGTAAATTATAACAAGGTGAATGATTGTACTTCGCTTTAATAGTATAGTTAGGCGAGTATGGCTGTGCCCTGTGTTACATCTAGACTTAGGAATCACTTTTCCTTGTAAGAAAAGCAGCTTTTCGTCAGCAGATTCCTATCTTAGTGTGAGTAAACTGGCTTAGCCTGTGTGGCAAGAAGGGTAGACAGAGGAGTGACAAAGGACATGAAAAACATGGCTTGCACATTTGTGTTTATATAATAATAATAATAAAAAATTACAAGCAGTGTTGCACTCACTGTAGAAAATGTTCAATGCCAGGTGCTTATCTGGCGAAGATATAGAGACAAAGGTAGATAGCACTCCACGGACTCAATCTTCAAATAAAAATTAACTTTTAATGCTCCAAGCTAAAAATCAACATTTCAGTCTGGGCAATCAGACTTTCATCAGGACAAGGTTAGCTAGTAATAAGGTTACACATATATACCGCACCAATAGACACTAATCAAACAGTGTACTCACCTTAGCGGGCGCGGACCGAAGTTTACAGGGTCTGCCTCCAACCAGTTCCTAGTGTTGTTATGAACACCAACTGCAAAGATAATAAAAATAACATAAGAAATACACTTAATATTTGTAAATATGAAATCAAAACAAAAGCATTAGCTGTGTTTATATAACAGATATTGAGACTATGTGCACTTTATGATGGTGTTGTGTGGGTAGGTACTCTGTCTGCCAATGAACAAGTGCTGATGGGACACATTGCTTGCTGTATTAACACGTTTGACTTGCTGTGGAACTGCACATGTTAATGAAGTTAGACTAAACAGGCATAAACCAAACAGATCTAAACTAAGCATGTGTGGTATACTTATTGGTTCTGGGCATGATACTAGACAATCTTATTGATTTTTTTGATTGGGTAACTAAAATTATAGATCAGGGTGGTGCAGTAGACATTGCTTACCTAGATTTCAGTAAGGCTTTTGACACTGTTGCACATAGAAGGCTTATCAATAAACTACAATCTTTGAGTTTGGATTCCAATATTGTTGAATGGGTAAGGCAGTGGCTGAGTGACAGGCAACAGAGGGTTGTAGTCAATGGAGTATATTCGAAGCTTGGGCTTGTCACCAGTGGGGTACCTCAGGGATCTGTACTTGGACCCATTCTCTTTAATATTTTTATTAGTGATATTGCAGAAGGTCTTGATGGTAAGGTGTGTCTTTTTGCGGATGATACTAAGATATGTAACAGGGTTGATGTTCCAGGAGGGATAAGCCAAATGGCAAATGATTTAGGTAAACTAGAAAAATGGTCAGAGTTGTGGCAACTGACATTTAATGTGGATAAGTGCAAGATAATGCATCTTGGACGTAAAAACCCAAGGGCAGAGTACAGAATATTTGATAGAGTCCTAACCTCAACATCTGAGGAGAGGGATTTAGGGGTGATTATTTCTGATGACTTAAAGGTAGGCAGACAATGTAATAGAGCAGCAGGAAATGCTAGCAGAATGCTTGGTTGTATAGGGAGAGGTATTAGCAGTAGAAAGAGGGAAGTGCTCATGCCATTGTACAGAACACTGGTGAGACCTCACTTGGAGTACTATACACAGTACTGGAGACCCTATCTTCAGAAGGATATTGATACCTTAGAGAGAGTTCAAAGAAGGGCTACTAAACTGGTTCATGGATTGCAGGATAAAACTTACCAGGAAAGGTTAAAGGATCTTAACATGTATAGCTTGGAGGAAAGACGAGACAGGGGGGATATGATAGAAACATTTAAATACATAAAGGGAATAAACACAGTAAAGGAGGAGACTATATTTAAAAGAAGAAAAACTACCACAACAAGAGGACATAGTCTTAAATTAGAGGGACAAAGGTTTAAAAATAATATCAGGAAGTATTACTTTACTGAGAGGGTATTGGATGCATGGAATAGCCTTCCAGCTGAAGTGGTAGAGGTTAACACAGTAAAGGAGTTTAAGCATGCGTGGGATAGGCATAAGGCTATCCTAACTATAAGATAAGGCCAGGGACTAATGAAAGTATTTAGAAAACTGGGCAGACTAGATGGGCCGAATGGTTCTTATCTGCCGTCACATTCTATGTTTCTATGTTTAAGATAAGTATTGCTGTGACATAACATTTGCTATGAAGGCAGGCTAATAAATTAAGATGGAACATGACAAGCTGGTTAGTGCTAAATAAGTTGCTTTATCAGATTTTCACACTATTGTATCGGGGCTGTCTGAGCCGCCCCAGCGGGGGGGGGGGGGGGGAGGGGGGGCAGGAGGGGAGAGCGCCAGCATGTTGGGCCTGAGCTCTCACCGGCAAAGAAGGAGTCCCACCGCCATCCGACACCCGCTCCGCTGCTTCTGTGTAGGTTCGAGCATCTGTCTGAGCGGGTGTCAGAGCGCAGCCCTTCCCCTCCGTGCTGTGGGTGTCTTGCTGAAGTCTCTCAGGTTGTAGCTGTAAGTTGGCGTGCATGCCCCTCATGTTGATCTGGAGGCTGATGACAGGTACTGCAGGGGGGTTTGATGTCGGTTGTACAGGCTTGCCAGTTCTTGGGACGTCTCGGTGCAGGCTTGCTGGGAGGTGGGTAGGTCGGCTGGTGTGCCGGCAGTTCTCGCCTGGCTGCAGGTTCGGTGTTTCGGGCGGGATCGTTTGGCATTGTTGTGCCTTCCCCTCAGTGCAGCTGCCGTCAAGGTTGGTTGTTTTGGCTGTGGGGGTTTGCGAGTGGTATCCCGCTTTCTTGTGGCATGTTCGAAATGTGGGAGCCGCAGTGACCGCTGTGAGTGTGGGGAGGGAGCCAGCCTCCCCCTCGTCCTCCGTACACGTGGTGCCCGCCATCTTAGACGTTGCTGTCGTGCCCCCGGCCCCTCCAGAGGCAGCCCAGCAAGTTCCGCAGGGTGAGGACCGGGATGACCCCCACCGGTCCAAAGGGGGGGGAACAGGGCCAGGTCCACTCTGTTTGGCCGTGTTGGCTGGGAGCTTTGTTGCAGGATAGTAGGGGCAGCGGCCGTCTGCCCCACTCACCGCCGGAGAAGGCCTCCGTTGAGGCCATGGAAAGTTCTCCAGGGGACTAGAGCCCGATAGGCCAGCCTCTCCCTGGATCCAGTGTTCCCTCTGCTTTGGGCACCTGTGCGGTCGGTCTATTTTCAAGTGTACAGGTTTGTTATTTGGCAGCATTTTGCTTTCTTTAGTTGAGGGTTGCAGGAGCTTCTCATGCTTGCGACCATCCAGCTCGGCGGTCCGGCCCCGCCCCCCTTATCTGGCTTAATTATATCACAGGCAGAGGGGAGGGATTGTGTACTATATGTGGGAGTGTCATTCATTCATTCATTCATTCTTTTACAAAGAAAAAAAGTTTCAGTGTAAGCTAATAGCAGTCAGTGTCCTTAAAGCGGGTGTCAGCCCTTCAGCGTGTGCTCTGCCAACCTCAGCAAGTGTAATTTGCCACTCATATCTGGTGTCTCTATAGCGTGCTTTCACGTTATAGATTGAATAGCAGTTAGTTGTCTGCAAGCGTCAGAAACTCACCCCCTTGCCCAGCGTCTGATAGCTGGCTTGTCTGAACTATTAGCCCGCCAGCTTTTACAATACAAGCTGGTGGAGTCTGAGGCGTTCAAAAAATTTGTAGCTATTGGGACACCGCAGTGGAAGGTACCCGGACGAAATTTCTTTGCACAAAAGGCAATCCCCAACATGTACTCGACTGTGCAAAAGGAAGTAATTGCATGTCTGGCACACAGTGTTGGGGCAAGGGTCCATCTGACCACTGATACCTGGTCTGCAAAGCATGGTCAGCGCAGGTATATCACCTACACTGCGCATTGGGTAAACCTGCTGACAGCTGCCAAGCAAGGAATGCATGGCTCTGCAGAGGAGTTGGTGACACCGCCACGACTTGCAGGCAGTTCTGCTGCCACCTCCTCTACTCCTCCTACTCCATCCTCTTCCATAACCTCCTCGGCTGAGTCCTCTTCTGCTGCTGCGTCTTGCTCCACATCAACGGCACCCCCCCAGCTCCCCAGGTACTATTCCACATCCCTATTCTGCTCTGTGTCAGTTTGTATCAGGGATCCTTAGGATAGGTGTCGATCCATACCTGCCAAGTGACCCTATGTAGGGGGAACAGTCCCTATTCTGCTCTGTGTCAGTGTGTATCAGGGGCCTTGAGGACAGGTGTCAATCCATATCTGCCAAGTGACCCTATGTAGGGGGAACAGTCTCTATTCTGCTCTGTGTCAGTGTGTATCATGGTCTCTGAGGACAGGTGTCAATCCATAACTGCCAAGTGACCCTATGTAGGGGGAACAGTCCCTATTCTGCTCTGTGTGAGGAGGAGGAACGGGAAATGAGTAGCTCGGCATCCAACCTTGTGCAAATGGCGTCTTTCATGCTGTCGTGCCTGTTGAGGGACCCTCGTATAAAAAGGCTGAAGGAGAACGACCTGTACTGGGTGTCCACGCTACTAGACCCCCGGTATAAGCAGACAGTGGCGGAAATGTTACCGAATTACAAGTCGGAAAGGATGCAGCATTTGCAAAATAAATTAAAAAGTATGCTTTACACAGCGTATAAGGGTGATGTCACAGCACAACGGGAATCTAACAGGGGAAGCGGTGAAAGTCATCCTCCTCCTCCCACGACCACGCCATATCTGCCAAGTGACCCTATGTAGGGGTAACAGTCTCTATTCTGCTCTGTGTCAGTGTGTATCATGGTCTCTGAGGACAGGTGTCAATCCATATGTCAAGGTATCAATATGTCATATGTCAGGTGTCAATCCATATCCATTGTGATTCAGGAATGTTAGGTGATTTATGCCCTTTATGTATTAAAACCAGACTCTGCATCAACTGTGTAATTTTCCATGGGAGTTTTGCCATGGATCCCCCTCCAGCATGCCACAGTCCAGGTGTTAGTCCCCTTGAAACAACATTTCCATCACTTTTGTGGCCAGAAACAGTCCCTGTGGGTTTTAAAATTCGCCTGCCCATTGAAGTCAATGGCGGTTTGCGAACGTTTGCGGAAGTTCCCGTTCGCGAACCGAAAATTTCGTGTTCGCGACATCACTACAACCAGTTACAGTAAAACTGTAAAACACACCCAGCACAAACATACAATTCCCTCCCCTAGTCCTGTAGATAATCAAGTCTGATAACGTAATAACTTGATTATCTCCAGGCAGAAAAAACACAAATTTTCCCCAATATTCAGAACACCCCTTTAGACATGGGGTATCCCCAAAAACAAATCTGGGTGACCAACATATTCAAATTTCACCCAGATCGGTTCAGGGGTTCTCAAAAAGTATGGACGTCATTTGTGACCGGCTAACCGCGAGGTGGCTGCCCAAAATAGTTCAAAGAGTTTGGGTGGTTTTGCCAGTCTATTCAGTTAAGTGGCAAAAACCGAATAATTCCACGAATGGATTCCCCTGACTCTTGGCAGCGATTGTACCCTCATTCGAATGCACAAAAGTACCGAATAGCGCACTTCAAGCTATTCGGGAAATAGAGATCCAGCGTTCGCTAGTTGAGACCGGTGTTGGGGAAGTCGAGTGTTCGATTTTAGTTCCAGACACTAGACGACCAAGTCCCGCTGACTTTTTTCGCCTGAAAAAAGATGGCCACCGTTTTCTCAGCCACGTGGTGTTCGTTGGTACGAACGCTGGCCGCACAGATAGAGGGTTCAATTGAAACAGTCTTTGAAGTTTAACAAGCCAGGGGGTGGTCTTCGTTTGGTAGTTATGTCTACCGAATGAATAGGGAAGAAATATTAAACCTAAAAGAGGGATTTCTTCACACTTGGTTACTATTTTTATTGAAATCCCATATAAAGGGTATTTCGCACGTTTCCTCAGTGACCTTAGGATTATAAGATAAAAGGGATTCTTAATGTATTCCTTTTATGTCTTAATTAGTTTGAATTAATTCTTCTTGAGCATACCTTTTTTCAATTAAATCCTTTTTGATTTTATTTGCTTGTGTTTCATACATCACTACATCTGTACAATTTCTGCGCATTCTTAAAAACTGGGATTTGGGTACATTTTTCAACCAAGGGTTAAAATGGCAGCTATCTAACTGAATAAAATTACTTACATCCATTGTTTTAAAAAAAAAAAAAAAAGGTGTTGGTTTTAATTACATTGTTTTCAATAAAAATGTTTAAATCTAAAACTTGTACTTTATCACTAAAAACAGAAATTAGTTGTATTCCCCAATCATTTTTATTAAGATATTCCAGAAATAGAATGAGATCCTCTGTACTCCATTTCCAGATAAAAAAAAACAAATCAATTATTTACCAACGATAGGTAACCAGGTTCGCACCCCAGCCATATCCGTATACATGTTGAAGTTCCCAAAATGCCATAAATAAATTGGCATAGCTGGGTGCGAACCTGGTTCCCATCATGTTACCACATATCTGTAAATAAAAATAATCATTACTTAAAATTTATTTTATACCTTTTTAAATTGAAGTATGTTTGTTTTAAGGGATATCTGTGTGATTGTTTTAGGAAAAACGGTTGCCTCACATCCTTTATGTGCTATTATGGTGTAGAGGGAACTAGCAACTGCTGTTTACCATGTATGTCCTGTAGGACCTGAAGGATATTAGTAGTGTCCTTCAAATAGCTTGGGCATGTTTGTACCAGAGGTTGGAGGCAGTGGTCAATGTATTCCGATAGTCTACTGGAAATAGATTCTATTTCCAGTAGACTATCGGCCTGCATGGAAGATTTCAAGGATCCTTATGGATCTTGGGGAGATGAAAAAATACTGGAATTGTTGGGGTCTTTATGTCTAGATAATTATATTCCTTCCCCTCTTAAAAAAAAATTCTGAATTTCTTTAGTGGGATTTTTTATTTTTTTTATTTTATAAGTGTTGATATCTCCCAATAGGTTTGTTCCTTCAGCAATATATTTGTCTGTGTCCATTATAACTACATTTCCCCCTTTGTCTGCTAGTTTTATTATGATGGTTTTATCCTCCTTTAGGTCTTTTAGAATATTATTTTCTACTTTATTCAAATTGGTAAAGTGTCAGTTAGTGTATTTAATTTTGTTTATTTCTTGCATAACAACCTTTTCAAATGCACTCATTTCCTCTGATATTAAATTAGTGGGAAAAAAAGGAGTTTTGTTCTACATTTGTGTGAATATATTCTGTTTGTTGGGAACATACGTGTCTACATTCTTTATCATTTTTAGCAAATAATTTCTTTAAACAGATCTGTCTTTTGAATTTGTTTAAATCTATGTACATTTGAAATAATTTGTTTAAATCTTTTGTGGG
The DNA here is from genome assembly GCF_036172605.1 of Pelobates fuscus. Classification (NCBI taxonomy): domain Eukaryota; kingdom Metazoa; phylum Chordata; class Amphibia; order Anura; family Pelobatidae; genus Pelobates; species Pelobates fuscus. The sequence continues at coordinate 394,278,275 of NC_086317.1, forward strand.
GGGAAATTTCAAACCTCTACTTAACACTTTTTTCATGTCTTGTAGTGACGTTTTTGCAACTGGGATTGAAAATAGTTGTGGTTTTTAGTGTCTGTCCCTTTTTTCTCTCCTGTACCTTGATTCCTCCTCTACTTCTCCATCCTCTAAGCTTCTTTGTCTCTTTCCTGGGGACTTTGGTAGAGGATTATTTTCTTTGTCAGGTCTCCCCCAAAAAATCCTCCTGTGTTGTATTGAAGAGTATTTCAAACAGGGCCGGACTGGGAAAAAAATTAGGCCCGGGCATTTTTCAATCAGAGCTGCCCCCTAAGAAGGGGGCGGGGCCAGAGAGGGTGTGTTTTGTCATCACTAATGATAAGCACACCCCCTCAAAGTAAGCATGTTGGTTCAATGCACAGAGCCCCGCTGAAGAGCTCTAGCATTAGAAAAAGGCCCTGAATTTGTTCTGAGCAGCGCAAGCAAATGTAATAGTATTGTCTCTGGTGTCTCCACAAGTGGGATACCAGAGGACAAAAGGGCCAGGAAAGTGCATGGTGCATATGTTTGGAGCCTGGTTGTGGGATTGCGTGTGTGTATAGTGTGGTGTGGTATTGTGTAAATAGGTCAATTTAATTTGTGTTTGTGGTGTAATATGTGTGGCTAGGGGCTGTAGAGAGTGTGTGTATAGGGGGCATAGTGTTATAGGGGATGTAGCGAGTGTGTGTATACGGGCTGTAGTGTGTGTAGGGGTTGTAGAGAGGGTGTGTTTAGAGAATGTTGTATGTGTTTGCTGACAAGGAATGTAGTGTGTGTAGGAGATCTAGTGTGTAAAGGAATGTAGTGTGTGTCTGTATATAGAGGATTAAGAGTGCATATAGGGTAAGGGATCTAGCGTGTATCTGGAGTGTAATGTGTGTAGTGGTGCTGTAGAGTGTATATATATATATATATATCAAGCGATAAATAGGAGCACTCAAAAGGACTTCTCCGTAGTGTATTTATTGTGCAAAATTTTTTTACAACAATGTAAAACATCTCAATCAACGTTTCGACCCCTCAGGGTCTTTTTCCAAGATCAATTAGCTAGTGAAATAAACAGTTTAAATATAAACGAAGGAAATTGACTCACCAATCTCGTGTGTGCAGCTCCCCATTCAAACCCGGAAGTGTCACGGAACCCCACGTGGTTCCCCAGCGTGCGTCTACACGTACGATGTGGTTGCTAGGTGATAGAGTGTATACAATGTAATACGTGTAAATTTAGCAACCAACGTGATCGCAGTGTGGAATTCCTGAATAATAAACTTCAATCACCACCTACTAGGTGATCACTACCAAGAGAGATCACTGAGTGAGATTTAAAACAAAGAGTAATAGATAGGAAGATAGGAAATTGGATATTCTTTGTAATTTTCTCATAATTTCCAACTTGTCTGTGGTTAATTAGAAGGGCTTGCCGTTTGTTGATCTCTAAATAAAATTTTGCCAATGTTTGTTTTTCTCTTTATTATAAGTCCCATACTAGTGAAAGCAAATAATTCCAACATTATAATCCATTCATCCATAAAGTCATGCTTGTCTTAATCAAAAGAGGGGAACTTTGAATATCTCAGATCCCTAGGTGTAATTTTCTCTTTTAAATATTTTTCAAGAGTAGCAACCTCCCATTTTATTCGTATCTCTTGATTAATACACCTCTCTAATTTCTTTTGACAGTCTAAAATATTGAACATAAAGCATTTTCTTGATTATATAACACTTACTCCATGGATGAAAAAGAGAAAAGGTCATCAATATTGTTACAACATTTTTCGGTTTTCAAATAATGTCATGTTGGTAGCTGCCCATGTGGGTTCGCACCCAGCTATGCCAATTTATTTATGGCATTTTGGGAACTTCAACATGTATACGAAGGACATGGCTGGGATGCGAACCAGATACCTATCGTCGGTACATAGATGATTTGTTTTTTACCTAGAAAAGTAGTACAGAGGATCTCATTCTATTTCTGTAATATCCTAATAAAAAGATTGGGGAATAAAATTAACTTGTGTTTTTAGTGATAAAATAGTACTTTTTAGATTTGATTTTTTTTTTTTTATTGAAAACAATGTAATTAACACCAACATCTTTTTTAAAAGAGTGGATGTAAATAATTTTATTCAGTTAGATAGTTGCCATTTTAACCCTTGATTAAAAAATTTACCCAAATCCCAGTTTTTAAGAATGTGCAGAAATTGTACAGATGTAGTGATGTATGAAACACAAGCAAATAAAATTAAAAAGGATTTCACTAAAAAAGGGTATGCTCAAGAAGAATTAATACAAACTATTGAAGACATAAAAAGGGATAAATAGAGAATCCCTTTTAACTGATAAACCTAAGGCCTTTGAGGAGTGAAAAAAAATCCTGAATAAATACAATATTAAAGAGTAATGGCATTTTAAAGGACATCATACCAGACAAACCAAGAATATATAGAGGAGCACCCAATCTAAAGAAAAAACTAGTGCATCATATTAAGAAAGACAAAAGACACCTTTTTTTCCCATAAAACAGGATTTTTTGGATGTGGTACCTGTCTAACGTGTAGGGGTACTAAAGGTAAAAAGAGACATCAAGGGGGCGGAGCCTGGCTGCCATGCGGGGCAGACGTGTGGGACTTGAGCTCCCGGGCCTTTCTAACTCTGAAGCGGGACAACCTTGACTAATCGACTAATAAATGCTATTGAAAGGCATTATCTGGAAGCGGGATACTTGAGCCACACGCAGACACCCGAATCTAGCCTGTAACCCGATGAAGACCTGAGCCACGCTGCTGCGGCCTACTGAATAAGGGCTGGGGAGAGGCGGCCGACCTCCCTGCCTTTAAATACTCGGTCTGGTTCGGCGGCAACCCTACCCCCCCCCCCTCTGGACCGGCGGGGGACATCCCGGTCCTCGCTGGGGGCGCTAACCCCCATATTATCGCCTTCCCAAGCGACCAAACCACCAGCCACACGCGACAAACTGAGCCCAGCCAAGATGGCGGCTCAGAAGCAGCCTAGGACCCAGCGAACACCAATTAAGCCGCCCACGCACACGCTAGAGTTTGTAAGCCGGCTATGCAACTATCTCTGGGCGAAGCTCAAGGACAAGAGACAGACCTACAAGCTAGCGGTGAGAGCGGTTAAGGCGTGGATACGCCCGGCTACCCGGCGCCACCTGCAGGAGTACCCATCCTGTAACTCCCGAGCGGCCTCAAGATGGAAACAAAGCCGAAGATCAATATGGCGGGAAACGGCGCCGGGGCCCTCGGACAGCTACGCTCACAACCCCAAGCCTCTAAACAGGACAGATCGAGACACCCATCCAAACTCCCAATCAGCGGCACCAACACCTCTGAACCGGCACAGCGTGAGCCCTCACAATACTCACACAACCAGCCACGACGCTGACCAGCCCCAAAGTCCGCATCCCTGGGACGCATGGGAACAGCTCCCAGCAGCACCACCGAAGGAAGCAGCTGCAGGAATTGCCCTGCGACAGCTCACCGGGAGGCTTGCACACCTTCTGCCACGTGGGGGCATCGGCTGAGAAGGGCCAGGTGACAAGAATCATGGGACTTTTGCAGCAACATGGATGTGTAAGAGTTGAACTTTACGGACTCTCATTTTTTCATTTTAGCTCGACATGTAATTAATATGTGTAACCCCATGCCAACATTAACCCTTACTCGTAATGTTATATATTTTTTTTTGTTTGTTTGTTTTTTGTCAAGATTTAACTCCAGCGGTATATCACGTTCTATATGTTATTACCTCGCTAGTTACTTACACTATGAGCCCTAACCAATCGTCCACTATTGAGGGCAGTGAATAGAAGCGCATGTACAAGCCTGTTTAAAATCATTTCTCTGAAAATGTACAGCCACGCTGTTAGGCAAACGCAGCACACCCACACAATGCAAGGCTAACCAGTCTAAAGCTGTATGAATGTTTCATCTCTTGAAAAAGCAATGCCAAATAACCACAACCTTAAACTCCACTCCTGCTGTTGTAGGCATGTCTAGCCTAGCCTCCTCTAATACACGCGACCTTTGAAGCATAGTCTGCTACACTACTAGATTTTTGTTTTTGTTGTCTGCACAGCATGTAACCCGCTGCCCCAGCATACCCCATAAGGGTGCTCTCTCAGTGAATGCTACACGCGTAAACCCATAATATCAAACATACTATCAGTTAACAGGTACCAACTGTTAACATACACTATATAGCCTGGTGGTTTTCTTACAGGGTTGTTATACCTAACTAAACTCTTAAAGCGAATAAGCGTGGTTACCCGTCAAACAGCTAAAACCCCCACACACCCTGCCTGTTTAACATGAGACGCTATCTTGTAATACATTACTGTTACACAATTATGCTAGAATACGTGCTTGAAACTCACTAGTTAAACTAATCCAATTTTTTTTTTTTTTAAATCAAAACTAAACGATGTGCACCTACTCATGCCAATGTTTAAACGGTCTAATTCTATGTACACTGTTGAAGCGTTGGACCCTATTATGTTCTCTCATAAAACTAAAAATGTGCTGTATACTCATATGCCATGTTATGTTTCAACTGTTTGTTACATTACTGCTTGTGACTGCTATTGTGGCTGAACAAGCATCTTGTTATACCACGCACAACAAAAATAAAGAATTAAAAAAAAAAAAAAAAAAAAAGAGACATCAAGAACTTTCAGGATCCACATATAAAAAAATAAGAAAACACACAATGAAAGAACTCTAACTTGCCATTCAAAAAAATGTAGTATATGCACTTATGTGTACATGTAACTGGATGTATGTGGGGAGGACTAAACGTCCCCTACACACACGTATTGAAGAACACATTAGAAACATCAAGAAAGGATATGACAAATATAATGTATCTCTCCACTTCAAATTACACAAAAACAATAATTCACATGATTTAACATTCCATGCTATACAACAAGATTTTTAAATTGGAGAGGAGGAGATATTGCAAAAAATTTGGGACAGACAGAAATTAAGTGTATTTTTAACCTTAAACCCTTAAGACCGCAGGGCGTTCTATGCCGTCCTTATTTAGATGGCTCTAAACGCCGCAGGGCGGCATAGAACGCCCTGCGATCTTTTGTACTTACTCGGTCGCCAGCGATCCCACGCCAGCGATCGTGGTATGGGGACTTACCTGAGAGCCCAGGGAGTCCCCCTCCGTCCTCTTCGGCCCCTGGGCCATGTGATTGCGAGGTCCTTGCGATGTTAAAACAGTGTAAAATACATATATACACACACAGTCTACGTGTATTTTAATATATACATAATTATATATATTAATATCAAAATACACGTACAATGATATTGAATATATATATATACACACACATAAAAATAAAAAAATAATAAAAAAGAAATAGATAAATATATATACATGCGTAATTTCGTTCTAACTGTATTTAAAAAAAATTATATATATAGATTGTTGTTTTGTTGATCCTGATGAAAGCCACGGACGAGGGCTGAAACGACGATTTTTTAATGGAAATGGAATAAAGAAATTATACCTTTACAGAAGACCGTGAGTGCAAGCCTTTGTTTACTATTTTTTACTGCATAATTTGGCTGTGGCTGAATGCACCAGGCACTTATTTGACAGAAAGTGTGTGTGCAAGGAATATATATATATATATATATATATATATATATATATATATATATATATATATATATATATATATATATATAAATAAATAATTCTACGTATATATTTATGCAATAATTTTACATAATTAGGTCATTTTATTAATTATAATTTGCAGGACCTGCCTGACAACCCAGGCCGAAAGTTCAGGGAATCTAATTTTCTAGCACTATATTTAACCCTGTAATTTTCCAAGACACCATAAAACCTGTACACGGGGGATACTGTTTTACTCGGAAGACTTCGCTGAACACAAATATTATGTTTCAAAACAGTAAAATGTATTACAACGACGATATAATCAGTGACAGTGACATTTTTTGCATTTTTCACACACAAATGGCACTTAGACTGACAATATAATTGTTGTGATAAGTTTTACTGTTTTGAAACACTAATATTTGTGTTGAGCGAAGTCTCCCGAGTATAACAGTACACCTCATGTACAGGTTTTATGGTGTTTTCAAAAGTTACAGAGTCAAATATTAGGCTTGCGTTTCAGTTTTTTCACATTAAAATTCGCCAGGTTGCCTTTGAGACCGTACGGTAGCCCAAGAATGAAAATTACCCCCATGATGGCATACCATTTGCAATAGTAGACAACACAGGGTATTGCAAACTGGGTATGTTCTGTCTTTTTTAGTAGCCACTTAGTCACAAACACTGGCCAAAATTTGCGTTCAAATTAGTTTTTTGCATTTTCAAATATTAACACTACCTTTCGGCAGTGTTTGTGACCAAGTGGCTACTAAAAAAGACTGGACATACTCCATTTGCAATACCTTGGGTTGTCTACTTTTGCAAATGGTATGCCATCATGGGGGTAATTCTTATTCCTGGGCTACCATATGGTCTCAAAGGCAATGTAACCAATCTGGCGAATTTCAATGTGAAAAAACTGAAATATGTAACATGCTATATTTGACCCTGTAACTTCCCAAAAAACAATAAAACCTGTACATAGGGGGTACTGTTTTACACGTGAGACATCGCTGAATACAAATATGTGTATGTTACTGCAGTAAAAGCAAACAGTATTTTGACATTCACAGTTAGAATGTCATGTAGAACTAACATTTTTTTTAAAATTCTTATTTTCTCCCATTTTTTTTTATATTTGTTTCATATTAAATTATGTTCCATACCTAAATATTGTGAAAGCCCTGTTTCCCCTGAATAAAATGATATATAATAAGGGGGGTGCATTTAATATGAAAGAGGTAAATTACGGTTCGACAGACATAGTGCAAATGCCAGGTTTTGTTTTGATCACAACTTGTACTGTGGTCTTAAGGGGTTAATACACTGAGTCCTAATGGACTCATTGTAGACTTTAAATAATGACATGTTTTATACATTTGTATAATTTTTTTACAATGTCTATAATAACATTTAACATTTTTGTATATTTAATATTTTTAATCCACTTCAATCCAGTCAAACCCATAATGATGTGACAATAATATCCAAACGAAGAAATGGAATGGAAGCTTAAGGGGATACACTCGAATAGGGGTTAACCCAAGAAAGACTACAAAAGTAGTAAACACAAAAAGGAGCGGAAATGAGTGCCCTAATAAAATAACATATAACCTTTAATAGTATGATTAACCCCTTCAGGACAGGTGGAGGACTGGAGGACGAGGTCCGTCATCCTGGGGATACCCTTAACGACGGGTGACGGACCTCGTCCGTCACGCAGTAAAATTAACCCCAGATCGCCGCGATCGCGGGGTTAATGGTGCGCCTGTCTGCCTCTGTATTAGGGTCAGACCGGGAGCACCGACTCGCGCTGTCCCAGCACATGTGCCCGCTCTGACAGCATGTGCACATGTGCAGTGTATACTCACCTTCCGCCTCCCTGCACTTCCGGGTTCACTGTGATCTTCAGTGATCCTGCCCCCTGTAAAAAAAATTAAGTTAGTTTAAAATCATTTTACGGTCATCTGATTTTTCTTTTTAACCCCTAAGGGTTAATTTTTTTATTTTTTTTTAACCCTCAGGGGTTAAATTTATTTTATTAATTAATTAAAATATTTTAAAACTATATATTTAGCTAACTGGGGTGGGTGGAAGTTAGTGGGGAATTTGGGGATTTGGAGTTAGGCTAACTAGGGGTTAACGTTAAAAAAGTTTTAAAATAAGCTTTAAAAAGTAAAAAATTACGTTTAAAAATAAGTTTTAATAACGTTTAAGTAAAAAATAAAAAAGACACCCCCTTTACCAAGTCCAAATAAAAATTAACCCCTTCCCTGCTAGTCGATCACTGCCTACAGTGATCAAAATACAGCTCACGGTATTATACTGGATCTAATTTGTTTTAACCCCTGAGGATTAACTTTTATTTATTTATTAACCCTCAGGGGTTCAATGTATTTAGTTAATTAATTTAAATATTTTATAATTATATACTTTGCTAGCTGGGGTGGGTGGGAGTTATGGGAAAATGGGGAATTTACAGTTAGTGCTGCTTACTGCTAGTTAGGGGTTAACGGTAAAAAAAAGCTTAGAAAAATTTTAAATCTGTAAACAAAAAGTTGTAAGAAAGTTTAGGAAAGTTAAAAAAAATAATAATAAAGCAAAACAAAAGTTTAAAAACTAGTTTTAAAAAGTTAAAAAAAGTTTAAAAAATTAAAAAAATACATTTAAAAAATGCTCATTACCACTACACCTGGAACAAACTAGAGAGAAAATTATCCCACGCTAAGGTTCAAAATAAGCCTTTTGAATTACCCCAGGATGTATTCTTTAATAAATAGTATGTGCTTGTGGGGAAGTTTCAATAACCAACCATCTAAACTACTCCAAATTGGAACATGGACACAGCATTGAACTTCAAAGTTCGAAAAAAACTGAATGGCTGCGTCTCAAATGTGCCCCTCCAATGTCCATATATACCTGGCAAAGGTACATACGGGGTTATTGCTGTACTCAGCCGACATAGCTGAGCAACATATGAAGTATTATACAGTTGTAGCACACATAAGGTTTGCAAAACATACTGTGCAAACTCACTTTGTGTGTCAAAAAGACAGAAAATAATGCTTATTACCACTACACCTGGTACAAGCTAGCGGAAAAATGATCCCACGCTGAGATTCAAAATATGCCTTTTGAAATACCCTGGGATATGTTCTTTAAGAAATGGATTGCCTTTATGGTGTAGTTGTAATATGTAGCCTGCTCCAAAGTGGAACACGGACGCATCAAAACCCTTCATGCAAATTCACACTTAAAAACGTTAACTTGTCACGTCTCTTTTACAGCACTGTAACTTCACAAAATATTGCCAAAAACATACAATGGGGGTGTCATTTTACTCAGAAGACTTAGCTGAGCATAATTTGGGGGGTTTTAACTTAGTGGCACATATGAAATATACAAAATGCCCAGCAAAAATGTAATCCGTATGTAAAAAATGCCCAAAATAATTTTTTACCACATACTTTGGCATATATTGGGGCATGTTAAGGCACAATATGCACCATATGAGAAACCCTGGAGTGTCTACTTTTACAAATGGTAGGCCTTTGTGTTTTTTTTTGTTTTTTTCAACAGTCAAACTGTTATAATACCCCAAATGGAAGCATAGGCTCATTAAATCCATCTCTCAAAATTCTACTGTGAATACTGAAAAGGACAGGTCTCCTATATGTCACTGTAGCTTCACAAAAAAGTGCCAAAGACATACAATGGGGGTGCCATTTTACTCAGCAGATGTAACTGAACACAAAATAAAACTTTGTACAGGAATAGCACACACCAACTTTACAAAATACACATGAGAAGTTCTTTGTTATAAGTTTGTGTGCCAAAAAAACAAAAAACAAAACACAATTTTACTCCAATATTTTGCAGAGGTTGGCGGTGAAACATCTACATAGAAAGTGTCAAAACAACCTTAGGTAAATAGCCTGTGGTGTCTACTTTATATAAATATATACTTTTGTGTGGCAATTTTGTTTTCTTTTATGGCTATTAGGCTTACAAGACAAACATAGCAAATTCTAAAATTGTTCCACATTAAAAGTTTATTTTCCTCCTTGTGCTTTGTGACCTGTAACTACCAAAAAAAACTGAAAATCCCAGACACATTATATATTCTGTAAATCAGAACAACTAAATTAATTTATTTTTAATGCACACATAATTATTGCAAAAACTGTAAACAATTTGTTTTAATTTTTTTGATAATAAATAAGTATATATATATATTACATCAAATTAAAGCCCTTTCTGTCCTTTAAAAAACAGTATATAATATGTGTCGGTGCAATAAACGAGAGAGATGCAAATTGCAGTTCAACGCAAACAGCAAGAAAATGCAAAAAATGCTTGTGTCATTAAGCGTAAGATAAGCTTCTGAAGCTGTGTCCTTAAGGGGTTAAAATCTAAAGTTGTGTAGGTACGCACGAAATGAGTTAATGCTCAATAAGTAATATATAAGGAATAAGGAAAATAGAATACAAAATAAAGCCTAATAAGTGGATGTTCCTAATAGTTGTCGGGGCTTACCTAAGTTGGGAGTCCAGCAGGCAGATATATATGCTCACCCTTGCAAGTAAACACAGGCGGAGGTGGTCAGGTAAGAATTCACCTGGCCTGTGAGTCGGTGCACGGGGGCTGTGCAGGATAATTCTCCAAGTCGCAGTACAGGAACGGATAAAGCAGGAGAATCGTCGTGGGAAGCCAAAGGTCAGAGGATGCCAACGAAACAACAAGCCAAGGTCAAGAGTAAACTAGAGAACACGAAACAGCAATATGATCACCAGAGTCAAAGAACTGACACTGCCTTCTGGGAGATGCAGTGTTTATTACCTGGCTAACGAGACTATCCACAACAGATGTACCAGGAGTAATTCCAAATAATGTCCAGCCCCCAGTGCTGGATACTAGACAAGGCAGGAATGAACTTCCATGCAGAAAGCAAGAACTGAAAGTGGTTCAGAGGCAGAGACACAGACCTGAAATGCACAAGACCACAGGTTCAAGTTGGACTCTTCCAGGGTGTTGTGGTCATGACTTAAATATGAATGTTAATCTCTTAATACATAATAATTAAGCAATACGGAACAACATTAATATTTTTATAGTTCATGGTATTATGGTCATGGTATTATGGTCGAATGTGTGGATAGAAAATACACAAAACGTTGTAATATTAAATGTATATTTAATATAACTATAATAAATAAACAGATGCTAGCAGAATGTCAATTTACCACAATAATTATACAATACAATACTACACAAAACGCTATTGGTTGCTAAATGTTATACAAAAGGCTATTACAGTTGCTATATGTTACAGTGGATTCATATTGCTTACAAGGCCCCAGCCCTTTGGCTGGGGTTAAGTCAGAGCTGGTACTACATCTTAGGTTCAGTCAGGTACAGGCAAAGAGACAGAGTTTCTCCTACATCTGGTTTTTATTCAGTGTAAGTAGGCTGGCCTGTGATGTCACTGCCAGAAGCACATGTCTTCCTACACACTGCCCCTAGTGGTGCCTCCAAAGCATTACACTAAATATGCTTTCTTTATGATGTAAAGTCATTAATTAATAGATACCATTACACAGGGTGACCACGTCTCACTGTCTGTATGTTGCGGTGATAAACGTGACAATAGGTAAGAGAATAGTAACTAATACTCATAGAGATGACACAAAGTATAAAGATACTTTTGCAACTGCTTGTTACAAATGTTTATCCAGTGAGAGTAACAACAGAGACATAGCCAAGTACTCACATGTTGTCTGTGCTGAGGTACAACCTGAATCTGAGCATTTGACTGGTCTTTGGCTAAGTGTTCTGACTATTAGCAGAATAAACTGGTCCCTATTATAATGTTACCAGTTGTAATAATTGATAGAGTCTCAAGATAGCTAGTAAGATCTAAATATAGCTCAACACTGTAATTATATGGAAGGAGGTCCTGTTCAAAAGTTTTCAGTGTCCTCCATAATTACTGTGTGCAAAACAAAACATTTTTGCAGTCCACATCCTGGTAATGGTCTAGATCAGGGGTAGGCAACCTACGGCACTAGTGCCATGCACGGCACTCGAGGTGCCTTTGCACGGCACTCAAGGCTACAAGAGCCAAACAGGCTCTGGCTTGTCAGGAGTCCCAATGAAACTTCAGATATCTATAATACGAAAAGGTGGTGATGGACAATCCTCAATTTATGCATTGGAGCACATAGAGGAAGTGATCTCAGATCACTTCCTCCCAGCACTTATGAATGGGAATCCACACTGCAGTAAAGCAGCCCACAGCTTCCTGTTGCAGCTTCTGTCCTTGAGCTGTACCTGGCCAGCCTGGTCCTCACTGGAACCCAGGGAAGCGTCAGAGCTGCAGAATAACCCTCCCCTCATACAAATAATACAAACACACACACAGTCCGCACAAACACAACACCACCAACAATCCACATACATGCACACAACCCCCCATGCAGCCTCTCACATGCAATACCCCAAACAGCCCCACACATACAAACACTACCAAATACACAATGTGACATATCCATCCACACACAATTCCACAAGCAGCCCCCATACACAGCTCAAATTCATAGGTATTATACATGATACCAAAAACTATTAATGAACATATACAATATAATAGCTCATATACTCACAAATACAATGATACAAAGCAACTGCAGTATAAATAACACAAGCAGTATATGGCAACATGCACACCTCAATTTAAAGAAATAGGACCGACACGCTATGGGACATCACAATCATATTTCGGCACAGTGCTGCTAAAAGGTTGCCTACCCCTGGTCTAGATGGTAATTAATATGCGAATTCAATATATTTTGAAAAAACTGTAAGTTAGTATTATCAGTTTGCATACAAGAAATATATACTGGTTGTCAGTGATCCACATACACAGTGCTTCATTACAGTGAAATAGGCACTCAAAATATATATGGATGGTGCAGAAAAATATATGACTGCACAGTAAAAGTATACCAGTCTTAGTATATATGCCGGCGTCGAATGGTATGCAAATGTTATCGGTGCTAAGGAGAAAACCGAAGCAACCACCTTGGCTACTGGTAGTATTGCACTGCTAGTGTGCTGGCGAACTAATATAGTCGAAGGGTCTAAGCTGCATACGAAAGTTACACACCGTTATCACAGGGTCGTACAATCTCTACCTCGTAGCTAGATCCCAGTTGGGAGTAGTTAGACAAAGCATCCGGCCCCCCAGAAAGTAGCAAAAGTGCAACTCGGGATCCAAAGAATATATAAGATATTGATAGGTCTAGCATGAAGAATCAATTGTCTCTGAGGACCTCTGAGGGCCCCTGACGTGCGCGTTTCGCCCACAGCTCATCAGAGGGGAACCGATGTGTGGGAAAACCAATGTTTTAAAGGTAAGTAGCAGTTCTGATTGGTAGAGTTTGAAAATGGTCATCCATATTCCAAACAATCGTGGTGGTGCTGGAGGATGACGTGGCTGGGTTACCAGAGTTCATTCACACTCCGGTAAAAAGGAATTTACCCTTAGTGGTCTATGTTAAAAAGCCATTGAAAAAATCAAAAGGGGGGAATTATATGTAAATAAAAAATAAAATAAATAAATATAAAGGAAACTATAGTAGTATAACTACATGCAATGCATAAAATTGCTAATTAGGCATGTGCATGGGGAAAATTTTCGGTTCGGCAATCCGAAATTCGGGATTTTCGCAATTCGGGACTTCGGCAATTCGGCACTTCAAGACTTCGGAACTTCGGCAACTTCGGAACTTCATCACTTCAGCACTTTGGAACTTCGGCAACTTTGGAACTTCGGCAACTTTGGAACTTCGGCAACTTTGGAACTTCGGAACTTCAGCACTTCGGAACTTCAGCACTTCGGAACTTCAGCACTTCGGAACTTCGGAATTTCTGAACTTTCGGAACCTAATGTCCTCCCCCCTGGCCCCCACCCCTGAGCTGCGGGTGGGGGCCCTAAATACTAATAAGGGGGGACTTAATGTCCTCCCCCCTGGCCCCCACCCCTGAACGGTGGGTGGGGGCCCTACAGTAAAATAAGGGGGGGACCTAATGTCCTCCCCCCTGGCCCCCACCCCTGAGCGGCGGGTGGGGGCCCTAAATACTAAAAAGGGTGGACCTAGGTCCTCCCCCCTGTCCCCACCCCTGAGCGGTGGGTGGGGGCCCTAAATACTAATAAGGGGGGGACCTAATGTTCTCCCACCTGGCCCCCACCCCTGAGCGGCGGGTGGGGGCCCTAAATACCAATAGGGGGGGACCTATTGTCCTTCCCCCAGCCCCCACCCCTGAGCGGCGGCCCTAAGAAAAATGTCCGTCCCCCCAGGTGACTAGGGGTCCCCAAACCCCTAGTCACCCCCTCCCCCCCAAAAAAATTATCCCCTACCTACCCCCCCTCACCCTAAAAATAATGAGGGGGGGACCTTTAACTAAGAACCTGTAAAGAAAAACAAAAAAAACTTACCATTCAATGTTTTCTTTCTTCTAAAATCTTCTTTTTTCAGCCCCAAAAAATGCCAAATAAAAAACCATAATAACCGACACAATAAAAAAAACAAAACGAAACGAATTGCACATGTCTATTGCTAATGGAACGGGTCAGCTGAACTGGTGAACCAAAAACAAGTATAATGAAGGGAAATACGTTATTGGTTGGGATATGTTATAAACCGCCAAATGTAAATATTAATGAGGAAGAACTGCTGTTAGAGCAAATTGGTAAAGCTGTAAATCGGTGTAACACGTTAATTATTGGAGAGTTTAATTACTCTGACATAAATTGGGATAGAGGGACTAGTACTTCAGCTAGGGAAATTTGTTTTTTGAATGTGTTAAATGACACCTTTATGTCACAACTGGTACAAGCACCAACTAGAAAGGATGCTTGTCTGGATCTCGTTATAACAAACAATGTTAATCCTTTAACCAACATTCAAGTAGGAGAGCATTTGGGAAATAGTGATCACACTTTTGAAATAAACTCAAACAAGCAAAAGCACGTGGGGTATAATAAAATGTATAATTTAAAAAAAGCCAATTTTAATAAGATTAGGGCAGCTCTACAACATATCGACTGGCATAAACTCCTTAGTGATAAAAACACTGAGGAAAAATGGAAACTATTCAAACAAATATTAGAAAGGTACATTTCACAGTATGTACCTTTGGGTAATAAATATAAAAGAAACACATTAAAACCAATGTGGCTTAGTAGAGAAGTAAAACAAGAGATTAAAATTAAGAAAAGGGGGGGGCGGAGCTTGCCTGCCGAGCAAAGCAGACGTGCCTGCTAAGAGCTCCTGAGCCTGAGGCCAAGATTTGTGTGTTAATGCCCGACCACCCAAGCGTACCAGCTGTGGATAGCGATAACCCTAACCAGGGGGTGATGCTGCATCGGGGGATACCCGTTATGAGACCCTCCGTGGCTGAATCGACCACATCGCAGACTGCGGCCTACACGGGTGGGAGCCGAGGAGAGGTGGCCGCTCTCCCGGTTCTCTGGCTGAAGAGGGAGCACTCTTATATTGCTCCCCCCCCTTCTGGACCGGTGGGGGATATCCCGGTCCATGCCGAGCTGGACGACCGCAGCCCTGGACAAAGCAGAGGTAGCTGTGACACCCTCGTGCAGAATACAAGCAGTGACACCCAAGATGGCGGACGCGCCTGACTCCACAACACGAGACCAAGCAGACTGCTTTGAATATGCGGCACACTTGGATACCATCTTTCAAACATTCTGGCACAAACTAGAACTGCACATGCGACAGAACACTGAGGCAAGTTATGGCGCCCGATCCTCACAGCGCCCACGTGGCGGTAGCAAAGGACCCTTCCGTCCATATTACACACCTAGGCAGGCAAAGCGCGCCAAAATAAAATGGCGCAGAAGAAGAATCCCTCTCATGCAGGCAGGGAAAAGCAAATGGCAGCGCCCGAAAGCGACAATCACCCGACGCAAAACACAGCCAGCCTCACCCAAGCAACCAACCATAGTGCAATCCACTGCAAGAACCTGTAGGAGCCGGCGTCCCAACACCAGAGAGTCTCATACCGCAAGGGCAAAGGTTCCAGAGGGGACAGCAGCCTCTCACTACCTAAGCAAGCGGACATGGGGGTCCCCGAAGCACCCAGACCCGACAGCCGAGATAGGTGAGCCCCTAAAGGGAAACTACAGCACGGAAGACATTCCCGAAGGCATAGGATAAAGGGGACACTTTGGGACATGAGGCACGAAGCATGGGATGCGCTGTCTTTCGCGGTGGCGTACACTAGTTCCCGCTTTAAGTACCTACCGACACACTCTTCCACAGCTGACTCCCGTATTTCACCTACCTAGCCCATCCAAACCTCTGCAGGACTTCCTAACCTGTGAAACTCGGATACTGGCAAGCTTATATTCATATGTTCTGTATACCTAGCCAGATAATTATAGTAATTAGCTTTATATTGTATGTATGATATTCCTGTCACTTGCATTTTTTGTCACCTATCCTACGCTTAGGAATGACATGCTACTGCTCATGGGCATAATTCCCTCAAGCTTCTTGTTAAGTTTTCTCCCCTTGTTACTCATGCTCAAGATATGCTCGGTTTAACTGCATTCATCTTCTTATCCTGTCACGAATAGAGAGCTCTCTCGGATGTAAGCTTATATCTGTACGGGAAATGCTAGCTCAGGCTGACCCATATAATGGGGACCCTAGCTAAGCTACTTTGACTTAATCTGTACCATGGGACCACCACCCCCTTCTATTTCACGCTTTAAGGAGCGCTGCACTGCGTCTTACCTGTGACAAATCGTTATATAGCATAGTCAGATATTCTATAAACCTGCTTTAAAAGCCCGCTTTAAAAGCCCGATTTAAAAGCCTGAGTTAAAAGCCTGAGTTAAAAGCCTGATTTCAAAGCCTGATTTCAAAGCCTGATTTCAAAGCCTGATTTCAAAGCCTGATTTCTATGCCTGATTTACAAGCCTGTTTTCTCAGCCCGATTTATATGCCTGTCTTCTAAGCCTGTTTTATACGCCTGTTTCTCATGCATATTTTGTCTTTACAAATAACAAAAAAAGTGCATTGTCTATTTACCCACTATTGTAACTAATGTCTTGACACCTGCATATGGATTGCCGTTGGGGTACCATATGTATGCCTGTGACTACTATATGCACTACAAAAATAAAGAAGTGGCTAAACTAGAAAATGAGAAATTGATAGCCAAAGCAAAACCAACCCCAAAATTTTTTTCAAGTACATTCATTCTAAAAAAACAAAAAATGAAAGTGTAGGTACACTGAAAACAGAGATGGGTCTGTTAGTCAATGAAGACCAGGAAAAGGCAGAAGTTTTAAATAACTTATTTTATTCAGTATATATGAATGAGGATCCTATGGTAAGAGATATGCAAATGATTGCTGCAACATACATACATAAAAAGGCGGATGTATGCTATGTATTGTTAAGTGGTGTAGGGGATACCACTTTTTAGGTGTTTGAGCATTAGTCCCTAATCACCCCCACATTGTGCACCCATTCTATTGGATTGCTGCAACAAACTTGCAGATAACTTGTGATTGGATAACTCGAGACAAGGTGCTACAGCTATTAAAGAAAATTAATGTAAATAAAGCTCCAGGGCCTGACGGTATCCACCCACGAGTACTTAAGGAGCTAAGTGGGGAAATAAAATAAATAGGGGCTTAAATTATCGAGATGAAAATATGATTTTGCCTCTTTATAAATCGCTGGTAAGACCACACCTTGAATATGCTGTGCCATTTTGGGCACCTGTTCTAAAGAAAGATATCATGGCACTAGAAAAAGTGCAGAGACGAGCTACTAAATTGATAAAAGGAATGGAGCATTTTAGTTATGAAGAAAGGTTAAAAAATGTAAATCTCTTCAGTTTGGTAAAACGGCGCCTGAGAGGGGATATGATAACATTATACAAATATATTCGGGGCCAGTACAAACCATTATCTGGAAATCTATTCATAAACAGGGCTATACATAGGACACGAGGTCACACATTTAGGCTTGAAGAAATGAGATTTCATCTAAGGCAAAGAAAAGTTTTTTTTACAGTAAGAGCAATAAGGATATGGAATTCTTTGCCTGAAGAGGTGGTTTTGTCAGAGTCTATACAGATGTTTAAACTGCAATTGGATAAATACTTGCAAAAACATAACATACAGGGATATCATTTCTAATTCGTGGGGTAATAGCTGCTTGATCCAAGGAGACATCTGACTGCTATTTTGGGGGTCAAGAAGGAATTTTTTCCTAGTTTGTTGCAAAATTGGATCGCTTCAGACTGGGTTTTTTGCCTTCTTTTGGTTCAACAGCAAATGCATATGTGAGGAAGGCTGAACTTGATGGACGCAAATCTCTTTTCAGCTATGTAACTATGTAACTATATAACTATGTAACTATGAATTTATGTATATATTGGTCGCAAATAGGATCACACAATCTGATAGTTAGATAGCAAGTCCGAATAATTTGTACAGTCAAGATGAACCCCCCAATGAATGGTGAAGATGTAGCTCGAGATCAAAAAAATGGATGATTACTTGTCTAAGGGTGAGATACAGCTGTTAAGGGATCAAGAACAACCGCTTAATGAAAAAGCTTGTCTTGAAATATGATTAGTTGTAGGTAATAATAACTATATTATTGAAAACATTTTAAATGTGAAAGGATCCAAGTATTCAGCCTAAGGATACATACAAGTAGATATTAAATAATGTGGCACGTCTATCTATTGTAAAGGGAAACTCCAGTGCCAGGAAAACAATCAATTTTCCTGGCACTGCAGGTCCCCTCTCCCTCCCACCCCCCATCCCCGGTAGCTGAAGGGGTGAAAACCCCTCCAGGTCACTTACCTGAGACCCCGCCGATGTCCCTCGGCCGTGGTTTCTTCACGATGCCGCTCCTCCCAGGCATTACGTCGGCTGGTGGGCGAGACTGATCCCGCCCACCGGCCGGGGAGACCTAATGCGCATGCGTGTTAATGCCGTGCATGCGCATTAGAGCTCTCCATAGGAAAGCATTGAAAATGTTTTCAATACTTTCCTATAGGGAATTGAGCGACGCTGGAGGTCCTCACACAGCGTGAGGATGTCCAGCGATGCTCTAGCACAGGTTTTCTGTGCTATAGAGCAGGAAGTGCCCTCTAGTGGCTGTCCACTAGAGGGGGAGTTAAACCTGCAAGGTAATTATTGCAGTTTAGAAAAAACTGCAATAATTACACTTGCAGGGTTAAGGGTAGTGGGAGTTGGCACCCAGACCACTCCAATGGGCAGAAGTGGTCTGGGTGCCTGGAGTGTCCCTTAAGTGTGCCAATCAGGGGCGGACTGACTGGTCGGGCAGATCGGTCATGGACCGAGGGCCCGAGTCAGTCAGGGGCCCGGCAGCACAGCCATACTTCTGCTGTGGAGATCAGAGATCTCCACAGCAGAAGGAAGTTAAAGAAAGTGTTGTAAGAAGGTTGCAGGGGCCCATAATGAGTCGAAGGGCCCCTGCAACCCATCAACCCTCTGCAAATACCTCCCCCCCACTCAGTGTGAGACCTGGCAGCATTCCTTGCTCTCACTGCCAGGTCTCCTCTCTCTTTCTCCCTGCTCAGTGCTCCGTGTGAGGATGGGAGGGGGGCAGGAAGTGACATCACACCCTGCTTCCCTCTCACACAGAGCACTCACAGCATGGATGGAGGAGCATGCCTGCCCCACTGCTGCTGGAGGAAGATGGATGGAGAAAACATCAGATTGTACAGGTAAGCAGGCCCATACACACACTGCCCCCCCACACACACTGCCCCCCCACACACACACTGCCCCCCACACACACACTGCCCCCCACACACACATTGCCCCCCCCACACACACTGCCCCCCCACACACACAAACTGCCCCCCCCAAACACACACTGCCCCCCCACACAAACACTGCCCCCCCACACGCACTGCCCCCACACAAACACTGCCCCCCCACACGCACTGTCCCCCCCACACACACACTGCCCCCCACACACACTGCCCCACACCCCACACACACTGCCCCCCATACACACACTTCCCCCCATACACACACTGCCCCCCCACACACTGCCCCCCAAACACACACTGCCCCCCCACACACACACTGCCCCAACACACACACTGCCACCCATACACACATACTGCCCCCCATACACACATACTGGCCCCCATACACACATACTGCCCCCCCACACACACTGCCCCCCCACACACACTGCCCCCCATACACACACTGCCCCCCCATACACGCACTGCCCCCCATACAGGCACTGACCCCATATACACACACTGCCCCCCCCATACACACACTGCCCCCCCATACACACACTGCCCCCACACACACACTGCCCCCACACACACCATACACACACACGGCCTGCCCACAAATACACTGCCCCCACACACACCATACACATACATACATTGCCCCCACACACTGCCCTCCCCATACACACATTGCCCCACGCACACATACACTGCCCCCCCACCATACACATTCACACACTGCCCCCTCATACACACATTGCCCCACACACACATACACTGCCAAAACACACACACACACACCCTACACATTCACTCACTACACCCCCCCCACACACACACACACACACACTGAACTTTTCACACACACTGCACCACTCACACACACCACTGCTTATTTTTAACATTTACTTAGTCCTTAAAGGACCACTATAGGCACCCAGACCACTTCAGCTCAATGAAGTGGTCTGGGTGCCAGGTCCCTCTAGTTTTAACCCTGCAGCTGAAAACATAGCAGTTTCAGAGAAACTCCTATGTTTCACTAAGGGTTAATCCAGCTTCTAATGGCGGTCTCACTGACAGCCGCTAGAGGCGCTTCCGCGATTCTCACTGTGAAAATCACAGCGAGAAGACAAGCTGGACGTCCATAGGAAAGCATTTAGTAATGCTTTCCTATGGGCGGTTTGAATGCGTGCGCGCCTCTTGCCGCAAATGCGCATTTGAATCTGACGTCGGCAAAGGAAGGAGAATTCCCCAGAGCCGAGGGAGCCCGGTGCAGGAGAAAGGTAAGTGGCTGAAGGGGTTTTAACCCCTTCAGCCCAGCGGTGGGGGGGGGACATAATGACCCTATAGTGCCAGAAAAACGAGTTTGTTTTCCTGGCACTATAGTGCTCCTTTAATATTTTGTCTTCGAAGGGCCCTGGATCTAATTTTGTCCGGGGGCCCAGAAGGCTGTCAGTCCACCCCTGGTGCCAATAGTGGCTTGTTGTAAAAATACGCTCAGACAAGGTGCTGAACCTCGTCTGTATGATGAGTGTCACAAAACAGACTGTGTGAGAATAATTAGTAGAGCCCCTCTCTTAGTAGTATCCTAAGACAGATATCTCATGCTGTATACATGGTCCCTATAAAAGTTTATGGCGATGTGCAAGAGGATGCTCGAAAGTATTGAGCGTGTGTGTATAATGGTGTAGAGTAGTTCTAAATGTAGCCAAAGGTAGTGGTCAGACCCTTCCAAGATGTAGTTATTTTTATTACTGTAAACACTACTGATCTTGTTCATACAAATGACTCCAACGTGATGGATGGTTCGCTGTACAGTTGTAGAATGCCTGAGTAGCTAGTTGGGGAAATGTATTCTCCAACGTTTGAAACATAACGTGAAAAATATTATTGTTAAATAAGCCAACTCGTATAATCAGGAGCTTGAGAAAAAATAAATAATACGTTTGGTTGGCATGATAGCCAATTTTTCAATGTTGTCATGAGAACATAACAATCAATCTTGTACAGTGACTGTGGCCAATGGAACTCAATTACAACAAGGCTTTGATTTAGGAGACATATAGTGAATGCCTGTTGGAACCTTAATATTTAATGTATGAAGGGGGTGAAATGAAATTCCTCATTGAGGCCCCCTGGTGTTAGTGTTTGGAACTCGTAGATCCATCTTGACTCTTTCTGTAGTAATATCAAATTAAAGTTTCCTTTTCTAGAGTTAAGAGTGACTCTTTCTAGGGCTTGAAAGGATAGGTGGTTAGGGTTGCCGTCATGAAAGTTTCGAACATGGTTAGCGACAGGGGTGGTCAGATTCAGATTTTTGACAGAATTGATATGTTGTAGGATGCGTCTCCTGAGTTCCTGATAGGTCTTACATTGCATTCCACATGAGCATGTTATAACGTAAATAACACGACTGGTACTGCAGTTGATAAAATGGTTTATTCTGAACTCTTTTTGGGTCCTTTCACATTTCACAGTTTTAGAGGGTTTCATAAATGGGCAAGCCTTGCAGTGTCCACATTTATGTATTCCCATTGGTGCGGTAAGCCAATTTTTTTAAGGTGATTTTCTTTCCAAGTGGCTATGCACCAATAGGTCTCTGAGGTTTTTTGACCTACGTGCAGTGATGTTCGAGTAGGCAATTGATTTTGGATTTAAGTCAGTGTCGTATTGCAATATTGGCCAATGTTGGGTGAAAATATCCTTAATAGGTTGCCAGTGTTTGTCAAAAGTGCCAATGCATCTAATCACCTGATTGGTGGGAATGGGTCTGGGCAAACTGTACTCAGACTGGGGTAGCATGGGGCAAACACTATACCAGCTTGTTGGCATTGTGGAAAGTGCACCCATGATGTGTGGCATGGAGCATACACTAAGAGAATGTTCTTCTAACTACTCCTCCTCCCTCCCTGTGTCCTTCTTACTCCCCCTCTCTCCCTATGTTCTTTTTACTCACCCCCTCTGTTCTTTTTACTCCCCCCTCCCTCCCTCCCTATGTTCTTTTTACTACCCCCCCAATCCTCCCTATGTTCTTCTCACCTCCCCTTCCCTGTGTAGCGTTGGTGGCCGAGCTCTTCTTCCTCCTGTCAGAAAGGAAGTGAGCACTCCATATAGACGACCCCCAACTTTTATGAAGCCCGATACCCGGCATATAAGACGACCCCCGACTTTTGAGAAGATATTCCAGGAATAAAAAGTCGTCTTATACGCCGGAAAATACGGTACTCAAAACAACAATACGAAATCATTGGAAAGGCCCATCACAGGAAAAACACACCAAATCAAGGTATACTAACAGAGTATCCCCAATAACTGTACCTAAACCTAGAAGGGAAACCAAAAAAAACTACAATTAGAGAGACTGAAGACAGACCTTTTTCAAATTACTCTCACAAATAGATTTAAAAGATTTAGACGTGAAAGATGAGAGGAGTTTTTTTTTAGAACCAAGATGGAGGAAAAAGGAAGAAGTATACAAAGAAGTATACCCCCATGAAAAGAAACAGAATGTCAGAAGAGGAACTAGAGGAGGGATAGTTAAACCAGGAAAGAAAGAAAATAACAATAATGAGACAAGGATATTTAACTTATCAAATAAAATGTTATCCCCTACACATGAAAAAGTTTTAACCAAAGGTTTTAAATACGCCCCAAGTTGTTCTATCAATAAATTCGAGGCTTTTATTGATATTAATAGATTTACCAGAAAATTATGTTTTAAAAAATAGCCCAAATATTGGAAGTCAGAGAACTTAATTTTTTTAACTTAATAATTGAGCTGTAAGCCATAATCATCGCACTTATGACAAATCACGGCTTGAACTATCTTGCGTCTATCTCATATATTAGTTTCCCCTTTTACGTTGCATTACTGAAATAAATGAACTTTTGCACGATATTCAAATTTTTCGAGTTTCACCTGTAGATATATAATAATTCTATGTATATATTTATGTAATAATTTTACATAATTAGGTCATTTTATTAATTACAATTTGCGGGACCTGCCTGACAACCCAGGCTAAAAGTCCAGGGAATTTAATTTGCTAGCACTATATTTAAAGGATCACTATAGTGTCTGGAAAACAAAGTGGTTTTCCTGACACTATAGTGCCCTAAGGTTGCCCCCAGAAGCTTCAGCAGCTTACCTTAATCCAGCGCCGGGCTCCCTCGGCACTGGTGACCTTTCCTCCCCCGCCCGACGTCAGCAGAGCCAAATGCGCATGCGCGGCAAGTGCCGCGTGTGCATTCAAAGTGTCCATATGAAAGCATTTCTCAATGCTTTCCTATGGACGCTCTGCGCGATGGAATCATAATATGCCTCCAGCGTCGCAGATGCGCCTCTAGTAGCTGTCTGGAAGACAGCCACTAGAGGCTGGCTTAACCCCAAATGTAAACATAGCAGTTTCTCTGAAACTGCTATGTTTGCATCTGAAGGGTTAAAACCTGAGGGACCTGGCACCCAGACCACTTAATTGAACCTGTACATGGGGGGGGGGGGACGGTTTTACTTGGAAGACTTCGCTGAACACAAATATTAGTGTTTCAAAACAGTAAAATGTATTACAACTACGATATTTTGCATTTTTCACAAGCAAAACACGGACGATATAATTGTTGTGATACGTTTTACTGTTTTGAAACACTAATATTTGTGTTGAGCGAAGTCTCCCGAGTATAACAGTAACCTCGTGTACAGGTTTTATGGTGTTTTCAAAAGTTACAGAGTCAAATATAAGGCTTGCGTTTCAGTTTTTTAACATTGAAATTCGCCAGGTTGGTTATGTTTAATTTGAGACCGTACGGTAGCCCAGGAATGAAAATTACCCCCATGATGGCATACCATTTCAATACTAGACAACCCAAGGTATTGCATGGGATATGTCCAGTCTTTTTTAGTAGCCACTTGGTCACAAACACTGGGCAAAATTAGTTTTTTTTTGCATTTTTCACTCACAAACAAATATTAACACTAACTTTGGCCAGTGTTTGTGACCAAGTAGCTACTAAAAAAGACTGGAAAGTAAAAGCAAACAGTATTATGACATTCACCGTTAAAATGTCACGTAGAACTAAAAAAATTTTAAAATTTGTATTTTCTCCCTTTTTTTAATATTTTATTCATATTAAATTATGTTTCATACCTAAATATTTGATGTTAAATGAAATCCCTGTTTCCCTTGAATAAAATTATATATAATAAGTGTGGGTGCACATAATATGAAAGAGGTGAATTACGCCTGAACAGACACAAAGCGCAAATTCAAGTTTTTGTTTACTTTTTGTTTTGATCGTGTACATTTGGCTCAGTCTTTAAGGGGTTAATAAGGATGACTTTTTTAATCAAGGTGAAGTTTTAACCACAGTTGACAAGGAAACAGATAATGGTATTCACATTTAACATTTAATCCTCATTTTATCCCCAATTTTTTTAAATAACAGAGCATGAAAGTATTCGAAAAAGAATGCTTGGAAGAAATTTACAAAAAAAAAAAAAACCCTATCTAAACATGAACAAAATGTATCCTTCAAAGAGAAGAAAGCTTTAAAAGATCTTAAACAAGACTCCTCCATCATAATAAAACCAGCAAATAAGGGGGAGGGGTGGTTATCTTAGATAAAGAAGTATACCTTAATGAAATCAGACACCAACTACCCACTTATAAAAACCTTAACAAAAACCCTAGTATAGAAATTAAAACCAAATATAAATCTTTTCTACAAGAAGGAATAAATAATAGTATGTTAGATAAACATGAGTATTCCTTACTTTTAACTGAAAATCCTAAAATACCAGCCATTATAGCCTTGCCTAAAATTCATAAAACATTGGAAACTCTCCAGCAGGCCAATAGTTTCTGGTATAGATCCCATTTTATCTGTATTATCACAATTTATTGATTATTTCTTACAACCATTAGTAAAATCTTGCCCCTCGTACCTTCGAGATTCCATGAGTCTTTTAAAAATTCAAGAAGACCATAAATGGGAAGAGGGATATATTTTAATTACATTATTATTATTATTATCATCATCATTTATATAGTGGCAACAGATTTCGTAGCACTTTACAATATCAATAAATATTTACAATATTTAACTATAAATAGGACAATTACAAGAAAGCTTACAGGAACGATAGGTTGAAGAGGACCCTGCTCAAACGAGCTTACAGTCTATAGGAGGTGGGGTATAAAATACAATAGGACAGGAAATAGCAATTAAATAAGGTGGGAGTGAAGCAGAGCTGGAAGAGAGAGTAGAGTACTGCCCTATAGGAGAAAGCAAGAGACAGGTATGTAAGGTAGAGGTTACTCTGGGAGGCCATGAGCTTTTCTAAATAGATGACTTTTAAGGCACTTCTTAAACGATTGAAGACTAGGAGAGAGTCTGATGGTGGTAGGCAGGTTATTCCATATGAAGGGAGCCACCTGCAAGAAGACTCACAAGTGTGAGTTGGCCGTATGAGTGCGAGCAGCGGACAGGAGAAGGTCACAGGCAGAGCGGAGAGACCGAGAAGGGGCATACCTATGGATCTGTGAAGAGATATAAAAGGGGCTAGAATTGGTCAATGCTTTATAGGTATGGGTTAGCACTTTTAATTTACTCCTATAGGATGCAGGAAGCTAATGTAAGGACTGACAGAGAGGTGAGGTGTGAGAGAACCGACTAGAGAGGAAAATCAGTCTGGTGGCAGCATTCATTACAGACCGTAGAGGGGAAGTACGACTTTTGGAAAGACCAATCAGGAGAGGGTTACAATAATCCATGTGGGAAATTACTAGAGCATGGACAAGTTCCATGGTCGCATCTTGCGTAAGAAAGGGGCAGATGCTGGCTATGTTTTATAGATGGAATCTAAAGGATTTGGCAACATACTTGATATGAGGCTCAAAGGTGAGGCCAGAGTCAAGTATGATGCCAAGACAGCGCGCTTGCAAGGATGGACTTATGTGGATACCACTAACTTGAAGGGAGAGCGAAAGAGGAGAATCAGTATTAGGAGGAGGAAAGACAAGGAGCTCAGTTTTAGAGAGATTGAGTTTCAGAAAGTGGGAGGACATCCAGTCAGAGGCAGACATGTGTCTAAAATCTCAGTTTCTAAAATTATACAGAAGATTGTGATATAATGATGGCAGACAGATAAAATGTGGATATAGTGCAAATAAAACTGGCAACCATATAATAATTTTTTTGGTATTCAAGATAGCCCCCCAAAATACATGAGCTTTTGCTCAAAATACACCATTCACTAGAGTTTCCCCTAATAAACTATGGGACAGAGTTAAAACAGAAATGTTGCTACAATAAATTATAGGGAGAGGAAAATATACAAAATTGGTGGGCTTTTAATGCCATCTCCTGGCCATATAGAGTAGGTTTACACTTCTCTACAATTATTATTTACAGAGACTCTCTAAGTGAGGCAGCTAATAAATCGCATAGCCAAATGTACACCTTCTGCAATATAAAATGACATTTTATTATATGTAAAGTGTGGGATATGATTATTGAACAAATTCAATAATACATGACTTGTGTATTAACACTAGTACTTGATACAGGTTTTCTTGGGTCTGGAGCTAAACATTCTGATGGGCCAAAAGAGAGACGCTGCATTTCCATAGTAGGTATGTGCGAAGGCTAGTACCAGTTTTTGTTGCAAGTAAATATATATATTTTATGGAAACAACATGTTGTGCGTCTTAATTATATCTGCCCTTTCAATTTATCCTTATTAATGACTAGAGATGCTGCTATAAGACTGAGCAACTAATCAATACTTTTTTTTTGTCAATCTTTATTTAGGATGTTCTCAAAAAATCAAACAGAAATTTTAAAACAACTAAAATAGACATCTTACACAGGGGATGGGGTAAGAGCAGGAGAAAAATAATGTAAGAGCAGTATACATAAAAAGCTCATAGAGACAATGAACAAAAGATGCAAAGAACTAATATCAAGTAATAAAAATATAACTTGAATGTTGCGGAAGCCACAGACTAAAATTGAGAGGTATCAGGTGTATTATATGTGTACAATGAGCAAATAAATAAACAGCAGTAAAAGAAAGAAAAATAACCTAAAATGGATGACACCACAGAGGAAAGTGGGAGGAAAGAGGAAAGAAAGATAATTGAGGATAAAAGTAAAGCAGGACAGCACAAAGCAACCACATATCTCCCAAAAGGGTAGCAGGAAGAGTCCAAAAGAAACGATATTGCTCCTGTCTTGTCAGGCAAGAGGATCCTAAGCAAGGTGAGAGGCAGCGACCTAACAAGATAAAGGTTTAACCCCTTAAGGACCAAATTTCTGGAATAAAAGGGAATCATGACATGTCAGACACGTCATGTGTCCTTAAGGGGTTAAAAAGAGGCATTTTACCTGACCTTAGAGTGTCTGGGCTTAACGTAGAGAAGGAACTGGGAAATAACAGGACTAAAACTATTCAGGCCAGAGAGGAACACCACAAAAAAACCTGAAAATAAACCGAATGTGTACCGGACGGAAAAAAAAAAAGGCTGGTATAAGAAAAAATGTAGCCAAACAGACCAAAGTCAGGATTACGGACTGGAACAGATCAATGATCAAGTCGGTTTGGTACACAAACAGGGTAATCATACAAGCCAAGTCTGATAAAATATACATGAGTTTTTGATTTGTCAAAGGATAAGCAGGACCAATTATGAGTAAGCCAATCAGGATAAATGCACTAAAAGCTCAGGAACCACAGAAAAGCCCAGAGCAGCCAATGAGCTCTCTTTAAATAGGGAGGTCCTGCACATGATTGGCTCTGCTTCTTGGGAGTAATCAGAAATAAGGGCAGCACCTGTATTACCTATAGGTGCCCTACAAAATATTATTATTGGATGAGAAGTAACCAGTACACTATCCAGAATCTTTCCAGGAGAGAGTGGCACAGCATGCAATTTATAGAGGAAGAGAGTGAAAAAGAGGGGTTAAAGTCCCATTGGAGGTAGGTTTCCTGATATGTCCCTTGTATAGGGACACAGTCATCGCCTCTGTAGTCCTAATTTCCTAAACCTTTGTCCAACATGCTAAGGCTCTTCCAGAAGCTTTGACAGTGTCCTGAGGCATCTGATTAGAGATTATTTTTTTGGAGAAGGAGGAGAACTCTTAAGTAGACAACATAAGTTAGAGAGTGAATACTGTCCCAAAAGCCCATTATCCATGTACACTCCCACCACAAATGCCCCAATGATCCAACAGGGGCTAGGCTGGTTTCAAAATATAGAATGCAAAAGATTGGAGTTCTGTACCACCACAAGAGGAGTTTGTAATTTGACTCCTATATTTTTGGGGAAAGTTCAAATAAAATATTTTCTCTACTCTGAAAACTTGCCTCAGCACATTCTTCCAGCAGCACCTGTACCTGGGAGGTGGAATAGGGTCATTTGCAAAGAGTAGCTTATATTATTCATAGATGCCACTATGAAGGCATTCACCTAGCATACGTAATTAATCAAAGGCATCAGTGATCTATGACAACCTTCTTGATGGTAAAGAGATCAAGAATGTTGTAGCTGAAAATAACAAAGTTTATTCAATGCTGTAGAGTTAGGTTGACCTGTAAGGGCAGACTGACTTTTCAACTTATATCACGAGAAAAGCTACAATGGAAAGAGGATGAGGGACTTCTTGAATGGGGAAGGGGATGAGCAAAGTCCCCCTTTTAAAAGCTGGGTTACCTAAAACCAGTGAGAGAGGATTAGACATTCTGTTAAGAGAGGCATAGTAATGTAAAGCAAACCAAATTTGGAAGGTATCTCCCACAAGTGGATACTAAACAGCATCCCTAGAGACTGCCCCCTTTCCAACCACAGGGAAGGGAGCAAAGATGGACCCACTGTCTCAGTTTTGAAAGACAGGCAGCCAATGTCTAGTGGGCTGGGACTCATGCCAATTGAGTAAGGTTAGGAGGTGGCTTACCCTGTAATGATCAGTGTCCTGTTCAAACTTAAGCTTGGCCGAAATTCAGTCATGCAACAGGACAATGATCCCAAGCAAACCAACAAATCTACAACAGAATGTCTAAAAAAGAAAAGGATCGGGGGGCGGCGCATGACCAGCGAACTGAATGGTCGCACACAGAGTGTGCTCCTGCCACACACGCTACAAACTACTACGACCCTAATCAAACCCCGAAATCACTCCAAGGTGCATCTACCGAGAAGGGGACACCTTGGCAAGCAGTCTGATACCAGACATAAATGACCTCAACAACCGTAACCTTGAGAAAAGTTCTTGGCGACCTGCGGGAAATGGCGGCGGGGAGAGACGGCCGCTCTCTCCGACACAACACCGTGGCAGCTAAGATAATGAAAACCAGCCTAACCCCCACACCCCCAGGACTGGCGGGGGTAATCCCGGTCCACCACACTGAAGCAACCGGGCCGAGACAAAAGCACACTACACGCCAACAAGAACAGCACCCAGCCACACCAAAAAACACAATGGCAGATGCCACGTGCACTGGGGAGCGCAATACAGCTGGGACAGACTACTCGGCCAGGCTGAATGCCATCGGTGAGGCCTTTTGGGCAAAGCTGGAGAGCTGGTCACGACTAGCCACAGAAAACACTCGACCATGGAGGGTCGATCCCCAGCAACCCCGCCACAAGCAAACTATTCCCCCGCCTGACGGGACCCCAAGATGGCGCCGCACGGGGAAAAGCCTCCTGCCTCCATGGCACCACCCGAAAGGATGCCATAGACTTCGAGGAAAACACAAACACTTACCCTGCATGCACCCAGCAACCGACCGGGACAAACAGGTCAGCCGCGAAAGGCACACCGCACCACAACACCCGAGAGGCAGACGAAGCTACATCTGCTCTTGCGGATCTCAGCAACTGAGACATCGCCCCGTCCTCAAATCGCTGATTCCTGGCGTAGAACAGAGGCAGATAAGGCACTCAGCACCCTAAACCGTAGGGCCGTGGGCGAGAGGCTCACTGGACTCTGGCTACCAAGCTGCGGCAGCCTCCCACCACAGGGCATTGGCTGAATGGCCCACCGGGACATTAAACACTCAGGCAAGAATTGCGGTGCCCACAGCCCAATAACGGGCTATTTACCTAACTCCCTCCCTGGTCACAATGGACGCAATCCAGTCCCCTTTGCAACCATCCAGGTTTGATACCTGCAAGAACCAACACTGGGTGCCCATACCTGCCTGATATGTATATGTATAACTGTTATCTCTCCTGCTCTTAACATAATAATGATCACTTATTTAGCACATACTTTATGATTCACTGCTAGTGCCTGCCATTAATCTAGGTTGAACATGTCTTAATTCACTAGCTAAAAATAGAACAAGCATTAATGTAAGCTCCATTGTTACGAATGTGTGCAGAGCGAGACAGAGATACTATCTTGTGAGAATGCCGTACTAACAGCTTGTGTGGTGACATCTTCCTTTGATGCCGAGTGAATGCCTCTGCCCCTTAATACACAATGTAGTTAAGAGACACATGTACCTGTGTTTTCTAATCTTGTTCTGTGCATCCTATGCCTATTTCCATATTGTCGTGCAAGACATGCCACACGGGAGATGTAGACATATTACTCAGACGATTGTGCAGGGCATACCCGGTTTGTTTAACTTCTTCTTTATACATAATGATCTACTCGTTCACGTAATACTCATGATTTTTCAAACTCATAAAAATGTGCAGTCAACTCAAATGTCATGTATAACTAAGCCTTATTCAGCTTGCTAGTGTTGTCGTGAGACTATAAGCATTGTCTGTTATCTCATGCACAACTGAAAATAAAGAATTAAAAAAAAAAGAAAGAAAAGAAAGAAAAGGATCAAGGTATTGCAGTGGCCCAGTCAAATTCAAGAACTCAACCCAATTGAAATGCCGTGACGGGACGTTAAGAGAGCCGTGCTTCTCCATTTTGGCTTTATTTTTGTTAAATAAATCATGACACCATGTAATATGTCATGTTTTGTTCATCTGAAGTGGTATTTATCTAATTTTAAGACCTGCTTTTAAGAACAGCTGAGTGTTATTATGTCATGTGTGCTGTGTAAAAGCACAGAATTCCAAGAGAGTATGCTTTCTCTTTACCATGACTGTACATTGCAAGGTTAAGGGAACAAGGGCACTGCACCCAGACCACTTCATTGAGATAAGATGGTCTGGGTGTCTATAGTGTCCCTTTACGATAATAAGCCGTAAACAATAGCATATGTTTTTAAAGAGGGTTTACAAATAATTTATGCATTACGTATTAACAGCAAAGTCCATGTAATCTAATGGCAAACAAAGATCTAAGATTCACATATTGTGCAATTCTAAATATAAAATACAGATCATGTTACAGTAACACAATACTACATAATGATAATTAAATATTTATTTATTGCCGCTCCTCACTGTTGGGGCATTACTATGGGAAACTACCTGCACTTTAAATAATGCATTAAAAACGACTAAAGACACTTTCAGTATAATTCAAAACTACACTTATTAGCACATGCATGTCATCAAGGATTTTTATACAAAACACAAATCCAAAACATATATGCATATATACACTGATCAGCCACAACATTAAAACCATTGACAGGTGAATAACATTGATATTATTGCCATGACACCTTGCAAGGGGTGGGATATATTAGGCTGCAAGGGAACAGTCAGTTCTTGAATTTCATGTGTTTGAATTAGGCAGACTAGATGGGTCGACTGGTTCTTATCTGTCGTCACATTCTATGTTTCTGTGTTTCTATGTTTCTATAAAGCAGGAAAAATGGGCAAGCAAAAAGCTACATTAGATTCTATTTTATAACCGTATATCCTGACCTCGCTGCTCTTCTTGTTACCAATATTTGCTAAACATCCCTATGACTCTATACTTTGTTCAGACTGGGCGGCTTTACAGCCTAACTGATTGATCTCACAGAGAGATCTTTAAGGGAATGTGCTGTTTAGGGTATTATTAGCCTAAGCTTCCCTGGTGTAAGCCCTAATAAAGGAGGCTTTTACTACATACCAAGGATAGATACTTAAGGCTACTATAGACAATAGAGTTAATCTGTTGATACATAGGTGCTCATGTATCCCTTTATCTTGTAATAGGCTAATAAAGTTTCAATTTTTTATTGATATAGGGATACTTTTCAAGGCACTGTATCAATAGTATTCAATTATTGCTCTGTATGAACCTTCTTTCTACCCTGCCTTTTTCTGTCTATTGGATTCCAGATCCTAAGATTCATTAGGCTTAATATTAATGTTGTACTTATAACTTTACCAGCTTGCTTGGTAGTTGCCGTCTCACAGGGGCACAACCCTAGCATTGTGCGTTTTTTTCATTATCTTAACCGGAATACAATCCTTAATACCTAGCAAATGTAGTGCATGGAAGGACAATCGATAATCCGGTAATTAGGGTCATGGGCACCCAATGCTCATTGATGCACATGGGGAGTGAAGGCTAGTCCATTTGGTCTGATCACACAAAAGAGCTACTATAGCACAAATTGCATGATATAGAGTTGTCAGAACACACAGTGCATTACAATTTGCTGAGTATGAGGCTGATTAGCTGCAGACCGGTGAGACACATGATGACCCCTGTCCTCCGCTTAAAGCACTTTCAATGGGGACATGAGCATCAGAACTAGGCCATGGAGCAAAGGAAGAAGGTAGACTGTTAAAATGAATCATGCTTTCCTTTAGATCAGGCAGATGGCCAGGTATGTGGGCATCAGTTACCTGGGGAAGAGATGGCAGCAGGATGCACTATTGGAAGAAGGCAGGGCAGCAGAGGTAGTGTTATGCTCTGGGTAATATTCTGCTGAGAAACCTTGGGTCATGGCATTTATGTGAATGTTATGTTGACACACACCCCCTACCTTAAGATTGTTGCAGACCACGTACACCCCTTCATTGCAATGATGATGACATTGGCCTCTTTCAGGATAATGCACTATGCCACACTGAAAAATTGTTCAGGAATGGTTTAAGAAACGTGACAAAGAGTTCAAGATGTTACCTTTGCCTCCAAATTCCCCAGATCTCAATCCTGTGCAAATGATTTACAAATGTGCACAAGAACACATTCATTTTTCTTGTTTTGTGTATTGTGGATCTGTGACTGTGCCACACACATTTCTGGAATGAACACAACATATTGCGTACTTACAGTTGCAGCTGCTAAGTTAAAATGTAATGTAATGCTAATCTTTGCCCCTAGACTTGTGGGCATGTCCCTTTACCTTTCCCATACCATTTATGTATCCCATGACCCAACTTGAAATCATGCCCAGTTCAACATCATGTGTTTGCTTTCTAACAGGATATAACCTGTATTTTTATGATAGTCACTTATCATTAATCCGCCCCCCACTGGACCTACGGGCCATTCCACAACTAGTTTACATCTGGAATCAGTATCAGTATGTTGTGGCGAAAAGTGACCTTGCCACTGGTTTCTGGAGAGGCCTGCTTGCCAGCCTCTTACCCTGGGACTATGAGCCCTGTGATAACCCATGTTCAAAAGTACTGTTTCTGTCCCTTGGACAGAAACAGTACAGGGATTCTGGGCAACCGGCCCAGATCCCCAGCGGCAGTGTGCATCCCAGGGAGCCGAATGTGTCGTCCTTCCTCCCCACCAGCAGTTTTCCTTGCAGGGAGAGGAGACAACTGGTCTCTCTGCCCAGTGGCAGTGTGCATCCCAGGGAGCTGAAGGTGTCGTCCTTCCTCCCCAGCAGCAGTTTTCCTGACAGGGAGAGAAGGCAACCGGTCTCTCTCCCCAGTGTCAGTGTGCATCCCAGGGAGCCGAAGGTGTCGTCCTGCCTCCCCAGCAGCAGTTTGTGTTACAGGGAGCTGAATGTGTCATCCTTCCTCCCCAGCAGCAGAGTGAGCTTCAGGGAGAGGAGACAACCAGTCTCCCTCCCCAGCAGCAGTGTCCAGTACAGGGAGCCGAAGGTATGTCCTTCCTCCCCAGCGGCAGTTTTCCTTACCTACAGGGATGTTGGACGGCCGGTCCAGATCCCTAACCTACCCCGCAGGAATACCAGTAGGAGGAGGTAGGCGATCCCTCCTCTCTACAGCAGACCCCCAACCAGGTCCTGGGGGTAGTATTCGCTGACCCCATCCCAGCAGAAGAGCTGGCATCAGGGCAGAGCGCAGATGGCCTATGTCTCACCTGCCCCCTTGTTACAGGGCAGAACTACTTGCTAGCCCCTCAGCAGAAGCATTGGTACCAGGGCAGAGCGCAGTGAGCCTCTGTCCTCCCATTTTCCTTTGTCCAGGGCCTGAATACCCTCAGGCCACCCCTGCAGAAGCACTGGCAACGGGGCAGAGCGCAGTTGGCCTCTGCCCTCCCTTTGTCCTTGATCCTGGAACTGGCACCCCTCTCAATCACCCAGCTGTAATGCTGACTGCAGAATACCTCCGGTCTCTGCCCACCAAGCAACCAAGAAGCCAGGAGTACCAGTCTTTACTTGTGGGTGGGCTACTCGACTAACTCAGGCACCAACCGACAGAAAATCAGGTACCTGGTTAGTCTCCCACTAGGGAGGGAGATATGTGGCGAGAGTGACCTCGCCACTGGTTTTTGGAGAGGCCTGCGTGCCAGCCTCTTACCCTGGGACTGTAGGCCCTGTGATAACCCATGTTCAAAAGTACTGTTTCTGCCCCTTGGACTTTTAACTGGAACAGATTCAAACATGTGGTGGTGGCCATCTTAAATTGTCCAGCAGTGATTTGTAGTTGAGTGTATGGAACAATTTTGGGCATGGGACCATGTGCACGGTGGGGCAAAAATAAGACTTTCAGGAAATGCCTAAACCCCTGAACCGATCTGGGTGATTTTTGGATATGTTGTTCACCCAGATCGGGGCTATCAGGGGATGTGACTTTTGTGGGGATGTGTGTGACCTTTGTGGGGATATGTTATATTTTGAGGTTTGTAAAAATTTATGTTTTTTCTGCTTAGAGTTAATTGAGCAGTGTCGTTAATTATATCACAGGCAGAGGGAAAGGATTGTGTACACTGTATGGGAGTGACTGAATGTAAAACTATGTTTTTATTGGTTTATGTTCCTTTTGTCCCTCTTTTCCATCAGGTCCAGGGGATGTGCCTCTGGCCTGAAAAACTGAAAAACTGAAAAATAAGCGTTCTGTTCTACTTCACCCTCAATCTAGAGTCCTGTCTCTTATTGGGGGAATCTGCTACAAGGGATTGCTATGCTCTTCATACTCCCTTGAATAATCACTAAGCTCTTGTAAGAGCCTGTTCCTGCTTCACTCTCTGGGGAAAGAGAGGTTCACTCATTGGATCCTGGAGCCTTGCTGTAGGTCCAGGGTGGGTAGGAGACGGCGAGACCCCAACCAAGCTGCGGCAGTTCGTGGAGTCTGCAGTGCTTATTTTTGCTATCAGGGGATGCAAAAATAAGACTTCCAGGAAATTCCTGAACCCCTGAACCGATCTGAGTGATTTTTGGATATGTTGTTTACACAGATCGGGGCTATCAGGGGATATGTTGTATTTTGGGGGTTTGTAAAAATGTATGTTTTTTCTGTTTAGAGTTAATTGAGTTAGCCCATTGTCTTTGTTAATTGTATCACAGGTAGAGGGGAGGGTTTGTGTACATTATCTGGGAGTGTCTGACTGTACAATACTGTTTTCATTGGTTTTGTGACTTTGTGTCCTGTGATCCACAAGGTCCACCTGGGTGGTAACCTTGTGAGGAAAACTGTATAAAAGACAATAAACCCTCAGATCTGCTGAGTTCCTGTTTTAACCTCAACATAGAGCCTTGTCTCATGTGTGGGGGGGAAAGGCTGCATCTACACTGGGGATTGCTATACGCTGTATACTCCCCTAGCTATAATAACTAAGCTCTTTTAAGAGCTTGTTCCTGCTTCGCTCTCTGAAGGAAGAGAGGTTCACCCACTGGAGCCTGGAGCCTTGTCGTAGGTCCATGGTGGGTAGGAGAAGACGAAACCCCAACCAAGCTGCGGCGGTTCGTGGCGTCTGCAGTGCTTATGGTGTCAAGTGGAGTGCTTGGAGCCCTCGGGAAGCACTAGGAGCATCCATCAATGGAGGTACCCAGTCGGGGTGCCAGGTGATCCGTTACACTACTGTTATACCAGTAAATTGTCAACCTGTTTATAAACACTTAGCGATCAGCTGGCACTTTCAGTCTATGTAGTGGTGGAACTACAAGGGTTGCAAAGGTCAAAGTGTGACCGGGCTCTAGAGTTTTGCCTGTCATGGAGGCCCAGGGACAAGAGCAGCTCAGTCACCTTGGGACAGTCTAGAGACTCTCTTAAGACAACTTTTGCAGATACTCCTGCTGAAGCCCTCTCCTCAGGAATCTTCTATGCAAGGGAGTGGAGATATGACTTTATGTTCTATCCCTGCCTCCTCCTCACAGATCCCGGCACCAGAGTCCTGGTCATACACGTGCAGTCTTTTAGGACAGTGAAATATAGGAGTGATAGGGGGTGGAAATAATAGTGAAATTGGGGAAAGGGAAAGAAAGGAAATTTATATGGAGAGAGGGACAGAAAGTATGAGGGATAAATAAATGAAGGCGCCAGAAGTAAATATGGAGAGCAACAAAAAGTGAAGACAGGAGAATCTCGAGACAGTGATAGAAAATGGAGAAGGGGGGATATAGATACTTTTTTTGGGAAGGGGGGTATTAATGTTTGCATCTAGGTCTTGTTGCTTCTAGTTATGTGCCTGAGCCTATGAATATGGTCTAAAGCCCAGTGTAAGCCACTAGAATGACAACAGAATGTTTACGGAATCTCTGATTTTGAGCATAATGCTCAGATATGTTAAAAGAATGCTCCAACTGAAAATAAACACGGTTTATGGTCAGAAAAATTATTTCTATATGTCCCCCCACACAAACAAAAAAAAGAGAGGCCAAATTCTTCCTGCAGCTCCATCGTCCTCCACTGACATCATTCCCCCTCACAAGAGGGGGACAGACATTAGGGAGGATGGGTTGATGGGACTACATGGGTAGAATAAAGGAGGGCCATGCCGTCATAATCTCTCTGACACCAGCATGCAGGAGTATGATGCCAGTTTTGCACAGAGTTGAAATAAGCTAGTCTGGAACTCTTGTTCCAGGTGAGCTAATGACGTCATAATGAATGACGTCATAATGGCTGTCGGAGGTGGAATTACACCTGGAAGGGTTAATCTCTGTATGTGCAGCATTTCATAGTGACTTCAGGCGGCATGGTCACTTTAATTACTTGGAGTAATCCCTAAAGTACAGTAAAATCTAATATTTAAAGAATTAAGATATTCAAGCAATTTTATAATAATCTCCAGTTACTCAGAGCTGCTTTATGATTGGCTGTTAGAACAATATGCAGACAATCACAGCCAATGGAGCCTAATTGGTTATTCGATGCAGAAGGTGCCAAATATACACCATAACTGCAGGTCAAGCTTTCAAGTCTCACTGTGTGTAAATACAGTATATTTTCTCTTTAGATTGATATCTGCATATTTATATAAATTCTTTTGGTCCCAAAACTGTGTCTACCTTTCCATTTAGCATCGACATACAATGCTAAATAAAATATGTCTCATAAACCACTCTTCTTTCAGACAACTGCATGGTTAATTGGAGCCTAGAGTAGTATGTGTTAGACATAGACTTGCAAATAAAAATGACAATTTATGGGAAAACTGATTATCATTAAATCATTGTGTAAATAGAACACAAACCATTTTATACAATAGCCACAAGGAAGAAATGGTCACAAATAGTTGTTTCTTTTCATATCATCCAAACAAAGGTATTTCTAAACCAAAAGCCAGTATACACTTGACAACACTTTCCCATGAAACACTTGAGCCTCTTGGTTAATATTTGAATAAAAGGATTACTAACAAACATTACATCATGACTCAGTGAGAACCACTACTGCTTGGAATACACTACTGAAGCTAAGATGCCTAATACTGTAGTATCAGTAAGTCCAAATGCAGTATTTTTACCTATGCCTGTCATGAAGTGGTAGAGTACACATATTATTTTCCCGGCGCTATGATCCTTATTATCATTATTATTTTATTATTTATATAGCACCATCAAATTCCGTAGCACTAATATGATCATAGCACCGGGAACTGTGCCTCCCTCTCCCCTGCCGGCTCTGCAGGACCGTAGAGGAGATCGGAGATCCTCCTCTCTGGCCCTCTTGCAGTGTAATGGCAGGGGAGTAAGGGAGAGAGGACCAGGGGGAGCTCTAACCTGCAGCTCCACCTGGTTCTCCTCTCGCAAGCTTGGAGCATTGCTGTGGTTACCATGGCAACTGTCCGGCGAGAGTGAACTCTAGCCTGAGCTTCTAGAGTTCATTCTGACCACTTGGACCACCAGGGATTGCCTTGTACTGCCCCCTCCCAGACAAAGGTAAGCAGGGAGGGGCAATATCAAAATATATATGTTTTAATTTAAAAAAAATTATATTTATTTATCTTATCCTCACACCCCACAGACCCACAATAATTCTCCCCCATACACACACACTGCCTACACACACACTGCCCCCAAACACACACACACTGCCCCCATATACACTCACACACTACCCTCCCATACACTGCCCCCTACACACACAAACACTGCCCACACACACACTGCCCCCATACACACACACACACACTGCCCCATACACACACACACACACACTGCTCCCATAAAGACACACACACATTGCTCCCTATACACACATACACTGCCCCCCATACCCACACTGCCCCCAAACACATACTGCCCTTATACTCACACACATTGCCCTCCATACACACACACTGCACCCATCACACACACACAGCACCCCTCACATAGACACACTACATCACTCACACATACCATTGTTTTTTATTTCTGGCCGACGCCGGTCCGCAAAATATTTCTCCTCTTTTTACCGGCCCATGGATGTTAAAAGGTTGCAGAACACTGCTCTAGCAGGTAGAATGGGATGTACTTAGAGCAAATGAAGAGAGTCAGCATTGCGTGTTTCTGGGTTTGTGGATTGAGGCCTGAGGATCAGAGATGGAGATGAGACACAGTTATTTG
This sequence comes from Pelobates fuscus, assembly GCF_036172605.1. Classification (NCBI taxonomy): domain Eukaryota; kingdom Metazoa; phylum Chordata; class Amphibia; order Anura; family Pelobatidae; genus Pelobates; species Pelobates fuscus. The sequence continues at coordinate 394,317,876 of NC_086317.1, forward strand.
AAGGTATTCACAGCGAATGGGGGCAAATGATGGAGGCAGAGCAAACATACAGTATATACAACTGCAAAGTTTACCAACCAAATTCTATCACCTCCAATATTAATAACTATGTGTACATGAAATATTGGTGGAATACATTCAATGAAAATAACATGAATAACTTCATGCACAGAAAGTTACAATTACAACAATAAATAAAAAATAATAATACAGTGACAAAGGTCAAATAGATGAGATTAACTTGTAAAATGCTATGCTTCAACTGGATTGGTGTAATGCAAGTCATCATTGGACTCTGAAGATGTGAAACATATTCTCTGGAATTATGAATCACACTTCTCTATTTGACAGCCTGATGCAAAATCTGGGTGTGATGGGTGCCAAGGAAACGTTACATACCAGAATGCATAATAACTACAGTAACGTTTGGTGGAGGAGGAATGAAGGTGTGGGTTTGGGACTGTCCTTTGGGGTTTAGGATGTGTTCCGTAGTGCCAGTGAATGGCTATCTTAATCTACAGGAAGCAATGACATTTTAGACAGTTGTATGCTTCCAACCTGTTCCAGCACGACTGTAACCCTGTTGTGCACATAGCAAGGTCTACATTGACGTGGTTTGACAATGGGATGTCTCTACAATAAAAAAAAAAAAATGGCTTTAGCAAGATTATAAAAGCTAATTATTTATAATGAAAACTTGGCTTTAAACACATGAAAAGACATTTTAAAAGCATATCCTGCTATGTCGGGAGTTTTTCGATATTGTTAACAAACCAAACACAGATCTCAGTTTAGATGGTTATCATTCTATAACAGTAATTCCCAACCCAGTCCTCAAGTACCCCCTACCAGTCCAGGATTTAGGGATTACCCTGTTGTGTCTAATGTGTTTTTTATTTTTTATTTTAAAAACACCTTAGACACAACAGGGTAATCCCTGTATCCTGGACTGGTAGGGGGTACTTGATGACTGGGTTGGGGACCACTGTTCTATAATAGTAATACATTTATAGCTAGTTTGACATTGATTGCATTGATCCCAATGCTATGTTTTATCTATTGAACAAGCATTCTTTTCTAAAGGCGGTCAGTGTACATGATCATTACAGTTGCCTACTATCAATACAAAATGGGTATCGGAAAGGAAGAATATACCATTTTCCACTTCACATCAAAGTTATGTGCTAAATGTTATATAAAGATATTTTTGCACAAGAGATTGAACTTCCCAGTAAAGTTTATTTCTGCCAGAATGCATCCCTTGACAGCTTTCGCTTGGAATGAACTTTTCATTTCTGAAGTATTATATTATCTTACTAACTTCTGAGTTGCTCTGTGTGCTTAAACATGAAACACGAGACATGATGCTTGAATCATGATTGAAGATGATTACTGTTATTATCCCAAGTGCATTAAAACATAATAACTCATATATAACGATTCTCACATTGTAATTTAATGTATGACACCCAAGACCAATTCAACCACTTTGGACTTTTATATTGATATCATACTTTAGTACATCTTATTATCCGATATTATAGTAATTTAAGATAGAGAGGACTGTGTGACAGAACAATCAGACTTTAAATGTTCTGACTTTCCAGGACAATTTGATAGTTAAGTACTAAAAAATGTTTCTTAGTTAAAAACATTTACATACTAAATCATTGAAGTAACTGCATGGGCATAACAACTTCATCAAAATGTAGTTGTTATTGTGACCAGACGTTCCTGGCATTTTAGACAGTTTAGCATCTCTATGCAGAGCGTTGTGCAGCACTGACCCAGGAAGCACCTCTAGTGGCCATCTGAGTAGTAGCCACTATAGGTGTTCCTAGGCTGTAATTTAAACACTGCCTTTTCTCTGAAAAGCCAGTGGTTACACAAACAGCTTGCAGGGACTAACAATACTCACCAGAACAAGTACATTAAGCTATAGTTGTTCTGGTGACTATAGTGTCCCTTTAAGATAACCTCCCTATTCTCTTGTGAGTGAAACACACATATTTTGTCTAGCATGATCATTACACTATTAAATCATATTAACCGTGACAAGCCAAGGTTTCTAGCTTACATTCTCATCCTGAGGTGGAGTCTGGGGTTTAATGCTGAAGTTATCTAAATATGCTCACAGTGTCCTGCTGCCTATGCCTTTCCTGTTGCCGCTTGCATCTGCCTAAATGGTATTTGTCATTACAGAACTTTGCACCTTTAACTAATCATACATAAGGCATGAGTGGTGAAGGCAGCAGAACCCTGCGAGCACATACGGATAAGTGCAGTTTATTGTAGCCTTATGTCTTGTAAGAGTATTTTGCTTGCTGAGGGAGGGTTTAAGCACAGGGGAGTAAACAAAAATTGTGTTCTGAGGACGCAAGTGCAGGGAGTGCCCAACTTTGCTATCTCTTAACACTAACTGGGGACAGTAAGCAAAAATTAGATGCCTCTGAAATGTGACTGTCTACAAACCTGGATCTACTATAGCTGTACTTCTAAGGTATCCCACTGACTGACAGGGCACGGACAACCTATAATAATAATAATAATAATAATAGTAACAACAAAGTAACCAGGGAAGGCACATTCAGATTACTCTGGTTTTTAAGTATGTCCTGGGGATGTTACCTTAGCCCAACATCCAGGGGTAATGTATAAGATTTAAATGAGAGCTATGTGAGCAAATATTCACAATTTAGGGTCAGAGGTTGACATTCCAGGGCAGTCCGCCCCTGCACACACTTAAAATATTCACTATCTGAGCATATATTTATGTACAATGTAGTCAAGGGCTTGCCAGGCTAGATTTTGGCACCATTGAGGAAAATAAAAAGGGCTTTCCAAGAAAGCCGATCAAAGTAGAAGGCTTAAAAGGACACTCCACAGCCCAGAAAAAAAAAAGATATTAGATATACCACCAATCAGTGGCGTACTAAGGGGAGGACGGGGGGGGCGGCCCGCCCCGGGTGCCACTGACTAGGGGGGTGCCATGACGTCCGGTGTCATGTGTCACCCCCCGGCCCCCATCATTACGCTGCGCACAGCCGCAGCACCTTTGTGGCCCGGCAGGACTTACTACATGGATGAGGGAAGGAGTGTTGCGGGCCGCGGCGTCGCGCAACGTGATGACGTCGTGCGCAGCGCCGTCAGCCCGCCTTCACGGATCTTCAGCGGAAGGATCCAGGCGGTGAGGCACCCAGTCGGTCAAGGCATCAATAAAATGTAAGTAGTCATTTTATGTGATGGGGCTAAATTAATTAAAGGGGGGGGTGGATAATGGATTAATTAAAGAATTAAAGGGGAGGGAAGTTTAATTAAGGGGGGTGTGTATTAATTAAGAGGGGTGTGGATTAATTAAAGGGGGCTGTGGATTAAAGAATTAAAGAATTAAAGGGGGAGGTTTACATAATGGGGGTGCAGGGTTTTTTTGATTAAGGGGGTTGCAGTATTCTATTTATTAAGGGAGGATGTGCACTGCAGATTTTTGTTTTTTTGTTAAGGGGGTGTGCAGGGTTTTTATAAGGGGGGTGTGCAGGTTTTTTGTTATTAAGAGGGGTTGTGCACGTTTTTGTTTTTTATTAAGGGGGTGTGCAGGGTTTTTTATTAAGGGGGTGTGCAGGATTTTTATGTGTAGGGAGTGAATGAAATTTATGTGATCGGGGTGCAGGGTTTTTATATGAAGGGCGAGACAAGGGGCTTTGTAGAAAGGGGCAGGGCAGGAGTTTTCTAGAAGGTTCTCACCAGCCCCTTTCTACAAAAGCACTGGTCTTCCCCCTTCTACAAAACTGGCGCATTTTACAAATTTTACAAGCAGTTTACAAATTTGTGCAATAAATATTATTGAAAACTGCTATGTTTACACTGAGGGTTAATCCAGCCTCTAGTGGCTGTCTCATTGACAGCCACTAGAGGCGCTTGCGTGCTGATTTTCACAGTGAGAAGACGCCAGCGTCCATAGGAAAGCATTGTAAATGCTTTCCTATGAGACTGGCTGAATGCGCGCGCGGCTCCTGCCGCGCATGCACATTCAGCCGATGACGTCGCTAGGAAGGAGGAGAGGAGCTGGAGAAAGGTAAGATTTTAACCCCTTCCTCTCTCCAGAGTCCGGCGGCAGGGGGACCCTGAGGGTGGGGGCACCCTTAGGGCACTATAGTGCCAGGAAAACGAGTATGTTTTCCTGGCACTATAGTGGTCCTTTAATTGTGCATTGTTTTCACTGGGATTATATCCAAAAGCAGAGGATCTCGTGCAGCCTACATCGCAATATGTAAATGAGACATTTGTCGAGACATCAATCAGGGCGACCAGATTATGACTAGATGCGCCCTTAAATATACTTCTCCAAGATGGAGAAAGTAGCATCACATCCAGAGGAAGCTGGAATTAACCAGCGAAACACGTAGACAACGTTGCTTGCACGGAATGTGGGGTGCCGAGACTCCAGAGCTCACACTGTAAGCGGAGTTTAAGGAAATAAGCTTAACTGACTTGCCACATTACGGACTGCACATAGAAGTTGAGCGATCAGTCACAGCTCCATCAGATGGATTTTAAAAGTTAACAAGCCTGGCAGTGAGTAGTGGTGAATACCGTATTTACTCACAACACTCTCTTGTAAGATACAGTGTGTTTGCTGTTTTACTGTCCTTCCCTAGACGCCTTTCACTGTGCAATTACATATTTTTCAATCGGTATCCATCATGCTGCTGTCGGCGATTTAAATATCTCTTTGTTTCTGCTGATTGGTAGTTTGTTTCAGAGTGCTCCAATCGCGTTTATGTTTGCGCTAGGTTTGTATTTGAATCAGCTGTATTGAATAAAGTACTATTGTCCGGTCATATGACGCCGCACGTGATACTTTCCGTCACGCTCAACGTCATTGGTGGGGGGTGTTTTACCCAGTATACATCCGTATTTCATTGATGTCCTGGAAGTGACATGGCCATCCGGGTATAACATTACTTCATTAACTTCACGGCCATCTTTATTCTGGTGTATTCCTTTGTATGCATGTCCAATTCATAATTAAACGGAAAGTATTCATGTCCATTATTGAAGGTTAGAGGTCAGGAGGAAAAATATGAAACATATAATCAAAAAAGCAAATCAAATTTGTATACATAGAAAATGCTTATAAATGCATCCTATATTAGTGCATATTGATGCAGTTAAAGTGCATGGTCAGAGGAAATGTCTAGACTATAAGAAGTTACGTAATGATAAAGTGCACAATCAGTCTCAATGTGACTTTAAGCTGTTTTACAGAGAATTAAAGATAATAGTATAGGCTATGGCTAAAAAATAGATTTAAAAAATGCATGTATAGTAAAATATAAAAATACATAAATATTGTATTATCTATAATACAAATAGAAAAAATAATTGTAAAATATATTTCAAATATATTATTGGCTATAAAAAAATAACACAGTTCAAAATTGTTGTTGAGGCCGTGTGTTTGCATGATGTTGAAGTTAAACATTGGATTATCTCTGTAAAAGGATAGTACTGGTATACCTAATGTAATACCCAGGGGAGAGGGAGTATGACTAACGATAGGTCACTCAAAAACTGGAAAAATAGGGATTCACTAAAACCTATATGAAAAATAAAACACTCTGCTATAGTTGTGCAGAAACCAGGAGCTAACCTATAATGCTGGCTGAGTGTAGTGAACGGTGAGGGATTGTAGAATAAAAGGTGGACTGTGCCTTTAAGGTGTAAAAAATATGTACTGTGCCTTTAAATCTCACATAATGTGTGTGGTAAGTCTGCTGGTTAGAGAGACAAAATGAGACAAAACAAAAAATGGATAATCTAATAAATCACAAAAAGAAAAAAGGATGGGAAAAAAATATGAGGAAGAGGGATGAAGAGAAAAAAAAAAGTGAAATGGAATGGAATACGGAAAATGAAAAAAGGAGAAAAGTAGAGTCTGGAAAGGAAATATAAATAAAAAATGATAATAGTAAAGTGGATGGGTAGTGGAAAACGCAGCCGATGATATGTGCAGTGCAGATAACTCTATCCCTAATGGGGTATAGGGTAGATGGTATCTGCTCCAAATATTATACTTTGTATGTGTCAAAGATCTGGTTCAAATAATAATAGCAATACAGTATATGGAACTGGATGCTAAGGTGATAAAAAAGGGGTCACTCGATATAGAAAGCAATGGTACAAACTGGATGTAAATAACAAAGCCAGTTTATTGGTAAAATTATAAAAATATAAAAATATAAAAATATATAATACAGGAACTGTTCATACAGAGGTTACCAGTCTAATGAGTGTCAGAAAAGTGCAGGAACCCTTGGATTTGGCTGGGATTGGTGTGGATTGACTCGGGCCGATGAGCTTCAGAAATCCTGCTGTCGGTAAGGACGGCGGGCTTTTCGGTGTGCGTCCCGATAAGGATCTCTCTCCAGGGGACGTGCTCTGTAAACGGCTCCACTCGGCAAATACACAAAAGGTCCTGTGCGAGTACTGTTCTCTGCTGGTAGGCGCTCTGCAAGTTGGAACTCGGTCCTGATGAATTGCTGTGCTTGTCTAACGCGTTTCGTAGGAGGTTGCCCTACTTCTTCAGAGACGGGATATCGACCATTGCTATCTAGTTGTTTAAATATACATTTTGTAATTGCTAATAAAAAACTTATAATCATGTACTGTTTTTTCATTATTGCGAGGATTTGTAAGATTCATCGCTCTATATGCAATACATAAACCTCACATAAATTTCATGTATGATATATATTAAAAATATAGATTATGACACAATTAAATGGGAATCCGGACTAAATTGGTAATTCAGACCGCATCATTGGTGGTACTTAATAGTCATACAGGTATACAGAATGATGTTATTAATGACTCAATCTTGTTACAATGCGTAATTGCTCAGTGTACAAAAAATGTTACAGAAGGATTACAGTAGTGAGGTAGATTAAAATAAAATGAAATAAAACGAAAAGATTAATGGAAATATAATGGATGGAATGAATCTGAGGGTATATAAATATATGGCTACCTTATAATACAATTATATCGATAAAATATGACAGTAAATGTGACACAAAGTTGAAAAATGGCAATATCAGTTAGGCATAATGGAATAATGGGGCTGCCTAGTGTCGAATATTAGAAGGTTATGCAAAACAGAGACACAAACATTTGTCGTCCTATGTATACAATAAACTAGGAGAAGGAGTAAATTGCTATACAATAATATTAAGCAGATGGAGTATGGAGTATAATATGCATATTCTTCTTATCTAAAAGGGAAACACATTGGTTAGTAATCAATAAATATATATAAAAATATAAATATAAGGTCCAAGACTGGAGGTGGACTCATAAAAAGGTACATTAAGTAAGAAATACATTAAGTAAAAAATAATAATAATAATAGTAGTAAATTGGGTCCATTTCAGGGGCAATGATTAAGGTGCCATTAGTGAAGAAAGTGATACGTGCATAGTGTGGTGCATATTGAAAAAGGAATGACCAAGTGTATGGTATCAGATTGGGGGAATCAAATTATAGGAAAGCATGTAACTCAAAATCAATGTTCAGTCCTTTAGGGGCTAGGGTGTCTAACTCAAAGATCCATTTTGCTTCAGTCTGATCTAATAGTTTATCAATACTGCCACCTCTCCAATGGACATTGACTTTTTCTATAGGTAGAAACTCTAGACCTGTGGGGTCTCCCCCATGTTTCTCTTTAAAATGCTTTGAAAGGTTGTGTGTTAGAAGTCCTTTTTTAATGTTTCTGATATGTTCAGCAGTGCGTACTTTCAGAGGTCTTTTCGTCCGTCCCACATATTGCTTTGGGCACGGGCAGGTGATGAGGTATATGACTCCTGAGGTGTTACAGTCCATTCTGCTTTTCAAGTCATATTCCTCTTGGCTGATCAGTGAAGTGAATCCAGTAGTAGTTTCTCTCATAGTGGGATTGTTTTTACATGCCAGACATTTCTTACACTTTGTGAATCCATGAGCAGGGTTTCGACTCCTAGTGGTGTGTGGAGGTTTGATGGTAGGTGCCAACATTAGTTGGAGATTGGGTGCTCTAGTGAATATGATCTGTGGTTGGTGATCAAGGAGTTGAGAAAGGGATGGGTCACTCTTTAGGATTCCCCAGTGTTTTCTCAGAATTTTCTGTATGGTCGGTGCTTGGTGATTGTACTTCGTAATAAAAGTGGGTGCCAGGGTGTGTGGTTCCAAGGTCTTATTTCTTTCCTTTAGGGTGTCCTCCCTTGGGATGGATAGTGCTTTCTCCATAGCTTCTTCTAATAACATTGTGGGGTATCCTTTGTTCACAAATCTAGTCCTCATTTCGTCCATTTGGTTCTTACATACATCCATTTTGGAGCAGTTCCTTCTAACTCTCCTGAACTGGTTTTGAGGGATGTTCTTTAACCATGTGGGTTTGTGGTGACTGTTAAAAGGAATAAAACTATTGCAATCAACATTCTTCTTAAAAGTCTTCGTGTGGATTTTTCCTTCCTCAATATAGATGTTGAGGTCTAAAAACTCTATTTGTTCCTTCGAATGGTTAAAAGTGAACTTCAGATGGTAGGGGTTGTGGTTGAGGTAGATCTTAAATTCTTCTAGGGATTCTAGGCTCCCTTTCCATATGAAGAAACAGTCATCGATATATCTGCGCCATAGGGACAGATTTGCGTCAAATGGGCAGTGGGTCCATATGTATTCTTCTTCCCACTTGCCCATGAACAAATTGGCGTAGCTTGGCGCAAATCGTGTCCCCATGGCTGTCCCTTCTATCTGGAGGAAGAAGTGTTCATCACACCAAAAATAGTTATGCGTAAGGATAAAAATGATGCATTGGATTAAAAAGTCAATTTGGTCGTTCTGGAACTCAGAGTATGTGGCTAGAGAGAACTGTACGGCTTCACATCCCTGTAGATGTTCGATCACTGTGTAGAGGGAGGTGACGTCGGCGGTGACTAAAAACATGTCATCGCCCCACTTAAAATCAGATAAAAGGTTAAGAACTTGAGTTGAATCTCTCAGATACGATTTGAGGCATAAAACTAAACGTTGTAGGTAGTGGTCCACATATTCTGAGAGATTGGCAGTGAGGGATCCGATTCCCGATACAATGGGTCTCCCAGGGGGTTTCTCCAGTTGTTTGTGGATCTTGGGAAGATGGTAGAACACGGGTATCCTTGGAAATGTGGTGTTGAGGTACTTGAATTCTCTTTCATTTAGGATGCCCCTCTCTTTCCCATGACTTAGTATTATTTTGAGTTCTTCCTGATACTGTGGAGTGGGATCACTGTCAAGTCTGAGGTAGGTGTTGGTATCTCCCAGGAGTCTTCTATTTTCTTCAATATAGTCTTTAGTGTTCAGAATGACCAAGCCCCCTCCCTTATCTGCCGCTTTAATGGTGATGTCTTCTGACTTCGTGAGTTGTTTCAAAGCATTCCTCTCTTTCCTGGTTAGGTTATCCTTAGTGATTTTGTTGGTGATTTTTCTTCTGAAGTCCTTCTCAACCATTTTCTCAAATACTTTCATTGAGTCATTTTTGACCTGTTGTGGATAAAATGTTGAGGTGGGATGGAGTTTGGTGTGAATGTACTCTTGTTCCATTTCTTGTTGTGTCACCTCTTTCTCTGCGAAAAATTTCTTGATTGCAACTTTGCGCATGAACTTGTGTAGGTCTATACATACATTGAAATTAGAACTCTTAGACGTGGGAGCGAATTTCAAGCCTTTTTTCAAGAGTGATGTCTCATCTGGACTAAGAGTCCTATTTGATAGGTTGAAGATATTCACTTCTTCCTCTTCAATTGAGTTTGTTCCTCTTGGTGCTCTTGTTCTTCTTCTCGATCTCTTATGGTCCTTTTTCTTCTCACGTCTGGAGATCTGAAGTCCTCTGTTGTGAATCTCTTGGGGGGTACTCTCCCCCATGGTTCTAAAAAAACATTGCCAGTGGTGGAGTTGGGCAATTCATCAGGACCGAGTTCCAACTTGCAGAGCGCCTACCAGCAGAGAACAGTACTCGCACAGGACCTTTTGTGTATTTGCCGAGTGGAGCCGTTTACAGAGCACGTCCCCTGGAGAGAGATCCTTATCGGGACGCACACCGAAAAGCCCGCCGTCCTTACCGACAGCAGGATTTCTGAAGCTCATCGGCCCGAGTCAATCCACACCAATCCCAGCCAAATCCAAGGGTTCCTGCACTTTTCTGACACTCATTAGACTGGTAACCTCTGTATGAACAGTTCCTGTATTATATATTTTTATATTTTTATATTTTTATAATTTTACCAATAAACTGGCTTTGTTATTTACATCCAGTTTGTACCATTGCTTTCTATATCGAGTGACCCCTTTTTTATCACCTTAGCATCCAGTTCCATATACTGTATTGCTATTATTATTTGAACCAGATCTTTGACACATACAAAGTATAATATTTGGAGCAGATACCATCTACCCTATACCCCATTAGGGATAGAGTTATCTGCACTGCACATATCATCGGCTGCGTTTTCCACTACCCATCCACTTTACTATTATCATTTTTTATTTATATTTCCTTTCCAGACTCTACTTTTCTCCTTTTTTCATTTTCCGTATTCCATTCCATTTCACTTTTTTTTTTCTCTTCATCCCTCTTCCTCATATTTTTTTCCCATCCTTTTTTCTTTTTGTGATTTATTAGATTATCCATTTTTTGTTTTGTCTCATTTTGTCTCTCTAACCAGCAGACTTACCACACACATTATGTGAGATTTAAAGGCACAGTACATATTTTTTACACCTTAAAGGCACAGTCCACCTTTTATTCTACAATCCCTCACCGTTCACTACACTCAGCCAGCATTATAGGTTAGCTCCTGGTTTCTGCACAACTATAGCAGAGTGTTTTATTTTTCATATAGGTTTTAGTGAATCCCTATTTTTCCAGTTTTTGAGTGACCTATCGTTAGTCATACTCCCTCTCCCCTGGGTATTACATTAGGTATACCAGTACTATCCTTTTACATATTCTTTATAATTTCACTATTGAGGTTTTAGAGTTAGACTATGGCTCTGAGTAGGAATATTGATTCCATTAGATTGGATAGGAAATCCTTTATGGATACATGGTCTCTTAGACAAGAAGATCAAACCACCATTGAACCCACTCCCCCACCTTCCAAGCAATCTGACCAGATCAGATCACTTATTTACCAATTAGGGAAGAGTATGGAGAAAGAAATACATGTATGGTGGGACATAGCAGCATTGGACTTTTATGTCAACAACAATATAGTACCAAGGGGTCTAAGGCTCTATAAAAGATCAGCATACAAGCGCCATGACCTGACCCTCTTGAAAAAATGGGATCAATTGCTAGATAAAGGCTCATTACTCCTAATGGTATTTCTGATTAATGAAAAGAAGAAGGATTTGACACAACTAGACCAAGAAATCACGGAACTGAAAAACTCCATTCGCCCACTAGTGGACAGTGGGGAATATGCAGAACTATTGGGAAAGATGGAGAAAAGAGTCAAGAACATAGAGGAGAACATAAGAGAAATCAAAAGAAAGAAGATCATAAGAGACCAGACAGACTATAAGACCCAAACCCAAAGAAATTGGAAGAAGGATTTCAGACCACGACAACCTTCCCGTACCAGACACAGAACAGAACGTAGACCTCAATACCACCAATCATATAGGGATGCCCTGGTCTCACACAGGACTCCAGTGAGAGACACTCCAAAAGATTGGATTGACAGTGGACGTACACACAATAGAAGACGAGATGCCCCACGCGAGAAATACAATCAGAGGAACCATGAGCATCCAAGACATTGGCATCAGGAGAACAAATACCAAGACCGGGAACATACTACACATTCCCAACTAACTAGAACCAGACAACTACCAGATCGCAGAAACCATCAGTCTGTAAGCACTAGAGTTCCACCCCCAGTGAATAAAACGATGGACCCCACGCATGACAGTACTGCACACACTGGAATCCCCAACTCCACCACTGGCAATGTTTTTTTAGAACCATGGGGGAGAGTACCCCCCAAGAGATTCACAACAGAGGACTTCAGATCTCCAGACGTGAGAAGAAAAAGGACCATAAGAGATCGAGAAGAAGAACAAGAGCACCAAGAGGAACAAACTCAATTGAAGAGGAAGAAGTGAATATCTTCAACCTATCAAATAGGACTCTTAGTCCAGATGAGACATCACTCTTGAAAAAAGGCTTGAAATTCGCTCCCACGTCTAAGAGTTCTAATTTCAATGTATGTATAGACCTACACAAGTTCATGCGCAAAGTTGCAATCAAGAAATTTTTCGCAGAGAAAGAGGTGACACAACAAGAAATGGAACAAGAGTACATTCACACCAAACTCCATCCCACCTCAACATTTTATCCACAACAGGTCAAAAATGACTCAATGAAAGTATTTGAGAAAATGGTTGAGAAGGACTTCAGAAGAAAAATCACCAACAAAATCACTAAGGATAACCTAACCAGGAAAGAGAGGAATGCTTTGAAACAACTCACGAAGTCAGAAGACATCACCATTAAAGCGGCAGATAAGGGAGGGGGCTTGGTCATTCTGAACACTAAAGACTATATTGAAGAAAATAGAAGACTCCTGGGAGATACCAACACCTACCTCAGACTTGACAGTGATCCCACTCCACAGTATCAGGAAGAACTCAAAATAATACTAAGTCATGGGAAAGAGAGGGGCATCCTAAATGAAAGAGAATTCAAGTACCTCAACACCACATTTCCAAGGATACCCGTGTTCTACCATCTTCCCAAGATCCACAAACAACTGGAGAAACCCCCTGGGAGACCCATTGTATCGGGAATCGGATCCCTCACTGCCAATCTCTCAGAATATGTGGACCACTACCTACAACGTTTAGTTTTATGCCTCAAATCGTATCTGAGAGATTCAACTCAAGTTCTTAACCTTTTATCTGATTTTAAGTGGGGCGATGACATGTTTTTAGTCACCGCCGACGTCACCTCCCTCTACACAGTGATCGAACATCTACAGGGATGTGAAGCCGTACAGTTCTCTCTAGCCACATACTCTGAGTTCCAGAACGACCAAATTGACTTTTTAATCCAATGCATCATTTTTATCCTTACGCATAACTATTTTTGGTGTGATGAACACTTCTTCCTCCAGATAGAAGGGACAGCCATGGGGACACGATTTGCGCCAAGCTACGCCAATTTGTTCATGGGCAAGTGGGAAGAAGAATACATATGGACCCACTGCCCATTTGACGCAAATCTGTCCCTATGGCGCAGATATATCGATGACTGTTTCTTCATATGGAAAGGGAGCCTAGAATCCCTAGAAGAATTTAAGATCTACCTCAACCACAACCCCTACCATCTGAAGTTCACTTTTAACCATTCGAAGGAACAAATAGAGTTTTTAGACCTCAACATCTATATTGAGGAAGGAAAAATCCACACGAAGACTTTTAAGAAGAATGTTGATTGCAATAGTTTTATTCCTTTTAACAGTCACCACAAACCCACATGGTTAAAGAACATCCCTCAAAACCAGTTCAGGAGAGTTAGAAGGAACTGCTCCAAAATGGATGTATGTAAGAACCAAATGGACGAAATGAGGACTAGATTTGTGAACAAAGGATACCCCACAATGTTATTAGAAGAAGCTATGGAGAAAGCACTATCCATCCCAAGGGAGGACACCCTAAAGGAAAGAAATAAGACCTTGGAACCACACACCCTGGCACCCACTTTTATTACGAAGTACAATCACCAAGCACCGACCATACAGAAAATTCTGAGAAAACACTGGGGAATCCTAAAGAGTGACCCATCCCTTTCTCAACTCCTTGATCACCAACCACAGATCATATTCACTAGAGCACCCAATCTCCAACTAATGTTGGCACCTACCATCAAACCTCCACACACCACTAGGAGTCGAAACCCTGCTCATGGATTCACAAAGTGTAAGAAATGTCTGGCATGTAAAAACAATCCCACTATGAGAGAAACTACTACTGGATTCACTTCACTGATCAGCCAAGAGGAATATGACTTGAAAAGCAGAATGGACTGTAACACCTCAGGAGTCATATACCTCATCACCTGCCCGTGCCCAAAGCAATATGTGGGACGGACGAAAAGACCTCTGAAAGTACGCACTGCTGAACATATCAGAAACATTAAAAAAGGACTTCTAACACACAACCTTTCAAAGCATTTTAAAGAGAAACATGGGGGAGACCCCACAGGTCTAGAGTTTCTACCTATAGAAAAAGTCAATGTCCATTGGAGAGGTGGCAGTATTGATAAACTATTAGATCAGACTGAAGCAAAATGGATCTTTGAGTTAGACACCCTAGCCCCTAAAGGACTGAACATTGATTTTGAGTTACATGCTTTCCTATAATTTGATTCCCCCAATCTGATACCATACACTTGGTCATTCCTTTTTCAATATGCACCACACTATGCACGTATCACTTTCTTCACTAATGGCACCTTAATCATTGCCCCTGAAATGGACCCAATTTACTACTATTATTATTATTATTTTTTACTTAATGTATTTCTTACTTAATGTACCTTTTTATGAGTCCACCTCCAGTCTTGGACCTTATATTTATATTTTTATATATATTTATTGATTACTAACCAATGTGTTTCCCTTTTAGATAAGAAGAATATGCATATTATACTCCATACTCCATCTGCTTAATATTATTGTATAGCAATTTACTCCTTCTCCTAGTTTATTGTATACATAGGACGACAAATGTTTGTGTCTCTGTTTTGCATAACCTTCTAATATTCGACACTAGGCAGCCCCATTATTCCATTATGCCTAACTGATATTGCCATTTTTCAACTTTGTGTCACATTTACTGTCATATTTTATCGATATAATTGTATTATAAGGTAGCCATATATTTATATACCCTCAGATTCATTCCATCCATTATATTTCCATTAATCTTTTCGTTTTATTTCATTTTATTTTAATCTACCTCACTACTGTAATCCTTCTGTAACATTTTTTGTACACTGAGCAATTACGCATTGTAACAAGATTGAGTCATTAATAACATCATTCTGTATACCTGTATGACTATTAAGTACCACCAATGATGCGGTCTGAATTACCAATTTAGTCCGGATTCCCATTTAATTGTGTCATAATCTATATTTTTAATATATATCATACATGAAATTTATGTGAGGTTTATGTATTGCATATAGAGCGATGAATCTTACAAATCCTCGCAATAATGAAAAAACAGTACATGATTATAAGTTTTTTATTAGCAATTACAAAATGTATATTTAAACAACTAGATAGCAATGGTCGATATCCCGTCTCTGAAGAAGTAGGGCAACCTCCTACGAAACGCGTTAGACAAGCACAGCAATTCATCAGGACCGAGTTCCAACTTGCAGAGCGCCTACCAGCAGAGAACAGTACTCGCACAGGACCTTTTGTGTATTTGCCGAGTGGAGCCGTTTACAGAGCACGTCCCCTGGAGAGAGATCCTTATCGGGACGCACACCGAAAAGCCCGCCGTCCTTACCGACAGCAGGATTTCTGAAGCTCATCGGCCCGAGTCAATCCACACCAATCCCAGCCAAATCCAAGGGTTCCTGCACTTTTCTGACACTCATTAGACTGGTAACCTCTGTATGAACAGTTCCTGTATTATATATTTTTATATTTTTATAATTTTACCAATAAACTGGCTTTGTTATTTACATCCAGTTTGTACCATTGCTTTCTATATCGAGTGACCCCTTTTTTATCACCTTAGCATCCAGTTCCATATACTGTATTGCTATTATTATTTGAACCAGATCTTTGACACATACAAAGTATAATATTTGGAGCAGATACCATCTACCCTATACCCCATTAGGGATAGAGTTATCTGCACTGCACACATCATCGGCTGCGTTTTCCACTACCCATCCACTTTACTATTATCATTTTTTATTTATATTTCCTTTCCAGACTCTACTTTTCTCCTTTTTTCATTTTCCGTATTCCATTCCATTTCACTTTTTTTTTTTCTCTTCATCCCTCTTCCTCATATTTTTTTCCCATCCTTTTTTCTTTTTGTGATTTATTAGATTATCCATTTTTTGTTTTGTCTCATTTTGTCTCTCTAACCAGCAGACTTACCACACACATTATGTGAGATTTAAAGGCACAGTACATATTTTTTACACCTTAAAGGCACAGTCCACCTTTTATTCTACAATCCCTCACCGTTCACTACACTCAGCCAGCATTATAGGTTAGCTCCTGGTTTCTGCACAACTATAGCAGAGTGTTTTATTGGATTATCTCTATTCGCCCGATTTTTAAGATAAAATTGCCCCCTCTCCAGTCCGCTGATCATTTTTGAATTGCGAAAAACTGGAGGTGTCTAGGATCACTATTATGTTCTTTCTTAAAATGGAGAGATACACTATGTTTATCAAACCCTCTTTTAATGTTTCAAATGTGTTCTTGGATTCTTATGTGTAGACATCTAGTTGTACGTCCCACATAAGATAATCCACAGGGACACGTGAGTAAATAAATTACTTTCATTGAGTAACAAGTTATCATTTCTTTAATCTTGAATTAACCATTTTGTCTGGGAAATGCAGAAACTCTTTTATCAATCGTTTCTTGTTATTTGAGCCTGTGCAAGTGTCACGGTAATATACCCCAACACGCAGGAATAGTCCAGATAGACAAGAGACAAGAAACCAGGATTCGTCTTACCGGACCTTAGAATGGCCGGACTTGACGAATATAAGAAAAGACAGAGTCTAGAACAAGCCGAGGTCAAGGGAACGGAGAGACAGCGTAACGTAGAACAAGCCGAGGACTGGTACACAGAAGACAAAACAGCGGATAAACAAGCAAGGACCAAGAGAGAGCGGAGTCAGGAACAAAGCCAAGGTCAAGCACCAAAAAACCAACTGAACGATACAAGCACTAAAGGGAACTGGACAGAAACCACGATAGGGCAAGGAGCAAAGGAAACAGGTGAGTATAAATACCCTAATGTTCACTTTGATTGGCCCCTGTCATATCCACGCCCCCAAAACGTGAGTGTATGGGGAACGTGGCATGATAGGGGCCAATGGGAGACTGATTCTAATTTAGTCTCCCACTGTCCCTTTAAGAGCGCGCCCGAGACGCGCGGCGCGCTCTTAGTGTCAGGCGGGACACGTGGCCGCTTCTCGCGGTCACTGCCCGCCCGACTGATCTTATCGTTGGCTGAGCCGCGCGCGGCTCGTGCAGGAGCAGGACCGCGCGCGGCGAGAAGAGAGGACCCCGGCCGGCCCCTGGAGAGGGTAAGTACTGCTACAGTACCCCCCCCTGAAGACACGCCCACCGGGCGGGGAGGAGCAGGCCTGGCAGGAAAATGAGCGTGGAAAGAACGCACAAGGCGAGGAGCGTGAACAGCGCCAGCGGAAATCCAACTGCGTTCCTCAGACCCATAGCCCTTCCAATGTACCAGATATTGGAGGCGACCCCGAAGAAAACGAGAGTCAATTATAGCCGCCACTTCAAACTCCTCATGGCCCTCCACAGAAACCGGAGGAGGAGGAGGGACATGCCGAGTATAACGGTTGCACAGGAGGGGTTTTAACAAGGAGGTATGAAACACGTTAGGAATGCGTAGATTCCTAGGAAGATCCAAGGCAAACGAGACAGGATTAACCACATGCAAGATGCGAAAAGGACCAATAAAACGAGGGGCCAACTTCATAGAAGGCACACGAAGACGAATATTGCGAGTAGAAAGCCAAACCCGGTCCCCCACAGCATAGGATGGAGCCGCCCTGCGATGCTTGTCTGCCTGAACCTTCTGGCGAGCAGCGGAAGCCACCAAAGAACACTGAACCTGCTCCCAAGTATTACGTAGACTAGCCAAATGTTCATCCAGAGCTGGCATGCCCTGCAAGGAGAATGCAGCTGGAAGAACCACGGGATGCCGGCCATAAACAACGTAAAAAGGGCTGTTACCGGAGGATTCATGAGCAGCATTATTACGAGCAAACTCAGCCCAAGGAAGAAGGTCAGCCCAATTGTTCTGATGGTGGGACACGAAACAACGAAGATACTGCTCTAGAGATTGGTTGGCACGTTCAGCAGCTCCATTAGACTGGGGGTGGTAAGCGGAAGAGAACGAGAGGGAGATACCCATCTCTGTACAAAACGTTTTCCAGAATCTGGAGATAAACTGGCTACCCCTATCGGACACGATCGAAGTGGGAATACCATGCAACCGAAACACCTCCCTAGCAAAGATAGAGGCAAGTTCCTTGGATGATGGCAATTTGACGAGAGACACAAAATGAGCCATCTTAGAAAAACGATCCACAATCATCAGGATGACAGTTTTACCATTCGAAGGAGGTAATTCAACAATAAAATCCATGGATAGATTGGACCACGGCCTCTCGGGTATGGGCAACGGATGCAACAACCCACAAGGAACTCTGTGGGAGGACTTCATACTGGCACAAGTAGTACAGGCATTAACGTAATCGGTGACGTCCTTGCGTAAGGAAGCCCACCAGAAATATCTAGAAACTGCTGAGAATGTTTTAGAAATACCAGGGTGTCCAGCAGTTCTAGTGTCATGATATAATGACAAAATGTCACGTCTCTCGGGTATATCAACGAACAGTTTATCAGCAGGCCTCTCCCCAGGAGCCATGTTTTGTTTAGCCTGAATAGCTTGTAAGAGGGAAGACGAAATAGAAAGAACAGTAGTAGCTATTATTCTGTCAGGCGGAATGACAGGGGTAACATCAATCTCGAGTTTGTCAGTAGTCTCGAATTGTCTGGACAGAGCGTCAGCTTTAGTATTACGATCACCTGGTCTGTATGTGATTATGTAATTAAAACGAGACAAAAACAGAGACCACCTGGCCTGCCTAGAAGACAATCTTTTTGCTTCACTAAGGTAGGAGAGGTTTTTGTGATCTGTCAAAATGAGGATGGGATCCCTAGTACCCTCTAGTAGATGTCTCCATTCCTTGAGCGCCAAAATGATAGCAAGGAGTTCACGATTGCCTACATCATAATTCTTCTCTGCTTTGGACATCTGTCTGGAAAAAAAGCCACAAGGGTGTAACGGCTTTTCAGGTGAATCTCTTTGAGACAAGATAGCACCTACCCCAATCTCAGAAGCATCAACTTCAAGAATAAAGGGTAGTGAAGGGACAGGATGCTGTAAAATAGGGGCAGAGGCAAATGAAGCCTTCAGGAATTCAAAGGCCTCGAGTGCTTCTGGTTTCCAGACATGAGTATTACCATCCTTCTTGGTCATTCTGGTTATAGGTGCTACAATGGCAGAAAACCCTTTAATAAAACGCCTATAGTAATTTGAGAACCCCAGAAAACGCTGAATGGCTTTCAAACCCTGAGGTAGAGGCCATTCCATAATGGCAGAAAGTTTCTTGGGATCCATACGAAAACCCTTGGCAGAGATTATATAACCCAAGAATTGGACTTCTGATTGATCAAATGAACATTTTTCGAGTTTGCAATAGAGACCGTTAACCAGAAGAGTTCTCAACACTAATTTAACATGCATGTGATGAGTCCGTAAATCAGTAGAATAAATTAATATGTCGTCCAAGTATACTATAACGAATGTATGTATATATTGACGTAGGACATCATTAATAAATTCTTGAAAAACTGCTGGGGCGTTACAAAGGCCAAAGGGCATCACAGTATATTCGTAGTGACCACTCCTGGTATTGAATGCGGTCTTCCATTCGTGATCCTTTTTGATACGTATGAGATTGTAAGCACCTCTAAGGTCCAATTTAGTAAAAACTGTGGCATGTTTAAGCCTATCAAATAGTTCCGTGATCAAAGGTATGGGGTAAGCATTTTTGACGGTGATTTTATTTAGGCCCCTATAGTCAATACAAGGCCTTAGTTCACCATCTTTCTTAGATACAAAGAAGAAACCAGCCCTTGCCGGGGAAGAGGATCTTCTTATAAATCCCTTCTCTAAAGATTCCTTAATATATTCTTCCATAACCAGATTCTCCTGAGGAGATAAAGGATATATTCTCCCTTTGGGAGGCATAGTACCAGGAAGTAAATTAATAGCACAGTCGTAAGGCCTGTGAGGTGGCAACTTTTCAGCCTCCCTTTTATCAAAAACAGATTTAAGAGACAGGTACTGAGGGGGTATGACCGTAGGCACGGGAGGAATATTAGTAGAATTCAAAGGGGTGATTTTAACAATACAAGACTCTTGGCAAGAATCACTCCAAGAAACTATTTGTCCTGACTCCCAATCAATGGTGGGATTATGAGTACGCAACCAAGGATACCCTAACACGAGGTGAGAGGAAGGAGAAGTAATGATCTGAAACCGAATGGTCTCAGAGTGTAACACCCCTGTAGACATATGTAGTGGAACAGTTTCATGTGTGATAACTGGAGAGCATAATGGTCTACCATCTATGGCCTCAACGGCCAAGGGTGTCTCCTTCTCTCTGGTGGGTATGTTATTCTCCTTGACAAAACTGGAATCTATAAAGTTTTCGGCCGCTCCGGAATCAACCAGGGCTAGTATATTCCCTACTATGCAGTTGCTACCAAGGTGCAGGGAAACAGGGAGAAGTAATTTATTAAGAGGCAAATGTGAGGACTGTGATGTCACACCCAAGGCCAGTCCTCTATACGGTCTTAGGTGCGATAGTTTCCCGGACGCACGGGACATTCTTGTCTCATATGACCCCTCCTACCACAATAAAGACAAAGTCCCTCCTTTCTCCTATAAATTTTTTCAGCGTCAGTAAGTTTGGCAACCCCTAACTGCATAGGTTCCTCCTCTGACTCTTTAGATCCCTCGGAAGTCACAGCTCTAGGTGAATCAACGGGGACAAAGCGTCTATTTCTGGACCTGGTATATAACCTGTCACGGATCCTGTTATCTATATCGATAAGATAGTCAATAAGGTCCTCTAGGGGTACAGGGAGGTCCTTAGCTGCTACCTCATCCAACATAGTCTCAGACAGACCTTCCATAAACGCAGTAGTAAGCCCATTGTTAGTCCAATCTACCTGTGAGGCAAGGGTACGGAACTGAATAGCATAATCGGCTACAGATTTAGATCCTTGCTTAATTCTCATTAACGCCCTGGCGGCATTTTTTGACCTTTTAGTCGTGTCAAATGTTCTACGGAACGCTGTGAGGAAGCTATTGAAGTCGTGTACCATAGGTCCATTAGCCTCCCAAATAGGATTTGCCCATTCTAGTGCCTTATCCGTAAGCTGGTGCATAAGAAAACCCACCTTAGATCTATCAGTGGGAAATGAACGTGGGTACATTTCAAAGTGGAATTCCACTTGATTAAGGAATCCCCTACATGTCTTAGCGTCCCCTCCATACCTAGGTGGCGGGGTTAGATGTGCTGAAGCATTAGGCATATTAGCTGTGTCTGGTATAGGGTTTACAGGAGGCGCAGGTACAGGTACCGGAGCTGATCTGGATAACAGTGTCTGGATGGCTTGAGCCATTTGATCCATACGGTGATCCTGTTCTGCAAATCTAGCCTCATGAGTGGCCATCTGTTGTCCTAAACCTGCGGGGTCCATGGCCCTATCGTAATGTCACGGTAATATACCCCAACACGCAGGAATAGTCCAGATAGACAAGAGACAAGAAACCAGGATTCGTCTTACCGGACCTTAGAATGGCCGGACTTGACGAATATAAGAAAAGACAGAGTCTAGAACAAGCCGAGGTCAAGGGAACGGAGAGACAGCGTAACGTAGAACAAGCCGAGGACTGGTACACAGAAGACAAAACAGCGGATAAACAAGCAAGGACCAAGAGAGAGCGGAGTCAGGAACAAAGCCAAGGTCAAGCACCAAAAAACCAACTGAACGATACAAGCACTAAAGGGAACTGGACAGAAACCACGATAGGGCAAGGAGCAAAGGAAACAGGTGAGTATAAATACCCTAATGTTCACTTTGATTGGCCCCTGTCATATCCACGCCCCCAAAACGTGAGTGTATGGGGAACGTGGCATGATAGGGGCCAATGGGAGACTGATTCTAATTTAGTCTCCCACTGTCCCTTTAAGAGCGCGCCCGAGACGCGCGGCGCGCTCTTAGTGTCAGGCGGGACACGTGGCCGCTTCTCGCGGTCACTGCCCGCCCGACTGATCTTATCGTTGGCTGAGCCGCGCGCGGCTCGTGCAGGAGCAGGACCGCGCGCGGCGAGAAGAGAGGACCCCGGCCGGCCCCTGGAGAGGGTAAGTACTGCTACAGCAAGCCCCACACCTACCACATCCATAAAAACCTTTAGATTCATTAAAAAACTCTTTATGTCATCTTTTTGGAGGTATATGGTTATGTGTTAAAGTGCTTTTAAAATTTTTCACCCCTCTGTACGTTATTCTGGGTTTTTCTGGGAGGATTTAATTTAAAACTGGGTCATTCCTTAAAATTGGCCAATACTTACAAACTGTTTTCTTCGATTCTTTACTCTTGCCGTTAAAATCACATATTAAATTCAACGGTTGAGCCTCCATATTTTTAGTTACACTTTTATATTTAATTATTTAATTTCTTTCTTTTTGTGTGACTTCTTCAAAGGCATTCTTCAGTAATTGTTCTTTATATCCCTTCTCTTTAAAATCATTTATGATTTTTTTGTGCTTGTTCCTGAAATGTATTGTTCTCCGTGCAATTGCACGTAATCCTGAGGAGTTGAGCTTTCGGGGCGTTCAACAGCCACGGGGGAAAATTATAGCTATTTGCCCCTATGTAGCTGTTGACGTCAACCTTTTTTAAAAACGTACAGGTCTTAAGTCGACCATCTTCAACATAAATGTTGAGATCTAAAAATTCTACTGAAGTTTTGCAAAAATGAACCGATAATATAATGCCTCAGTCATTACCGTTAAGATGTGATAAAAAAGATCCCAAGGAGGTATCGTCACCTTTATAATGGCGATAGGTTTGCATCCCATCTATGGTCTTTATAGACACATTGTTGTTCCCATAATGCCATAAAAAATTAGCATAGCTGGGGTGCAAACCTCGTGCCCATCATCGTTCCACACGTTTGAAGATTTTCCCTAAACCAAAAATAATTATTATTTAAAATCCATCTAATTCCTTTAATTTAAAAATCAATCTGAATATCCTAAAATGTCTGTGAATGTTCTAAAGAATATTGAGTCACTTGACATCCTTTGTCACGTGTTATAATGGTATACAGTGAACTAACAACTGCCGTTACTAAAAAACAGTTGCTGTTCCATTCACAGTCTGCCAACACTTGAAGTACATTTAGGGTGTCTTTTAGATAGCTGGGGCACTTGCACACTATGGGTTTAAGGCACTTGTCTATGTATTGGGACAATTTGTTAGATATTGACCCAATACCAGAGACAATAGGCCTTCCTGGGGGTTTGTCCTTATCTTTATGCATTTTCGGTAGGTGATAAAAAACGGGGATCTTTGAATGTGCTATATTTAAAAAAAAAAAAATATTTTTGATTTAAAATTCCCAAACTTTTTCCTTCTTCTATACGTTTATCATATTGTGCTTTTATTTCTTTAGTTGGATCTTTACTTAAAACTTTATAGGTATTGACATCACTAAGGAGTCTCAGAGTCTCTTGTATTTAGTCCTCACTATTTAAAATCACTATTCCCCTGCCTTTGTCGGCCAGTTTTATGATTATGGTGAATCTTCAATTCTTTAAATGCCTGTCTCTCACCATAATTCAAGTTATATTGGCTTTTGTGTGTTTTCTTGATTTTATCGATGTCCCTCATGACCATCTTCTCAAAAGTAATACTTTCTTCTAAGATGCAGAATCCAGGGAAGTTCTGTATGCACAAAAACTGTACTATCTGCATTATTCTGTGTTCTTTCAATTGGGTTTTTTTAAAAATATTTTTTAAAGACACACTTTTAAATCTATTTAAATCTACATATGTATTGAATTAGTATAAAGGTTTTTTTAGATGCAAACTTTAAACCTTTTTCTAACACTCTTTCTTGTGGATTAATAAGTTCTTTTTCTGACAAATTGAATATGCCTTTCCTTTTATTGTCTGTCTCTATTTCTTTCTTGTAGATGTATCCCTCCTCTATTTCCCCTTCTTCTAAGCTCCCTTTCCTTTTCCCTGGGGTGTCCCAGTTCGATGAGGTGTCTTTGAATTGGCCCCTCGTGTGGCCTTGCCAAAAATCCTCATCTCTGGGTAATGTGTTTAGTGCTCGAAACCTATTATGTATAGGAAGTTCATTGCTGGCTGATCTTGGATTTCGTTCGTCCCCTAGTCTAGTTTCTTAGGTATTCTATTTGGTATTTGTGACGAAGTGCCCTTCGCCACTTGTGCCTGGAGAGCACTAATTGCTAGCCTCTTGCCCTGCGACTATGGCCCCTGGAAGATTGTGCCCTTTAAATACGTTATTTGGGCATAGTGGATTTTATTAGACAGGTTCTAGCCCTTTAAATGCTCGGACAAAGGATCTGCAGTTTTGCTATGGCACTTCGGATGCAGAGTGTGAAGAAAACCCCTGTTTTATGAACTTAGTTTGACTGTTTTGTTCTCCCCCTCCCGTCTTAGAACACCAGTTTAAACCTTTAATAACTGTCATATTTTCAAACACTGTCTGACCCAATAACTGTCATATTTTCAAACACTGTTTGACCCTTTTAACTGTCATTTTGTTTTCCTCTGAGGAGAAGTTGGTTTGCTGCATGAGTGCTGTTGCTTTTGTGTGCTCATTAAACAGACCTGCTTGACCCTTTCTTAAAGCATTGGCTAATGCTTGGGCGATGGGATAAGTCTGCAGTGCTGATGGTGTTGGTTGGAGTGCTTGGAGTCCTCGGCAAGCACTAGGAGCATCGATTGACGGAGGTATTGATGTCTCAATTTGTACACGGTTTGTGGTGTTGTATTCATTCCTCCTAACCACCCTCTCTGGTTCTCTTCAGTTCTCTAGGTTGTCTTCTTTGTTTCCTGGGTGCCTGTATTTTACGTACAGGTCAGGATCTCTTATTCAGTGGTTTAGTTTGTCTCACATTCCTCCTTTCATTTGATACAAAGTTGTTTTTTTAAATCTTTATTTATTAAGTGCAATGTTTACATTTTAGAGGCAGTTCAAAAAGATTACAGTCAATAGATAACATGAGTGTTTAACAATTTATGA
Source organism: Pelobates fuscus (assembly GCF_036172605.1). Classification (NCBI taxonomy): domain Eukaryota; kingdom Metazoa; phylum Chordata; class Amphibia; order Anura; family Pelobatidae; genus Pelobates; species Pelobates fuscus. Next base: position 394,343,109 of record NC_086317.1, read on the forward strand.
ACAGGATTGATGAGGCGGTTTGACACATAGGGTCGTTTCTTTGGTGTGGTGCCATGAGTTTGTTAGCTCATCAGGTCATCCGTATGGTCAATGCAGCCCGAGTTACATACAGGTTAATTTCTGTGGTCAGCCATCATAAAAGGAACATACATAATACCAACAATAAATTAAATCAAACCAGTAAACATTAAGATAGAGTGAAAGTCAGTCGACCTCTCATGGGTTTAGGTGAGGCGACCTGGTTGAGCTGGGGTGATAAAAAAAGGGGGGTGTAGTAGGATTACCATGGGGTGGTTGGGTGTCGAGTCCATTTTCAAGTCCCTGTTACCCAATCCTTTATATCGCCCCTTGGGGTTTCAGTGTGGTGATGCATGGAACTTCATGCAGTCGGTGTGGGTAGCTAGAAGTGGTTGGGTTGGTCCTCATGTTTAGCTAATGGAGGCATGATTGTGATGGTTCATTCCATGTCCGGGCCCGGATTGAGTGGGAAAGGGCAGAGCCTGGTATCGGGGAAATGGTCGTGCCCGTTGGAGTGGACCCGGGTGGAGCCAGTGGATATGGGGACGGTCACGAGGGAGGAGTGCAAGAGAGATGAAGAAAAGGGAGGAGAGAGAGGAGGGGAAGAGAGGAGAGAGGGAAAAAAAGAGAAAAAAGGAAAAACCGGAGAAGGGGAGGTGGAGTGTTATGAAGCAGGTCGGACTTGTCTGTTGTGTGCGTGTGTGTGTGTGTCTTTTGTTGTCTTACGTTTTTCTTTGTGGTGAAGTGGTGACATTGTATCTAAGTGGAAACAGGAAATTCATAGAACCATGGATCCCTGATTCTATCGAAGTGTTTTGTTGTGTCGTGTATAAGTGCAGACAATTGATCCATTTTAATGGTGCCTTTGATTTTGCATTGCACTATGTCTATGGATGGGGCATCTGGGCTTCCCCATTTTTCAGCTATGGCTTGTCTCATGGCTAGTGCGATACAGGCAAACAGTTTGTATTGTGCTCTGGGTGTGTTGGAGTGTGGTTTGGAGAGAAGCCATTTCCATGGATTTAGTGGAATGATGGAATGTAGGATCCGTTACACCATGTCTGTGACCTGTTGCCATAGTTGGGCAATTGGGATGCATTCCCACCATAAGTGGAGGTAAGTTCCCTTGTGTCCGCATCCCAGCATAGGTCTGTGTCAGCCTTGCCCATCTGTTTCAGTTCGAGTGGGGTGAGATACCATCACATTAGCATTTTATAGGCTTGTTCCTTATGGTTAACACATATAGATATTGTGACTGTCGCTTCCCATATATCTGCCCAATCTTTGAAGTCTTCTGCCGGGCCCAGGTCACAAGCTGACACGTATGTGAGGGATCCCTCCTTAACTTGTTGTATGAGGTGAGTATAGAGTGTGGATATCTGTCCTTTTTGGACTGGGGCTCCTATGCATGTTTTTTCAAAATGTATTAGGGCTGTGGTACCTGCCTGTTTGTTAATCGGCAATGTGTCGAGGAACCTTTTGATCTGCATTTGGTGAAAGAAGACAAAGGTTTTAAAAATGGTTTGTTGTGGGAGTTCTGAGAAAGGTGTTATTTGTTGGTTTGTGAAAAAGTGGTGCAGGCAGAGAAGATTGTTGTCTTTGAATCGCATGAAGTCCGTGGGGTTCATGCCTGCGGCAAATAGTGTGCTGCAGAGTATTGGTGTAAGTGGGGATGGTATTGAGATTAGTCAGCTTTTGCTTGCCAGTTTGTCCCATACTTTGATGATGTTAACTAGTGCAGGTGTTGTCGAACATATCATGCTCCAAGTCCACACACCTTTAAACCCCATTGGGGTCGTGTAGGTTTTGGGCTTGAGCCAGTTGTGTCGCGTTTGTTCACCCAGATGAATTTATCTATGGTGGTTTCTAGGCTTTTGAAATCTGGTCTTGAGATTGTTATGGGGAGGGCCTGGAAGAGGTACAGGAGCCTCGGCAAGACGGCCAGCCTCCCTAGCCATGATATAGGCATGTCTTGCCAAAACTGTATATCTTTATATGTATATCTATATAACTGTATATCTGTATAACTTGCATAATTTTGTGTAGAATGGGTGTGTAGTTCAGGGGGTAGCAACTTGATAGGTCTGCCAGCAAGTAGACTCCTAAGTAGTGTATGTGTTTGTAGGTTGAATGGGCAGGATCGTTGCAGGTTTTCAAGGTCAAGTTAGTCGATTTGGATCAGTAAGGCCTCTGTTTTATCTATATTGAGTTTATAGCCAGATACCCCTGCGTATTCGTCTAGGGCCGAGAGTAGGTGGAGTAGGGAGTGGTAAGAGTTTGTTTTGGCATAAGCTGCGGTTTTGTATTCTTATGTAGTCTTATGTTGAGACCTGTGATGTGCATGTTTTGTCTGAGTGCTTGTAGGAGCAGCTCTAGGGAAAGGGCGAACATAAGAACAGGGTTGGTAGGATGAAAAGGAAAAAAGAAAGAATACGGGTAGGGGGTAAGACAAGGTGAGGAGGAGTGGGACTCCCAATCTTACATTCTGATAGCAAGGAGCTGTGTCGGCGGAGGATATAAAGGGTGGAGTGGTGGGTAGGTTATTGTTTGTCGTGAAGATGTCCCTTTCACCCGAAGGTGGCGGGGTGGGGTAGTGTAGGTATGGTCTGTGGGGTGTTACTGAAAGAGGTTGGACGTCAGTGGGGCCGATCGTCCTTTCCCCGGCTCTCGTTAGAGCGCGTCTCTTAGGTTTTGGGAGGTAGGAGGTGTCCCTCCGTTGACCCGTGATGAGGTAAGGTTGTTGTGTCTTATCTCTCTCGGGGCCTACCCTTGGTGTGAGTGCCTGAGGTCCTGCATTGGGGGGATAGGCTTCGTGGTAAGGAGGTCGTTCTGGTGGGGGTCATGACCGTTTGCCACTTTCCTTGACCATAAGTCCCTTTTTGACGTGTGCTGTGCAGTGCGTCTTCAAGGTGTGATCCAGGAAGGATTTAAAATGCTTGGGGGGGCAAGTCTGTATGTGATAATAACAATGTCAACAGCATTTGTGTGATCCCTATGTACACTTATGACAGTCTGTGTCCATCAAGGTGACGAGGGCGGTTGGGTGCAGACGGATATTATGACCCCTGAGGGTTGCGTTACTTGAGACCGGGATTGGTCCCCTCTGGGGTTGTTGGAGGGGAGGCGAGACTGGTGTGCCGGTCTCATGGTGGGATCTTTAAGGTACGAACACCGATAGTGTGCGGGGTATCTTGGGTCACTTCGGTTATAGGCGGCCTCTTATGGACGCTTACTGTGCAGCCTCTTGTTTGCCTCCAGGTAGGTGTGTAAGGGATGGGTTGGCCTGTCTCTCTATCGGTGGTGTTTGGTCTCCAGGGCAACCAGGTGTTGCTACTATTCTACCTATGGGCGTTGCTCTTTGTGTGGCCTAAAGGTTTGGTCGTTTCGTGTTAGTACACAAGCCTGCGGGGGCTGGAGGGAGTTTCAACAGGTTTCATCAACAGGGGTTGGGGTGACATGGTCATTTGTTTCCTCCTGTGCCCAAGGCCTATGACATTGTGAATGAAGGGATGGTATCAGTGTGTTCATACATCCCCAGAGCCTCTCTGGGTGGTTTGATCCCTTGATTTTTGCGCTCCGGGAGGGAGGCGTAAGGGGTCGGATATATAGGGCTGGGGGGGATCAATGGGTTGCGCGTTTTTATAGTGGTCGGCTACCCTCAGCCTGTACAGACAGGGAGAGGTCTTTGTGGTATCTTCTTGACAGTAGGTATACACGCCTGCAGGGCGTATACCTCAGCTACTTGTATTCATGCCCTGTGCCTTCCTCCTTTGGCCAAGTGCATATAAAACGGTCTGAGACCATTTATAGATAACCAGAGATTCATGCACATGGGTTGTGGCCGTCAGCGCATTCCGGTATTGGGGGAAAATAGGTGTTTTGCACACTTGCCAGGAACCTGTGAGCTATGGGAGATGGGGGGCCTGTGTGGGGGAGCCTCTCTTTGCGTATAAGATAACTATCTGGAAAAGACTATATACACGAGTCGGTCATTGACCTGATTCAGGGGCATTGGGCTTTGTGCTCTTTTGTGGGGATCAGTACTGTCTCCTGTTGTCTCCTGTTACCAGCACCAGAGACCATTTTATTGAACTTTTGACAATTGTGGGTAGGTCATGGGGGGAGGAGGAGAGCTGGCATTATTTGTACCTTGGGTGTTGTCGTTAGCATCGATACCCTTTAAGCAATATTAAGCATATTTACAGTGTTATACAATTTACATGGATTTGTGGCCGTATGCACTTGCTGGTAGTGTGGGGAGGTAATTGTACTGCACACTTGCCAGGAATGCTTGGGCTATGGGAGACTGGATGCCTGCATGGAGGCGTCCCCTTTGTTAGCAAGGGTGATTTGCAGGAAAATAATATATACATGGGGTGGTCTAGGGCCAATTATGGGAACATGAAACTTTGTGCTGCATTGTGGAGGTCTGTAAGTGTCCGTTGATCCGGACAAGCAGGGAAGTGTAATTAACATTTAAGTGGTATCAAGCAGATTTAGTATGGTCTAGGACCAAATTCAGGAAGAAAAACCTGGTGGAAGTGGTGGAAGGTAGGACACCCTGGCTTGGGCTCTGTGACTCAGGTAACGGTCCGGGAGAGTCCCCTTGTTGCAGAAGGAGGCCACTTTGGATTTATTCTGTATTTCCGAGAGTTATTGTTCAGCATGGCTGGTGCGTGAGGCAAGGGTTTCCATGTCTTCCTTGAGGCTGGCAATTTGTTTTTCCAGTGCAGCCGTTGTATAGGCCATTTTTCGGAGATCTCCCTTGGTTAGGGGGGCTTCTGATCCTTCCATGTGTGCAGCCATTGTATAGGCCATTTTTCGGAGATCTCTCTTGGTTAGGGGGGCTTCTGATCCTTCCATGTGTTCACTTTCGTAGGATTCTGAGCCCGAGACCGTTAGGCCCTGAGAGTAAGATGGCCACTCTCATTCTTTGGAGCGGAACAGCTAAGGGTTCGGAGTGTCGGAGAGCTAAGGGTTCACACGTCTTACTACATGAAAGGTTAGGCTCCGCCCTCGATACATAGTTGTTTTTATACATTCTAGATCTATCCAAACTTACCTCTTCCCTTGGGGCATATTGTCTATTGTAGGAGTTACGGTTCTGTTTTTTGATAGATCCTAACCACTACCCTCGCATAGTCGCCCTTGTCTCTTAGATATTTTCTTTTTTTACCTCTATTACCCCTTTTTACATTTTCTCCAAATTTGTTTGTATTTCTCTTACATATGGGGATTATCTGAGTGAGAAGAGGTACAGTGTCACCTTAGTACTCATAGGCGGAAGTGATCTGAGCTTATCCCAAGTGGCTCTTTTCCATGTGAGTTTGACCATTGTGATTACTCACTTCACATTGCTCCACTACTTTATTGCACTATATTGGTTTTATATTTTACAGTTGTCAAAACCATACTGCATTATTTTAGCTCCGAATTATGTATTAACCCTTAGGGGTAAGTGATTATAAATCATCTAAGCACTCCACAATTACAACTAGTGGTGAATTATATGTATATATATTTTCTTTCAACTTAGTCTGTATATCCATTTGTGTATGAATTAATTGCCTATCTATCATACTGGCACTTTACTGAGCCTATCTGCACAAGGATAGTATTAAGCTATATCATATACATTATACAAGTTATATGTCTAGACTATCTGCACTATCATATGCATCACATGCTATGAAATGATCGATCTGGTGCCATCTGCTGGCTAATAAGTATATTACAGCACTTTGAAACTCAGGGTTTCGGCTTGGTTCTCTTTGGGTTTTTCACCTAAACACTGCTCCGTCGCATAGAGTAGGGGCTCCCAACCCAGTTCTCAAGTATTCCCTAACAGTCCAGGATTTAGGGATTACCATGTTTTGTCTAAAGTGTGTTTTTTTTTTTTCTTCTTTCTAAAAGCACCTTAGACACAACTGGGTAATCCTTAAATCCTGGACTGGTAGGGGGTACTTGAGGACTGTGTTGGAAACCACTGGCTTAGAGTATCCCTTTAAGCTTTAAGGTTTTTTTTAGGTAGCTGCCCACTGGCTTTAATTTAGATGTGACATTTATTTGTATGTGCTATTATTCAGATCAACAGAAATTCTAAAAGTTAACAGTTTTCTTTTTACAAATGTCTGCTGGCTACAATCAGAGTGTGTTCTCAGTAAAACTGTTATTTTCATGGATACAAAGTAATCACTACTCATAAAACCCTGTGTACTGGATACACTTTTGTTCTTGGCTACGTTTCTAACAATTGTTTTTCATATTTTTTTTTTCTGGTTTGTTATATTCACCAATTTCCTGGAAACAATGTTATATGTATTTCATGATAATTATCTATCTTGCTATCCAAAGCCAAGTCTTGAACATTTAGAAACTACTGCAATTTGCTGCAATACCACTAGATGATGCTCTTGTAAAAAAATAAAAAATAAAAAAATAAAAATATTGTTTCCCTTTTAAACATCTGGCAAAGAAACCTGAAAAACAAAATTAAATTGCACACAGATGTTTCTAATTTAGACATCTATGTCGCAATACATTGGTAAGTTCTAAACTCAGATAGAATGCTTTGCTGTGTAAGATCATTTTAAAAAAGAAAATGAAAATAATGAATAACTGACTACATATTCTACAAGTAGCGAATGTAATCAAGCAATGCATTAATTACTTTTGATCACTAATATGTTACATTGTATAGGTCATAGGGGAAATGCAGAGAGTCAAAAATAAGCAGTAATTGTTAACATGTATAATATGCATGTGTACATGTTTTAATGTGTGTGCTTGTTCAATAATTCATTTCCAAGCAAACAGTTTGGCTATTTTATTTTGTTTGTTTAATACAGCTACACGTGATTTTATGTATGTGGGATCCCTTATCACTTATGAGCTATATGGCAGCAAATTGAGCCCAACTGATTTATTGAATAGCAGTACTTCCTGAGACAGTGATGATGATTTGTTTAACCATACAATTTGAGTGATTTTGGATCCTAGTTATCCCTTTTATTTACAGAAATGAATTATTTGATCTATCAATATTGTTATTTTCTACAATCCAGACTCTGTTATTATAAACGAGTTATTTTATTTTACATATTAGATACATTGCCCCCTGTGTCTTCTGGTATCCTGATAAAGAAATGCTAGCACACAGTGCCATTTGTTTGTTTGTATATTTGAGAAATCTTAAAAAAAAAAAAAACATTACTTATAGATGTAAAGTTTATTAGAAACAAGATTTTTAATGATGTGTCTATCAAGGTTTTTTTTTTACAAGGAATCATATAATTATTATTAAACTGACAGTGATGGAGATGGTAAAGAGAGAGTCTTATAAGACTAGGACTTGGAAAACTAGGGAAAAGTGGGACAGAAACCATGCCCCACTCAATGTAAATAGTCAAACTGTTATTTATTGGTTTGACGTCTTACCTGGGATCCACCTACCTCCTTGGGTAGCTATCTTAGGGCTTATCTCATGGGCTGAGAGCAATCAACTAATGCTCCCAGCCAATGAGCGGTCGCTAAACTCAGAAATCCTAATTCCTAACACTATAGTAACAGTGATCCCTGCTTCCCCTGTAATATAAAGTGTTAAATAACCCTTTAAACACTTACCTGATTCTTGCGCCAATGTCCCTCTGCAATGAGTCGGGTCAGGCTCCTCCTCTGCTGACATCATCTGTTCAGGGGAAACTACTGGGCATGTTTGTGAGCACCACGTGCACATTAAGCCTTCCCCAGAGGAAAGCAGTGACTCAGTGCTTTCCTATGGGGATTCTGAAAACGCTGGATGTCCCCATCCAAAATATGAGAACGTCCAGCGTTGTTTCACAGAGGCAAACTTTTTGAAATAGCAGGAAGCACCTCTAGTGGCTGTTTGATAGAGTTACACTTTTTAATGAAATGTGTAGGGAGGCTGTGTAAGTCACACCCTGGGGAGGTGAGGTTAGGGCTGCAGAAACAAATTAATTGAAGCAGTGAAAAGAGCAGTAGGACTTCAGGGGCATGATCTATACACCAGAACCACTTTATTACGCTAAAGTTATTTTGGTGCTTTTACTGTCCCTCTAAGTTTTAACATTTTACTTTATATAGGTAAACTATATATTGCTGTTTTTTTTTGCACATATATTAATTCATGACAATTTAGCATAGCACATTTTGTATAGTGTTTTTTCTCAAAGCTTTTACTCTCTTTTTTTTTATTACATTTTTTTATTGGTTTTTCACTTGTAAAAGAACATATAACATCTTGTATAAAGACCGAGGACATACTTGAAAACGAGAGAAATCTCAATGTATCTTTCCTGGTAAAATATTTTATATTATAAATAAATAATAAAGCGTATATTACATCATTTTAACATAAATTACGTCAATGATTTTATGAAGAAACTAGACATACAGCAGGCAAAAATATTATGACAAGTCTTGTGTCTTATTGTTCTCTCAGGGCATATCCATTGATATTGTGTTCTTTATCCTGTATAAATCTTAGTTAAGTTAAAAATACAATACAAAAAAAGTATTGGACAAATATAATAGGATTCATTATTTTCAGGATTTTCCTTTATATTTATTTAATGTGATAAGTTAAAGAGATAAATACCTGGGACTTTCTGATTTAACTGATTACAGTACATTATAAGCCAAATCCATCTTACTTCCAAATGCTTAATATGTTAATGTTAATACCTGCCTCTGTGTCATTATCCAAGTTTATTCTTAGTTTTATTCTCAGCTATGTTTTATAATGACTTCCACTGCACTACGCATCTGAAGAAGTGCTTCAATAAAGGCATGTTTGGCGAAGGCAGTGATGGCGAACCTATGGCACGCGTGCCACAGGTGGCACGCAGGGCCCTCTCTGTGGGCACACGGCCATAGGTTTGCCATCACTGCAGAGTAGGCACCTGCCTGCCCGAAACGGCAGGCGCCTACTCTGCTTCCAGGTCGGGAGGCAGGGGAGGGATCTTTGAAGCAGCTCCCCTGTCCTCCCGCGAGCAAGCTGTGTGGAGCCTTGCTGCGCGTTACCATGGCAACGCTCCACACAGCATCGCGCGGTAGGACAGGGGAGCTGCTTCAAAGTTCCCTCCCCAGCCTCCCGACCCGGAAGCAGTACTTACCACCACCGGGCTACCAGGGATGGCTGTGTCCCCCCCCCTCCTTCATTAAAGGTAAGAAGGGGGGGGGAGATAATTTAATATACTTTTTTTTTAAAAAAACATTTACCCCCCCCACACCCCATCCCCACACACACAGCACCCCTACCCCCACACACACACAGCACCCCTACCCCCCACACACAGCACCCCTACCCCCCAGCAGTACCCCTACCCCCTCCCACACACAGCACCCCTATCCCCCAGCAGTACCCCTACCCACCCACACACAGTACCCCTACCCCCCACACACACAGCACCCCTACCCCCCAGCAGTACCCCTCCACCCCACACACACACACAGCACCCCTACCCCCAGCAGTACCCCTTCCCCCCACACACAGCACCCCTACCCCCTCCCACACACAGTACCCCTACCCCCCACACACAGTACCCCTACCCCCCACACACAGTACCCCTACCCCTACACACACAGCACCCCTACCCCCACACACACACAGCACCCCAAACCCCCACACACAGCACCCCTACCCCCCAGCAGTACCCCTACCCCCTCACACACACCACCCCTCACACACACACACAGCACCCCTCACACACACACACACACACACACACACAGCAACCCTCCCACACAGAACCCCTCACACACAGCACCTCACACAAACACATACACTACACCCCTCAATTCAGTATGTGTGTGTATTCAGCAGTCTGTATGTGTGCGTGTATTCAGCAGTCTGTGTGTGTGCATGTATTCAGCAGTCTGTGTGTGTGTGTGTATTCAGCAGTGGGTGTATGTATTCAGCAGTCTCTGTGTGTGTACTCAGCAAACTGTCTGTGTGTGTACTCAGCAAACTGTCTGTGTGTGTACTCAGCAGACTGTCTGTGTGTGTACTCAGCAGACTGTCTGTCTGTATGTGTATTCATCAGTCTCTATATTCAGAAGTTTTGTGTGTGTGTATTCAGCAGACTGTGTATGTAATCAGCAGTCTGTGTGTGTATGTATTGCATTTGTTGGAGATACTAATAAATATAAGCTTAATTTTATCTATTTATATCATTATTTAAAATTTGTATCATTGAACTCTCTGTTGTGTTCTTTTAAAACAAAAGTTGTTAATTAGTTCGGAAAACAGTACAAGTTGTTTTTTCTAAACTTAAACCTCAATATTCAGGTTTAATTGCCGTGTTGGCACTTTAAGGAAAGAAATTTGGCATGTATTGCGGTTTGGGCACTCGGGCTCAAAAAGGTTCGCCACCACTGGGCTAAGGGAATGGGATCTATACTTTTCAGATAAATATCTTCTGAATGTCACTCTGGCATGAAGCTTCAAAGCACTGACAGTGACATTGTTGGTGTCACCATATTTACTATTGCAACAGGGACCATGTTTGCTGTATTAAATGGAATTTCCTATCTAGGAGTTTCAGTGTACAAATGTTTTATGTTTACTTCCCCCCCCCCCCCCCCCTCCCCCAACCATCCCCTCATCAGCCACCTCTAGTGTATGTTGCATCAAGTTTAAGATCAAGGTTACACTATAAACTATTGCCAGTGCTCGTTCGTAGGGACCCGATGAGTTTGTGCTTTTAAAAAGCTACTAATTAATATTGTTTTATTATAATGCATTATATTATTACTGCTACTAAACTAACTTACAATATATAGTTGCCAAGTAAAAAGTTAGTTATTAATAGAAAAAAATAGCTAAAATAATTGCTGCTATGGCAGAAACAGGACATTTAGTTCCTAACTTGGAACGTAGCCATTCTCTTGCTATAAAGTCCATCCCATCTTTTAATACCTCCGCCATGTGTCTTTCACCCAAGTGATGCATAATTAGCAGGTAGCTACTGTGCTTGACTACAACCAAAGGGAACGTACCTGAAAGTGTTACTTTCTGTTCATCTAAATCGTAAGATGAGCAACCTTGTACATTGCAAGGATGTCATATACGTAGTTTGGCACATGCCCATGAGTCTGGAGAGTTTTAGGCAGTCAGGACAAGTCTGGCTATGTCAAGTGGCTGTCTGAACTTGCCTGGGCATTATTAGAGGTAACCAGGACAAGTCTGGCTATGTCAAGTGGCTGTCTGAACTTGCCTGGGCATTATTAGAGGCAGCCAGGACAAGTCTGGCTATATCAAGTGGTTGTCTGAACTTGCCTGGGCATTATTAGAGGCAGCCAGGACATGTCTGTGTATGTCAAGTGGCTGTCTGAACTTGCCATGGCATTATTAGAGGCAGCCCGGACATGTCTGTGTATGTCAAGTGGTTGTCTGAACTTGCCTGGGCATTATTAGAGGCAGCCAGGACATGTCTGTGTATGTCAAGTGGCTGTCTGAACTTGCCTGGGCATTATTAGAGGCAGCCAGGACAAGTATGGCTATATCAAGTGGTTGTCTGAACTTGCCTGGGCATTATTAGAGGCAGCCAGGTCATGTCTGTGTATGTCAAGTGGCTGTCTGAACTTGCCTGGGCATGTTTAGAGGAAGCCAGGACAAGTCTGTCTATGTCAAGTGGCTGCCTGGGCATGCCACGTGGTGCTTGACATGCTTGATCATGTCTAGCTGTATAACACACATTGAAAGATAAAGATTTCTATCTCATAGCAGTATCACCATATTTTCTATTTCACCAGACCTTAGCTTTCAGCAAAAATATAATGTAAGGCAGAATAATAGCTAAGTAAAGGACCTCGGATAAGGTGAACTTCTTCCTTTTTTGCAGGAATATCCAAATGCTATCATGTGGTGCAAAAACACAGAACACAAATAGAAATGTTGCAATACAGTACGTAAACAAACACATCAAAGCTAAAACTTCCTGTAAACTAATGAACTTGCTGCTATGAGGACACAAAAACAAGGATCGCTCATATTGGCTGTAATGTGACCATTTGACTGAAGAAAATTGTGTGAAGTGTGCAGGGGCAGACTGGGACGGGGGCAACGAGGCAATCCAGGGCCGTCTGCATCAAGCAAAAAGAGGAAAAATCTGAATCCTCTGCCTCTGGCTGGGGACTCAGATTTTTCAATTTACCTCTCTCCCTGCAGCCTGCAGCCAGTGGAGTCGGCCGGCCTCTCCTGATGATGTCAGGAAGAGGGGACGTGACTTTCACTGCTCTTCTCCCAGGACCGCTGGGGAGTCTGGAAGAAGAGCAGAGGAAGTCACGCCCCCTCTTCCTGACATCATCAGGAGAGGCCGCCGACTCCACTGACTGCTGTATGCTGACTGCTGCCTTCTGCCTCTTGCCCCTACAGCTCCTGCTGGCTGCTGCCCACTCCTCCCTGGCCTAAGGTAAGACTCAGGGAGGGGGAGAATACACTTTAGTTGTTTTGGGGTTTTTTATCCCCCTTCCTCAGCCCCTGCCCCCCTTTCTCAAACCCTGTCCCTTTGCTTAGCCCATGTCCCCTTACTCAGCCCCTATTCCCCTTCCTCAGCCCCTATTCCCTTTCCTCAGCCCCTGTCCCCCTTCCTCAGCCCCTATTCCCCTTCCTCAGCCCCTGTCCCCCTTCCTCAGCCCCTATTCCCCTTCCTCAGCCCCTATTCCCTTTCCTCAGCCCCTGTCCCCCTTCCTCAGCCCCTGTCCCCCTTCCTCAGCCCCTATTCCCTTTCCTCAGCACCTGTCCCCCTTCCTCAGCCCCTGTCCCCCTTCCTCAGCCCCTATTCCCTTTTCTCAGCCCCTGTCCCCTCAGTCCTCAGCCCCAGTCCCACTTCATCAGCTCCTGTTCCCCCTTTCACCTCTCTCAGCTCCTGTCCCCCCTCTCAGCTCCTGTCCCCCTGTCAGCTCATGTCCCCCCTTTCAGCTCTTGCCACCCCCCTCAGATCTTGTCCCCCCTCTCTGCTCCTGTCTCCCCCTCTCAGCTATTGTCCCCCCCTCAGCTCCTGTCCCCCTTTCTCAGCCCCATGCCCCCCAACAAAGCCCACATAACATCCCCACTACAGCTCCTCTCCCCCAATTGCAACCCACATCACCCACACCACAGCCCCTTTCCCAAATTGTAGCCATCAACCTACTACAGTCCTTATCCCCCAACAACATTTCCTAACCCCCCAATTACAGCTCATACCCTCCACTAAAGCCCCGTACAGCCCCTAGCCCCCTACTACAGCCCTGTCCCCTTACTCAGCCCCTGTCTACTGGCTTTAAAAGTGTGTGTGTGTGTGTATGTCTGTGTGTGCTAATATGTCTCTGTGTGTGTGTGTAAGTATGCCTGTGTGTCAGTATGTGTGTGTGTGTGTGTCAGTATGCCCGTGTCTGTCTGTGTGAGTCAGTATGCCTGTAACAGTGTGTCTGTCAGTGAGTGTGTGTTTGTTAGTGTGTGTCATCACAGCAAGTGTGTGTGTGCCTGTCAGCAGGCCGGTGCAAGGATTTCTGCCACCCTAGGCAAAGATCCATTCCCCCCCCCCCCCCATGTCACTCACTCACTGACAGACACACATTCACTCACTGACAGACACACACACTCACTCACTGACACATACACACACAGGAACTCACTGACAGACATAAACTCACTCACTGACAGATACACACAGACACTTACTGACAGACAGACATACACTCACTGCCAGACATGCGCACAGACACTTACTGACAGACACTCACTCACTGATATACTTACACTCACTCACTGACAGACACACATTCAAACAAACACACACTTACTGACAGACATCCACTCACTCACTCACTCACTCACAGACAGACATTCACTCACTCACAGACAGTCACACACTGACAAACACAGGCACTCACTCACTGACAAACACAGACACTCACTCACTGACAGACAGACACACACTCACTGACAGACATACACTCACTCACTGACAGACACACACACACTCACTGACAGACATACATTCACACACACACTCACTGACAGACATACACTCACTCACTCACTGACAGACACACTCACTGACATACATACACTCACTCACTGACAGGAACACACACACAAACACACACACAGAGACACTCACTGACATACATACTCACTCAGTGACAGACACACACACAGGCAGACACTCACTGACAGACACACACACACACTGAGAGTCAAACATTCACACACTCACTGACACACACACACAGGCAGACACTCACTGACATACATGCACTCAGTCACTGACAGACTGACACACACATACAGGCAGATACTCACACACACTCTCACTGACAGTCAAACACTCAAACACTCACCTCCCTGGGGTCCAGTGTGGGAAAACTCCTCACTCCTCCAGCATGCTCTTTAGTATGCAGGGGCCAGAATGACGTCATATTCCGGCTCCCGGCATCACAGAGGGAGGAGTGAGAGACCGCAAGAACAGCCTACCTCGCCGCCTTCCTTCTCCACCCCCCGTCTCCTCCGGACACTGGGATATTTTGGCAGAGCAGGCACCTGCCATTAAGGTAAGCAGGTGACTGCTCTGCCTTACCTAGCGCACAGCTTCGGGGGCAACCTGAGGTGACCAGATGGCCACCTCCTGGCCCCCCTGTGACAGGGATCCTCTCAGCGCATTGAGGATCGGCCCGGTGCTGGGGGAGGGCGGCTCAAGAACCGCTCGCCCAGTGCTGCGGACCTAGGCAGGGGCAGGCAGCCCACCAGGGAGCATCCCGATGGGCGCCCCCAGCAGGCCGGCGCCCTAGGCGAATTACTAGTTCGCCTAACAGTGTCGCCCGCCCTGCCTGTCAGTGAGTGTGTCTGTTTAGGTGACTACTGCCCCTTTCAATTATATGGGAAATGTGTTTTTACTGGAGGAGTTGGAGGAAAGAGTAGAGTGCTGCCCTTTAGGAGAGAGCAAGGTATGTGAGGTAGAGGTTACTCTGGGTGGCCATAAGCTTTCCTAAAGAGATGGGTTTTAAGGCACTCCTTAAACGATTGAAGACTAGGGGAGAGTCTGATGGCGGTAGGCAGGCTATTCCATAGGAAGGGAGCTGCCCGCGAGAAGTCCTGTACACGTGAGTTGGCCGTACGGGTGCGAGTAGCGGACAGTAGAAGGTCACCTGCAGAGCGGACAGACCTGGAAGGGGCATACCTATGGATTTGTGAAGAGATATAAAACGGGCTAGAATTGGTCAATGCTTTATAGGTATGAGTTAGCACAGACTCCTATAGGATACCGGAAGCCCATGTAAGGATTGACAGAGGGGTGAGGTGTGAGAGGACCAACTAGAGAGGAAAATCACTGGCGGTAGCATTCATTACAGACTATAGTGGGCAATACGGCTTTTGGGAAGACCAATTAGGAGAGGGTTACAATAATCCATGCGGGAAATTACTAGAGCATGGACAAGCTCCTTGGTGGCATCTTGCGTAAGAAAGGGGCGGATGCAGGTTATGTTTTTAAGATGGAATCTACAGAATTTGACAACATACTGGATGTGAGGCTCAAATGTGAGGCCAGAGTCAAGTATAACGCCAAGACAGCGCACCTGCAAGGATGCACCGATGTGGATACCACTAACTTGAAGGGAGAGTGCAAGAGGAGAATCAGTATTAGGTGGAAGAAAGTCAAGGAGCTCAGTTTTAGAGAGATTGAGTTTCAGAAAGTGGGAGGACATCCAGTTAGAGATGGAAGAAAGGCAATCAGTGACACATTGCAGGACGGCAGGGGAGAGGTCCAGGGAGGAGAGATATATCTGGGTGTCATTAGCGTACAGGTGGTAGTGGAATCCAAAGAGAGAGGCAGTATAAAGAGAAAATAGAAGAGTACCAAGGCCTTGGGGGACTCCAACCAAGACAGGACGAGGGGAGGAGGTATCATTAGAAAAGGAGACGATGAATGAGCATTGGGAGAGATGAGGAAAACCACGAAAGGACAGAGTCAAAGAGACTGAGTGATTGAAGAGTTTGAAGAAGAGGAGCATGTTTTTTTGAGGATAGGTACCACAGTGGCATGTTTAAGGTCAGCAAGGACAATGCCAGAAGAGAGAGCAGTAAAAGATGTGTGTTAAGGAAGGCACAAGACAAGGGGAGAGAGAATTGATAAGGTGAGATGGGATAGGATCGAGCAGGCAAATGGTGGGGCAAGAGGAAAGGAGAAGCGCAGCCACCTCTTGTTCAGTAGCCAGGGATAATGTCTGAAGGGTAGGAAAGGCATGATCTACGTGTGGTTGAGAAGGAGAAAGGCAAGGTGGGGAGAATTCTTTCCTCAGCTGTTCAATCTTGTCGATAAAGTAACACGCAAAGCTATCGGCTGTAAGGTGAGTTTGGGGAGTGTTTTCCTTTTGCTTGTGCTTCTGTCGTGGCATGTATATATTCATCTGCACAACAAAAATAAAAAATATAAGAAATAAAAAATAGCTTCATTTATTAAAGAAATAGTTAAATATATTTGCTAATTATCTTTTGCTAACATGTATTTACCGCTATCTCTTATTGTACTGTTTTCTATCTTGTAGGCATTTTTTTTTTATTATTATTGCCATTATGTTTTATGTTTTATTTTTCCTTTTGTAGTAAGGTAGCGCATCTTGTCATAGTGTATTTGTAATAAAAACATAAATTTAATCTGATTATAACATTCTGCTTTATGCTGTTAACATCTTTAGCAGTACTAGTCTCTTTTCAAACCTCACAGAAACACACAACAGCAGATAAAAAAAAAAATATATATCTGGTCTTTAAAAAAATCACACTTTTGAGCCTTTTGTGATAATCTTCTAACCGCTTTAAACATCTCTTAATTACTTTGGTGTGCTAGCCTTTAAAAACAATGAAATCTTCACTCAGAATTTTCTTTGAATAGTTGGACGCTGATTTGGAGTTAAGGATGAAAGCCAAAACTTAAAATTGAACCAGCAGTTTCACTTTTAGATCTCTTGTCTAACATTATTCGAGCTGAGATAGAATTTTTTCTTACTTTTCACCCCTAATAGTACCTAACGACCTACTCGTAGCTTCTACCATAAATGTCAACTTCAAATGGTGGGTAGAATATCTAAAATGGCTTCCGCAGATCTAGGTAATATAAATTATAAAACCAAAACAGAATATCATTATCAAACAGCAGAATGGGACAATGTTATTAGATGACAAATATGCTTTTGTTCTCTTTTTAAACATCACCCTAAACATTGCTAAAGAAGACTGTTCTATTTATTTCATTTTGAAGCTTGCTTTCATCTACTGGATATTCCAGAGACATTTTAGGAGCAATGCAAATTTGAGGACTGAGGAATACTTTTGCATAAGAAAACAGACATCCTGTGGGAATCTTTCAATTAAAAAGGCACTGGAAACATTTCAGTCTGAAATATGAAGCAAAAATGTTTATCTTCCGGAAACAAAGCACAAAGCCTTGTTACTCGATACAGCTCTTTGATTATTTAAAGGGAATGCAATTATCAGGACAAAAAAATATTTTATAGTGATGTGTCCTCATTTTACTGTTAATTAAAATACATTTTCTGAGAAAATAGCAGAGTTGCAAATTGGTAGTTGTATGATTTTTGCTATGTTATGTTGTGCCATTCCTCTCCCAAAGAATATTGGGAGTTGTATTCCAAAAACAAGATGGTTTCTATTTGCCAGGTTTGTTTTTAGTTCATGTGAGGTTAAACATAAAAATACTGGGTGGAAGAGGATTGTTACAGTAAGAGATCTCAGCAGTAATGATAGAAAATGCTGCTTGACTGACTTACTTTTATTGTTTTGTGGTGCAACATGGCTCTCTGACCTTGGCGTGTCGATTTACCGCAAAGTAATTTACGCAGAAAACTTCCATTTTATTATTGTTGAAGAAAAACAAAGGGAAATATTTAAAGAAATAGAAGAAAGAGTAAAAGGAAAATAAGTTCATCTTTAACCACTTCATTCCTTCTGTTTAAAATGTTTTTATTAAACAGTAAATTTTCATTGAAACATGGAATGGATCATTATAAAAATAATTGATGGGAAAAAAAACTAGTTTAGTTTAAAAGTAGCTTGTCCGATTTAGTTAAAGAAACACTACTGTGGCCGGAATACAAACCTGTATTCCGAACTCTATAGTGCCCCTATTCCTAGCTCTATACAGACCCCTGTTTGCCTTAAAACGTAATCAAATTAAAGTTTTATTTACCTTTTGTGTTCACCTCTACACCTCCTGTGATGTCATCGAGGATGTGTGGCCTCCTTGGTGAGGGTCCAATCCAATGTTCCTCAAAGAGCTCCTTATCAGACATCCTACACATAATGACCAGTGGGAGGGATAGTTATGTGTCTGTCACCAAGGCATTGCACCCCCTGGGTTAGTGTGCCACCATGTGGTAGTGCTGGTCATATCTGTACGTGCTGCCGAAATTCAGTTCAAATAATATAAACTCTTAAGTAAGAATTCAAACAGAATTTCAAATTTAAGGCCAGAGTTGCCAAGTTTAAAGCATAGGTGACATAGGGATTTTTTACATTTTGGCTTTTTTGACCTAAAATTTTAAATTCAGTTTGAATTCTCACTTTAGTGAATAACCCTGCAAATGAATAATGTTGAATTTTTTGAGTTTCCTGCAAATTAATGATCTTGCATTTTTGAGTTTCTCTACATCAGTGCTGATTTAGTTAATTTCGGTTGAAACATGTACCTGCCACTGGTAATAAGTACTATGAAGGTATATATATATCTTTTTAGAATAACCATACATATACCGGCGACTTTAACTAAAGATTACAGATGAAATCCGAAGTGCCAGTTTAAAGGTTGTAATACTGCTCCACAGTATTTGAAGGGCCAAGAACAGCATATAAACATCCATTGTGCCCAAATACCCTTCTTACAGGGTAAATACACCCCAGGGCCATAGTCGCAGGGCAGGAGGCTAGCAACCAGGCTTCTCCAGTTCACAGTGGCGAGGTTGGTTCCGCCACAATGACGTTGAGATTTTGTGATAAGGCAAGGGCCATTTTCAGGACATTGATGAGTAGTAGAAGTTTCGACCAACTGAAATTGATGACCACATGGATTACCATGATAACACTGACTAATTCTCAGAGCACAGACTAGTCACTAGAGGGAAAGTTTAAAGAGATCTGCACAGGTGAGAGGTGCAAATCACAAGCTCCTGGAGAGGAATAAGTGGCAACCAACCACTGGATCACCAGAGATCTTACCTGTTCATGGTAAGTATCTTTTTTTATAATAGTGAACTTAGTGAGCAGGTTAAGCCTCTCCACATACACTGAAAAACACACACAGCATATGCTGTTGTCACTATGGGTGGAGAGCAGAAGAAGCCATAGGAAGTCATTTCTGCTCTCCCTGTCAATCAATTATTTGGCTTAGAGTCTATGCCCAAAAAATTGATTGACGGATCAGAGAAAAACGTATTTAACAGGTTTTTCTCCCAATCTATATAATTGCAAGCAGAGCACACTGTATAGATGAAATGTCATGCTTCTTAAAAGGAGCATGAGTATTTTCCAGTTTTACCAACAAATCTCTATTGTTAGTGACTGCCTGAAATGGACTGAATAAAAATATGATCCCAACCTTCCAATATAGATTAATCACTAAAGGGGACTTTAAGTTGTAGCAACAATTATTGATTCCTATAGGCATTTTGCTTTTTTATGATTCAGCAAAATTCTCACCCTTTACTTAGTTAATACTTACTGACAGTGCTTTAAGGGAGGATTTTCCTTTACTCTATAATGTCACAATTTAAGGAAATTGAATAAATAGTTATGTAATTATATAATCGGATCTATGAAAGGAGCAATTACACTTATACTGTATAATAATGTGTATGTTTTATTTCCACTCCAAAAAATAACATTCTGAGGTTTGTGATGAACTTTTCAATGCAGAAATGTAAATTGACCATTAAGAAAGACACTGTTTTAAAAACAGTTTGGCTATATGCTATGTTACATTAGCCCAACTTTTTAATAGTCTGGATCGTTTATTTAGACGCTAGAAAGCTGGATAGTGTTAGTCAGTATTGCAATACAATTAAGCCCACGGGTTTTACTGTCAATAAGACAATGGCTAGCCAGTTGAACAGTTCTGTATTACACAACTGGTACAAAATTACAATATTTAAAAAAAAAAAAAAAAACAAGTTTAACTTAATGGGAAATGCTCAGTGGTCAATATTATAATCACAAGTAAAGATGCATATGAATAAAAAAAAAAACACGCCATGACTGGTATTGCAGTTTTTTATTAACTTACTTTTCATTTACTTACAATATGATTATATAGTTGGACAGCAAATTTCTTCCACAGGTCATGATCAGTGTTAAACCACTCTTACATAAACTTAAATTTACAGGACGCTTTTTGGAGCTTAGAGCTATTTGCCTAGTATCTAACTTTTTTCTTTATTCCTTTGCTTAATATATTAAGATAATACTGCAGCGGACCGCATGGCACCCAGACTGGGTACCTGCGCCAATCGTGCTTCATATCTGTCGCTAAGTACCCAAAGCACTCCACCAGACACCATAACCACTGCAGCCCCTTAGCCGCCGTAGCTTGGCTGGGGTCTCGCTGTCCCTTCTCAACCTGGACCAAACTCCTGGATCCAGCTCCCAGTGAGAAGATCTCTCCTCCAAGAGAGTACAGCAGTGTAGCTCTTACAAGAACTAGTGGTATTATAGCAATTCCCCCCACACATGAGACGAGGCTCTATGCTGGGAAGTCATCTGGTTTAATGGGAGCCACACTCAGGGTTTCCTTAATCACATTCCAGGGGCATTCCCCACTGGACCTAAGAGGAGACTAGTTACAAGCAAACATTCCACATACTTCTTCCCTGTGCCTGAGAGATAATTACCTGAGCACACAAACATATAATTAAATAATCTCTCAGTTCCAAAAACATACAATTTAACAAACCCCATAAGCACCCCCAAAACACATGAACACCCCACAAAAGTCACACTCCCTGATAACTCTGATCTGGGTGACCATCATATCCAAAAATCACCTTGATCGGTTCAGGATTTTCATAAAAGTCACTTTTTTGACCAAAAACAGTTCCAGAGAATCAGGGCGGTCTCTTTTCAGGAGCACGAAAGTACATAAAACACTGAATGGAATACTTAAATTACTTTTGTAGCTTGTTCCCCTTGTTCGTGGGAACGTTTCCACCGAACAGTTTCCTTTCTAAGTGGGTTAGAACCAAACGCAGGCGATGATGGAAGTCCAGCGGTGTTCGGGAGTTTCTATGTCTGATTTTAGTTCCAAGAGATTCATGCACAAACACCGCTGCCTGCGCTAGCGGGAACAAGATGGCCGCCACCTCGTGGTCGTTCATACAAAATGCGGCCACCCAGACGAACACTTAGAACACTGCGGTGGAAATTGCTACAAAGTATCAATTGGGTTTAACAAGTTCCCGGGTGGCCTCTGGTCGTGTGGCTGAGGCGGAGGAGTCAGTGGGGAGGAGTGGTGAAACAGACTAGCCATTTGTTGCACATATTAAAATATTTCCCTATTAAATTCTATCAGCCAGATTAGTAATTGCTACAGGTAACTGCAAGTACGAATATTACAGTAGTAAACTATAAGTAAATATGGTGACATTGTAATAGTAAATTAATATGTAGTAAAAATGTAGAAGGAATACGGTGAGGGATCTTCTGAATCCCAGTCCATACCTTAAAACTGGAGTGTTCAAACGAAGATCCTTAGTTGCAGAGATGGAATATGCTTGATGGTAGAGCTGCAGGAACAGTTATAGAGGGTGTAAAATGGCTGTCCCAGCTCATCCGGTGTCTGTGTGTGAGGTTGGACAGAAAGTGGAAGGGATCATTACCCATTTGCACAGACAGCATTCATTGATGTACACAGTATAGCTGTACATGCAGCTCTGCTATGCTATCAATCATTGGAAGGTTGCTGGATAACAGAAGGCATCCAGATTCCTTAAAGGAACATAGATCACTTGACAATTATTTTTTAAATTAATTAAGCAAATAGTTTTAAACAAATATACAAACCAAAATAAAGCAAGTATATATATATATATATATATATATATATATATATAACAAATAGGTAATAGCTTGGCACTCCCCTAAAACAAATATAATCGGATACCTGTCTGGGTGCAATCCACTTTACGTTGCGTATATAAATAGTAAGGAATATAGGATGCACTCACAGGACTTGGTGGAAAAATCTTCTTATTTTATTCAATCCAGGTGTAAACCCAAAACCGACGTTTCGACCTCTGCAGGTCAAGAAAAAGACCTGCAGAGGTCGAAACATCGGTTTTGGGTTTACACCTGGATTGAATAAAATAAGAAGATTTTTCCACCAAGTCCTGTGAGTGCATCCTATATTCCTTACTGTTTATATATATATATATATATATATATATATATATATCTTTGTCCTGATGAAAGTCTGAATTTCCAGACTGAAACGTTGATTTAGATTTTTTAACTTGGAGCATTAAAAGTTAATTTTTATGGAGAAAAAGACCGTGGAGTGCTATCTACTTTCCTATTTATATATATATATTATTTTTTTATTTTTTTTTAAGAATCTTGACACCAGAGCCTGCACTGCATGAATCACACTGATCAGACTCCCTCTCTTCTCTATTTGTCAGTGTGTTTGAAGGTGAAGAGAGCTTCTAACTACAGATGTGTATGTCTGTCAGGCATGCCCAATGCACTTTACCAGCATTCCTAGGGATAGGGCACTGATTAGATCAGTGTCCCCCATGGAGAGGGTGTGTAAAGCATAAGAAAGAAGAAGCAGATGAATATGGAAAACAAAAATCATGTTTATCTGCTTTTGTGAGCCTGCAGATTGAGGCAACTGTCTCATTCAAAGCTAAATCATTTGAATGAGACAGCTGTCTCAAAGTGATGCATGTTCATTTAAAAATCCTCATAAGCAGAGTAGAAAACTTTTAATGGATTCAACAAAAGTGGTATTTCTGGTATGACTTGTCTGTCATATTGCAAGATATTGGATATGCTATAATCTCTAAAACAAAAGTATTACCTAATACTTAAAGCGGCACTGTCATGGCCGAATCCCGTGCTTTTTTAACCCCCCTCCCGACTCAATTACATCTAATTGTCCCCCTAATCATCCCCCAAATGCCCCTAAGCCCCCCATATTACCTATTTTTAATCTTTATTTTCTTCCCACGCCTAGGTCCTGAGCACCGCTAACTTTGTGTGGGTAGATGAAGTCCCTGTGAAACTGGGCACTGTGAAATAACCGCGCATGCCCAGTTAAACACTTGGGCATGCGAATGGGAATTTCATCTATTCATTCGTCAGAAAGATGAATAAATGAATAGAAATTTAAAACGAATGAATGAAGACCTATTCATTGGTTTGTTTGGTTTATTACAAGGAGGGAGCTACCAAAGCCCAGCTCCCTCCTTGTAATATGTAAAAATATAAGCGTCAGGGAGCAGAGTCCCCACCACTTCGTAAGCCCCACATGTCCTCCCTCACTCTATGGGGGATAAGGAATTAAAATCTCCCGAATGCCCCTAATCGCTTTGCCACGAGTATGGGCATATCTACTAAACAGTGAGCAGCCAGTGGATGCTCAGTGTTAAAAAGAGCTCCCTAGTGTCCCCCCTCCCAAGCCCTCACCCAAGCCGTGCGAGTGGGGGGCTATTAAACCGAAGCGGGGACCTAGTGCCCCCCTGTCCCCCACCCATGAGGGCCTTAAATGAAAAAGAGGGAGGACCTATTGTCCTCCCCCGGCCACCACCCATGAGCGGTTGGTGGGGGCCCTAAATGAAAATGGGGGAGAGCTATAGTCCCACCCAGCCCCCACCCATGAGCGGCGGGTGAGGGCCCTAAATAAAAATGGGGGGGGGACCTATTATCCTGCCCCCCACCCATGAGCGGCAGGTGGTGGCCCTAAAGGAAAATAGGGGGGACCTATTGGGGGGAGGACCTATTATTATAAAGCCTTCCCACGCCTTGCAATTTGACTTAGAGCACTCGGATTTGTTGATTTCAAGCCAACCAATCAGAGTGCTCTGTGTCATTTTGCACAGTTTCCCATGTTGTGTAATTTGACTCATAACACTGTGATTGGTTGCTTTTCAAACTGAAACTGTTCTAATTCTGTTAGGATGAGATTCGGTAGTTTAGCCAGCGATCTGTCTAAATGACAGGACATTTAGGAATACTGACAGGAAGCATCGCGAGATCACGGAGGAAAGGTAAGAATTGTGGGAAAATGTATCTGACCACAGGCAATGGAGCACACTTTGCTCCTCCGCTGGTCAGAGATGGTCAGGCATAGGAAACCTCCAGAAGACAAAATAGTCCCTACTTTGTTTTATGTTTTAAAGAAAACTAGAGCATAGCAACATAGAAACATAGAAACATAGATTGTGACAGCAGATAAGAACCAATCGGCCCATCTAGTCTGCCCAATTTTCTAAATACTTTCATTAGTCCCTGGCCTTATCTTATAGTTAGGATAGCCTTATGCCTATCCCACACATGCTTAAACTCCTTTACTGTGTTAGCCTCTACCACTTCAGCTGGAAGGCTATTCCATGCATCCACTACCCTCTCAGTAAAGGAATACTTCCTGATATCATTTTTAAACCTTTGCCCCTCTAATTTAAGACTATGTCCTCTTGTTGTGGTAGTTTTTCTTCTTTTAAATATAGTCTCCTCCTTTACTGTGTTGATTCCCTTTATGTATTTAAATGTTTCAGTCATATCCCCCTGTCTCGTCTTTCCTCCACACTATACATGTTAAGTTCCTTTAACCTTTCCTTGTAAGGAATAAATGAAGAACAGATTCTGACAGAGGGAGAGAAGAGGAATCGATTGCGGAGTTCGGCATGACAGTGCCACTTTAAGTAAAGAATGAATAAATATTACATTGAAAATTTAAATGGTGTAAACTTACATAATAATATATTTGTATAAATCTCAAAACAACTGTCTACACATACCCCCTGTTATGTGTTTGTAACACACTCTAATACGTTATGCTATTTTTATATGAAAAGAAATTGGCAATGAATGGATTCGCTACAGACAATGTATCAGTGCACTAAAGCTTAGGGCTATCTAAACCTAAACCATGTCCCTGAACCACTCATGAAGCCTTTGGGTACAACTGGAATTCTCTTAGATATTTAATATTACCAGTGTACTTAAAAAGCTTAAGAAAATAATCCTCCCCCTTTCACTCCTCGCTCTCTCAACTGCACTTGTACCTTGTCATTCCTAACCCTTCAGGCCTTCTTCCCAGCTACTGAACAGGATGTGGCTTTATTGCGCCCTATCTCACCACATCAGATCTCTCTCCCCCGTCTTGTCATCCTTAATGCATTCCTTCAATTGCTGTCTTTTTTACTGGCATTGTCCCCTCTTTTAAACATGCTGCTGTCATACCTGTCCTTAAAAAGTCATCACTCGAATCGTCCCATATACCTGCTCCTTTTCCCCTCAAAGCTTCTGGAACGACTTACCTGTCTAGCTTTCTTTTTCAATACCGACTCTCTCTTTGACCCTCTTCCATCAGGCTTCCGCCCCTCCATTCTACTAAGACCACTCTGATTAAAGTAACTAATGATCTAATCACAGCTAAATCCAACTCAACACTAATTATTTGTTACCTATCTGCTGCATTTCACACTGTTGATCATGTTCTTCTTCTTCAAACTCTTCAATCCCACGGTCTCTGTTATACTGTCCTCTCATTATTGTCTTCCTAATGGGATGGAGCTCCTGTACTCCAACTGGGTTACAGTGGTACACAAAGTTTCCCAATATGTCCTCCACCATAACCCCCTCCCAAACAGCACAGTGAGCCTAAGACAAAAAATAGCAGTATGGACTTAGGCAATAACCAATTACATTAAAATCCTAGTTACATTAGTGTGAATGCAGTACTGTGTTTACAAAGCAGGGTAGGGACAGACAATAACAAGGGCTGATGACCACATGAGAGATTTAAGAGCGTGGCAGAACTGTCAAACAAATACATTAAACACACCCTGTACCTATAATGGGCACAGTGTGATTAAAACATAAGAGCAATCTGGGAACCTACATAAAGTATCTGTCTTCAGCTCCCAGTGATGGTGACTACCGTCACACTATCTCTCCCAACATTCATTCAGTGTCTTTCTAATGACACCGCTTCCCCTCATCGTGTCTTGGTTGGAGATCACCAAGGCTTTGTTCTTGATCCCCTTTTGTTTCTCTTTACACTCTTTGCAAACGTAATAATTACTCACCTGATCTCTTCTAGAACATGTCACAGATTGACTCCCTCTTTCTGAAACTCAATCACTCTAAAACTGAGCTCCTTATTTTCCACCTCATAATACCCCTCCTCTTTCGCTCTTGATGATACCCACATCAGCCCATTCTTGCAAGCTTGTTGTCTTGGTATTATCATTGATCCTGACCTCACCTTTATACCTCATGTCCAGTCTGTTGCCACATCCTGCTTATTCCTCCTTAAAAACATTGCTTGAAACCCACCCTTTTTTCCGCAAGATGTTGCTAAGGAGCTTATTCATGCTCTAGTAATTTCACGCATTGATTACTGTAATTCTCTCCTTATTGTCTCCTTACTACAGTTTGTAATGAATGCTGCCACCAGGCAGATTTTTCTCTCCTGTCACTCCGCTCACAATTTGTCCTTTTGTCAATCCTTACATTGGCTTCCTGTACCCTATAGGAGTCCATTCAAATTACAAATCCTTACTTATAAAGCTCTGAACAACTCTAGCCCCTGTTACATTTCTTCACTAATTCATAGGTATGTGTCAGGATCGGGACAGGGATCCAACACGCAGAGTACAAACAGTAGCCAGATACGTATACCGGACCTTAGAATGGCCGGACTAACGTAAGTAGTACAGTAGAGAATGGTCAAAGACAAGCCGAGGTCGAGGGTAACAGAAGACAGGTAAGCGAGAGACAAGCCGAATCAAGGGTAACAGAGATAAGCAGAGTAGAGCAAACAAGCCGGGTCAAAACCAAAAGGGATAACTAGAATACACGAGCACTGAGTGACTAGAACAAGCTAGAACCACGACAGGGCAATGAGCTAATGAAAGAAGCACTGTTAAATGCCCTGTTCAGAGAAGTAAACACGCCTCCGAGGCGTCCTGATTGGTCCTGAAGCAATTGAGTGACAGGTCGTTCCGGGTTGGCGTCCTGACGTCGACTTCCGGACGTCATGCTATAAAAGGGAGTCACTCCCTCGCGGCCGGCTTTGCATGACCGGATAAACCGCGAGGAAGGGGGAAATCAGACCGTCCGGATGGATGAACGGCTAAGTCTCTACCTCTTTCGGAGGTAGAGACCTCAGGTACCCTGACAGTACCCCCCCTCTCAGATACGCCCACCGGGCGGAAGGCACCAGGACGAGAAGGGAAGCGAGAGTGAAATGCCCTGCAGAGACGGGGAGCATGAACCTCCTCCTGAGGTACCCAACTTCTCTCCTCAGGACCATATCCTTTCCAATCGACCAGATATTGTACTCTCCCCCGGGAGATTCGAGAATCGACGATGGAATTGACTTCATACTCCTCCTGACCCTCCACCTGAACAGAGCGAGGAGGGGCGATCGTGGAGGAGAATCTGTTACATACTAGTGGTTTTAGCAAGGAAACATGAAATGAGTTAGGAATGCGTAAGGCCTTAGGCAAAGCTAGACGATACGCAACTGGGTTAATTTGAGTCAGTACCCTGTAAGGTCCAATATAGCGAGGAGCGAACTTCATGGAAGGCACTTTTAACCGAATGTTTCTAGTACTTAACCATACTCTATCGCCAGGAACAAACACCGGTGCTGCCCTCCTACGTTTGTCAGCGTGTTTTTTAACCAGCATAGAATTGTGCAGAAGAATTTGTCGAGTCTGGTCCCATAACTTCCTTAAATTGGCAACATGGACATCCACCGACGGTACCCCTTGGGAAGAGAGCTCCGAAGGAAGAATGGAAGGATGAAAGCCATAATTCATGAAGAAGGGGCTAGAATGCGTAGAATCACAGACGAGATTGTTGTGAGCAAACTCCGCCCAAGGAATCAAACCGACCCAATCGTCCTGGTGTTCAGAAACGAAACAACGTAAATATTGTTCAACCTTTTGGTTGGTGCGATCAGCAGCTCCATTGGACTGAGGATGGTAGGCAGAAGAGAAATTCAATTTGATGCCTAGTTGAGAGCAGAAGGATCTCCAAAAACGGGAAACAAATTGGGGACCTCTGTCAGATACAATTTGGGAAGGTATCCCATGTAAACGGAAAATCTCCCTAGCGAATATCTCCGCTAATTCGGGCGAAGATGGGAGTTTAGGTAAGGGAATGAAGTGAGCCATCTTAGTAAATCTGTCCACCACAGTGAGGATAACAGTCTGCTTTTTAGAGACAGGCAAATCAACAATGAAGTCCATAGCCAAACAGGACCATGGCTTTTCAGGAACCTCTAAAGGGTGCAGAAATCCGCATGGAAGCGAATGAGGTTGCTTGGTCTTGGTACAAACCTCACATGCCCCGATGAATTCTTTAATATCTTTACGTAACTCAGGCCACCAGAAATCTTTAGAGATCAGAGCATACGTCTTGCGAATGCCAGGATGTCCAGCCACCTTGCTGTTGTGGAAACAGCGTAATACTTCTAGTTGGAGAGTGGCAGGAACGAAGTGTCGATCCCCAGGAGTCTGTTTGGGCGCAAGATGCTGAAATTTCATGATCTCGGCAAGCAACGGAGAGTGAATCCTGAGATTCGTGTTAGCGATGATATTACCCTTAGGAACTATGGAGGAAAGGACTGGCTCAGTTACAGTGAACGGTTCATATTGACGAGACAAAGCATCGGCTTTAGAGTTCTTAGAACCAGGTCTATAAGTAAGTACATAATTAAAGTGAGTGAGGAACAAGGACCAACGAGCCTGCCTGGCGGACAAGCGCTTAGCCTCCCCAATATAAGACAAGTTCTTATGATCCGTTAAAATAGTAACAGGGTGTAATGTCCCTTCTAGTAAATGTCTCCACTCCTTTAAAGCCTTAATGACCGCTAACAGTTCCCTGTCGCCGATGTCATATCTGCTTTCAGGCCCAGATAATTTCTTAGAGAAGAACCCACAAGGGTGTAACGGTTTGTCCACCCCTAACCTTTGAGACAGAACAGCCCCAACTCCCGTCTCAGAAGCATCGACCTCGAGTAGGAACGGCAGAGTCGTATCAGGGTGGACTAGAATGGGCGCAGAAGCAAAACGTTCTTTGAGAGTCTTGAAAGCAACAAGAGCCTCCGTAGACCAGGTCCTAGTATCAGCCCCTTGTTTGGTCATATTGGTAATAGGCGCAATGATAGAAGAGTATCCCTTAATGAAGCGCCTATAGTAGTTGGAAAAACCAATAAACCTCTGAATAGCCTTGAGTCCTTTGGGCAAAGGCCAATCTAAAATAGATTGGAGTTTGTCAGGGTCCATTTTAAAACCTTCCCCAGAAATCACGTAACCAAGAAAGTCTATCTGAGACTGATCAAAGCTGCATTTCTCCAATTTACAGTATAGACCATGTTGCAGAAGTTTGTGTAATACCTTTCTGACTTGTCTATGGTGAGTCTCAATCTCCCTAGAGTGTATCAGTATGTCGTCCAGGTAGACAATAACACAATCATGTTGAAACTCCCTAAGTACCTCATTAATCAAATCTTGAAATACTGCAGGAGCATTGCAAAGTCCAAACGGCATAACTGTGTATTCATAGTGGCCATACCGAACGCCGTCATCCACTCGTGTCCATGCTGGATTCTCACCAAATTATATGCCCCTCTGAGATCTAACTTGGTGAAGATTTTGGAGCCCTTAAGACGATCAAACAACTCGGTAATCAATGGGATAGGATACGCATTTCTGATAGTTATTTTATTCAAGCCTCGGTAATCAATACAAGGTCTCAGCGTGCCATCCTTTTTCTTAACAAAAAAGAACCCAGCCCCGGCAGGGGAAGAAGACCTCCTAATGAATCCCTTCTCTAAATTCTCACGAATATATTCCTCTAGAACAGAGTTCTCCTGAACAGATAAAGGATATACATTACCCCTCGGGGGCATAGTCCCAGGTAGAAGCTTAATTTTACAATCAAATGACCTGTGTGGAGGTAAAGAATAGGCATTCTTCTTGTCGAATACTGCCTTTAAGTCTTGGTACAGGAATGGTATCTGCTTTTCTGTGGACTGAGTAGCACTACCATGTGTGTTAATATTAGCCAATGGAGAAACCTTGCGTAAACACCTCTCCTGGCAGTTCTGGCCCCACGAGAGTATCTCCCCTAATTCCCAATCGATAATAGGGTTATGTCTCTTCAACCATGGATACCCCAGAACTATGGGAACAGAAGGGGACGAAATGAGCATAAGAGATAAATTCTCCACATGTAGGATACCAACATTTAAGTTAATGGGTATGGTCTCACGAAAGATAACAGGGTCCAGTAGTGGTCTACCATCTATGGCCTCAACGGCCAAGGGTGTCTCCCTTAACTGGGATGGGAAATTGTGTCTAGTGGCAAAGGCTTGGTCGATAAAATTCTCAGCAGCTCCGGAATCTATCAAGGCCATAGCCTTTACTACTTCCTTCTCCCAAGTTAAGGAAACTGGTAGCAGAAGCCTGTGATCTTTATAATTAGGAGTAGAGGACAAAATAGAAACACCCAAGGCCTGTCCTCTAGAGAAACTTAGGTGCGAGCGTTTCCCGGGCGGTTAGAACAGTTCGAGAGTAAATGACCTCTGGCCCCACAATACATACATAACCCCTCCCTTCTCCTGTGCTGTATCTCCTCCTCAGAGAGGTAGGTATAGCCTATCTGCATAGGTTCAGGAAGCAGAGAGACCGTGGAGTCAGGGCTGGGAAGTGCGGGGGCTAACCTAAAGGAAGGTCTCCGGTTCCTCTCTCGAGTGTTCTGTCTCTCTCTTAAACGTTCATCTATACGAGAAATGAATGAAATTAAATCCTCTAGATTTTCAGGAAGTTCTCTAGTAGCAACCTCGTCAAGGATTACATCTGATAGCCCATTCAAAAATACATCCATATACGCCTGCTCATTCCACTTGACCTCTGACGCCAGAGACCTGAACTCTAGTGCATAATCCACAAGTGTTCGGTTCTCCTGTCTCAGGCGCAACAGTGATCTGGCTGCATTAACCTTTCTACCTGGAGGGTCAAACGTTCTTCTAAAAGCAGCTACAAATGCGTTATAGTTATATACTAACGGGTTATCGTTCTCCCATAATGGGTTGGCCCATCTCAGAGCCTTCTCAATGAGTAAGGTGATAATAAATCCTATCTTTGCCCTATCTGTAGGATAGGAGCGAGGTTGCAATTCAAAGTGGATGCTAATTTGGTTTAAAAAACCACGACATTTCTCAGGAGCCCCACCATAACGTACTGGTGGGGTAATGCGAGAAGAAGCACCTACTGTGGCTACCTCTAGGCCTGAACTTACAGGAGAGATAGGAGTAGTACGTATCTCCTCTGGTGGGTTATTGGCACGAGATAATAACGCCTGTAGCGCTAGCGCCATCTGATCCATTCTGTGATCCATGGCTTCAAACCTAGGATCAGGAGAAGCAAGCTGACTGTTTGTACTTGCAGGATCCATTGGCCCTGTCGTAATGTCAGGATCGGGACAGGGATCCAACACGCAGAGTACAAACAGTAGCCAGATACGTATACCGGACCTTAGAATGGCCGGACTAACGTAAGTAGTACAGTAGAGAATGGTCAAAGACAAGCCGAGGTCGAGGGTAACAGAAGACAGGTAAGCGAGAGACAAGCCGAATCAAGGGTAACAGAGATAAGCAGAGTAGAGCAAACAAGCCGGGTCAAAACCAAAAGGGATAACTAGAATACACGAGCACTGAGTGACTAGAACAAGCTAGAACCACGACAGGGCAATGAGCTAATGAAAGAAGCACTGTTAAATGCCCTGTTCAGAGAAGTAAACACGCCTCCGAGGCGTCCTGATTGGTCCTGAAGCAATTGAGTGACAGGTCGTTCCGGGTTGGCGTCCTGACGTCGACTTCCGGACGTCATGCTATAAAAGGGAGTCACTCCCTCGCGGACGGCTTTGCATGACCGGATAAACCGCGAGGAAGGGGGAAATCAGACCGTCCGGATGGATGAACGGCTAAGTCTCTACCTCTTTCGGAGGTAGAGACCTCAGGTACCCTGACAGTATGCCCCTTCTCAGTCTCTCCCCTTTGCCGGTGACATTCTCTTGTCCACGGCTAGCAAGCTTACTGATAACTCACGCTTGCAAGACTTCTCGCAGATGGCTCTTTCCTTTGGAACAGCCTGCCCACCCCCATCAGACTCTCCATTAGTCTTCAATCATTTAAAAAGTCCCTCAAAAGCCATCTCTTAAGAAGAGCTTATGGCCTCCCAGAGTAACTTATATTTCACAAATTTTTATTTTGCACTCTCTTAAAGGGCCACACTCCACTGTCATCTCCAGTTCTGCTGCTTTCCCACCGTGTTGCTTAGTTGCTACATTTTTAAGCACTTTCTATTTTGTACACCACCTCCTCTAGATTGTAAGCTTCTTTGAGCCGGGTCCTCATCAACCTATTGTTCCTGTAACATTTTGTAATTGTCTCATTTACTGTTAAAGTTTCCCCCTTTATAATATTGTAATGCTCTGTTGGCGCTATATGAATGACAATAATAATAATAATAATAATAATAACAATAATAATAATTTGAGAATGTTTGCATAACAACTACACTGGCCTACATTTTACCATTTAGTTTTAAGTTCAGTACAGTTCACTGTTCAGTGAATAAATTCAAAAGAAGAATAACGAAGGAAAGCAAAACAAGCACTCATCGAGAAAGCTTGACAGAAGGAAACAGCAAAAGAGAAAATTACTCTTTATAAATTTCTGACCTGAGATCCTTATTCATAGGCATAACTGGACTGACGTAAAAATGTTTTCCCCTAAATCGAGTTTGGACATAAGAACTTTGTTTGTATTCAGCTAAATTAAGAAAGAACTTACGAAATGTCGGCTAACATAGCCAAGTTGTAAAAAAAAATCTCCTTTACTTTCTGTTTACCGGCATATTATTTTTGATTTTGCAACATCTGCTCATACTTGTTCTTATTGTTTTACATTGTCGTTGGGCGTTATAGAATGCCTTAAAAAAGAAAAACTAACACTGGACACAGCCTTTCTCCATCTGACAGACACAGGAAATTGGGGAGGGGTGCGTTCTCTCTCATCCTAAAAAGAATTCACATCTGGGAGACATCCAGGCCATTTTTACTCTGGTCTGACCTGCGGTGAGTGGATTGCTTAACAAACACAGCAAAAGAAGCTCCATATGTTCATGGGACAAAAGGAGGAGGGGTGGTATACTCAACGACATCATGTGGTTACTGCAAATTTTTTTCCTTAACCCCTTTTTTTGAGACATAGTTTTGTCATGACTTTCATGACTTTTTCACATTATGTACTTGGCTTGAAAAATACCAGACCATGGACTTTTTTTGTTATCCAATATTGTCCCTGTTTCAAAAGTTAATTCTGAACAACCTACCATTCAAATGCTCTTCAGCTCAAAAATATATTTATCTAAATAAAGTGTTATTCAGGTTAAAGATCTGGGGGCTCACATTAACAATAAACCGGACATGCATTCTTGGCTAAGATGCAAGATGTCTTTTCTGGACAACTTGTTGAAAGCATCTGGCTGTGAGCACCCAGGCCAGTCCTTGCTGTAAGTAGACAATCCAGGTTGGAAACACATGAGCTTATTAGTGTTTGAAGCAGCTGGACCGATCTTGGATGGAATCACTATGGCCCCATCCTGGCTGTAAGCACTGAGCCTGAACTTTGCTGTAAGCATTCAGCTTGTTTGTCTGTAATCACATGAACTGGCCTTGGATGTGTGCAATTGCACTGATCTTTTATGTGCATACATGAAGTGATCCACCTGGTTTCTTTATGCTAAACTTCCAGTTCTAGTAGAAGCTATGACTTTCTCGGGTGGCTTGTGTCTAGCTCTGATCTCGGAAGTGACGTGTCATGTTTACAAATTCTTTCTAAGTTGTTCTCAGTATAGTCTGGCTTTTCAGAACACTTCAGGATGGATTTACTATGCTTTTTATGCATTTTATTGTGTGTGTGTCAGCTGACCTTCTCATCCAAACAACGCCCAAGCAGCACAGGGGGGATGGGCAACTGGGGACACTCATTTAGCATTAAACTATTAAAAATGATGTTTTAACAGTGAATTGAATAACGCCACCAGGGGACTTCAGACACTATAACCACTTCAATGAGATAAAGTGCTTACATAGCCTAGAGGGTACCTTTAGTAACACCCACTTATTCCACTCTGCTTTACTAGTTTAATATGTAATGTAAACAACAGAAATATCTGTCTACTGCTCAAATAAAACAAATAAACCAGACAAGCAAGAATGAACAGAAATTTCATATTATTTATTTATTTTTTTATTTATTATTTATTACTGGTATAAACTATTACTGGTATACAATTAGGGGAGAACATACTTTATAGAAATGAAAAATGTAGAGAGGGTCCTACCTGTAAGCTTAGATCTAGACATTAAAATAACAACAGAACAACAGAAATAAAAGAATCATATGTAAAATGTTTCTTAACCACATGAGAGAAATTTGAAATCAGATCATTCCTCTCTCCTTTTTGTCATTATTTTATAGCTCTATCAGACTTTCAAGATGTTTTTGTTTTGCAGTTATTAACTAAACATTTTTTCACCAACCAATTAAACTGTAGCTGTAAGAACTCAGAGCACAGTAAATTCTACCAGCCGGCACACTAAGCTAAAATACAGCTAGTTCTGGGTTCCAATAGTTCTATTCATCTTTCAGTGAGTTGTTCAAAATGAAACCTGATTTTCTTAATGAAAATAAACTAATCATGAATTTTTTTGAATAATTCTCCATTGTTTTCAAAAACTATAAAATGGAAAGTAGGGCATGTGCCAGGCACAATTCTTCATCCAGCCTTCCGGATAATGCATTAGGAATGGTAATACAAGCCTATGTTGATCATTTTTTAACTGATGGTTTAATATGTCAAACCTATGAAATCAGCTTTTCTCATTGAAATAACAAATAGATTGTAGGAATCATTAAATGTTACATCGAGAGTAGTCATTATTACACTGGACAAAATTATAAACGCAACACCTTTATTTTTGCCCCCAATTTTCATGAGCTGAATTTAAAGGTCTAAGACTTTTTCTATGTACACAAAAGGCCTATTTCTCTCAAAAATTGTTCACAAATCTGTCTAAATCTGTGTTACTGAGCACTTCTCCTTTATCGAGATAATCCATCCAACTCACAGGTGTGGCATATCAAGATGCTGATTAGACAGGTGTGCCTTAGGCTGGCCACAATAAAAGGCCACTCTAAAATGTGCAGTTTTATCACACAGCACAATGCCACAGATTTCACAAGTTTTAAAGGAAGCTTGCAATTGGCATGCTGACTGCAGAAATGTTCCACCAGAGCTGTTGCCCGTGAATTGAATGTTCATTTCTCTACCATAAGCCATCTCCAAAGGCGTTTCAGAGAATTTAGCAGTACATCAACCGGCCTCACAACCACAGACCATGTGTAACCACACCAGCCCACGACCTCCACATCCAGCATCTTCACTTCCAAGATCGTCTGAAACCAACCACCTGGACAGCTGCTGCAACAATCGGTTTGCATAACCAAAGAATTTCTGCACAAACTGTCAAAAACCGTCCCAGGGAAGCTCATCTGCATGCTCACCGTCCTCATCGGGGTCTCAACCTGACTGCAGTTCGCCGTCATAACCGACTTAAGTGGGCAAATGCTCACATTCAATGGCATCTGGCACTTCGGAGAGGTGTTCTGTTCGCGGATGAATCACGGTTTTCACTGTACAAGGCAGAGGGCAGACAGTGTGTATGGTGTCGTGTGGGTGAGCGGTTTGCTGATGTCAACGTTGAGGATCGAGTGGCCCATGGTGGCGGTGGGGTTATGGTAATGACAGGTGTATGTTATGGACAACGAGCACAGGTGCATTTTGTTGATGGCATTTTGAATGCACAGAGACACTGTCGAGATCCTGAGGCCCATTGTTGTGCCATTCATCCATTACCATCACCTCATGTTGCAGCATGATAATGCACGGCCCCATGATGCAAGGACCTGTACACAGTTCCTGGAAGCTGAAAACATCCCAGTTCTTGCATGGCCAACATACTCACCGGACATGTCACCCATTGAGCATGTTTGGGATGCTCTGGATCAGCGTATACTACAGCGTGTTCTAGGTCCTGACAATATCCAGCAACTTCGCACAGCCATTGAAGGAGTGGTCTAACATTTCACAGGCCACAATCAACAACCTGATCAACTCTATGCGAAGAAGATTGATTTTCAGACCCCCCCAGACCCTCCAATACAGTAAAATTGCACATTTTAGAGTGGCAGGGCCGACTGGGCAGACAATTACCTAGGTGGCTGCTAGAGGCTGGTACACAGACAGAGGTAGCAGCCAGCTGCAGTAGGGAGGAGTGAAAGCCTCTCTCACACATTGCCAGCTCCTCTGCATGGCCAGTCTGGTAGGATCCAACCCTGGCACTAGAGCTCTGCCCCTTCCCCCCCCCACCCCCCCCGGCCCCCGCCCCCCTCAGCCTTTCACACAGGAAGAGGAAGTACAGGAAGTAGCTCATGAAGGAACCTGACGCTAAACTTAGAATGCACACTGCCAGTGACAGGTAATTGAATTGTATGTTTGATAATGAAAGAGAAAGAGAGAGAGAGAGAGAGAGAGAGTGAGTGTGCATGTGTGTGTGTGTGTGTGTGAGAGAGAGAGAACTTGTCTGTTGTGAGCTAGTAGTGTGCTTGTGTGTATCTGTGAACCTGTAGTGTGCTTGTGTGTCAGTGAGCTTGTAGTGTGCTTGTGTGTCAGTGAGCTATTAGTGTATTTGTGTGTGTCAGTGAGCTAGTAGTGTGCTTGTATGTGTAAGTAAGCATGTGTGTGTGTCAGTAAGTTTGTCTGTAGTGAGCTTGTGTATGGATCAGGGAGCTTGTGTATGTTACTGAGCGAGTGTGTCAGTAAGCTTGCTTGTAGTAAGCTTGTCTGTTGTGAGCTTGTGTAGGTCAGAGAGCTTCTGTATGTATGCAAGCTTGTGTATGGATCAGTGAGTTTGTGTGTGTCAGTGAGCTTATAGTGAGCTTGTGTGTGTCAGTGAACCTGCCTGTAATAAGCATGTATGTGTGTCAGTAAGTTTGTAGTGAGCTTGTGTATGGATCAGGGAGCTTGTGTGTGTGTGTGTGTGTGTGTGTCACTGAGCTTGTGTGTCAATAAGCTTGATTGTAGTAAGCTTGTCTATTGTGAGCTTGTGTGGGTCAGAGAGCTTCTCTATGTCCGCAAGCTTGTGTATGGATCAGAGAGTTTGCGTGTGTCAGTGAACTTGCCTGTAGTAAGCTTGTGTGTGTCAGTAAGCTTGCCTGTTGTGAGCTTGTGTATGGGGCAGGGAGATTGTGTGTGTTGTTGTACTTGTCTTTAGTGAGCTTGTGTGTGTCAGTGAGCTTGCCTGTAGTAAGCTTGTGTGGGTCAGAGAGCCTCTGTGTGTCAGTGAGCTTGTGTGGGTTAGAACTAGACATGCGCAATTCGTTTCGTCCTGAATATGAATTCGGACGAATTTCGGGCAATTCGGACATTCGGGTACTTCCGAATGTCCGAATTGCCCAAGTGCCGAATTGCAGAGGTCCCGAAGTTCCGAAATTACCGAATTTCCGAAGTGTCGAAGTTCCAAAGTGCTGAAGAACCGAAGTTGCCGAAGTTCCGAAGTGTCAAAGTGCCGAAGTTCCGAAGCACAGTATTGCCTAAGTACTAATATACTTACCCAGTGAAAGGAGAAGAATGTTACATTGTATACAATTTTAAATAAAAAGTATACAAACATAGCCAGGATTCACCTGTAAGCATTTGCGACACTTACAACAATCAAGTAACATACATTCATATAAAATGTAAGTTACTTGGCCAGTCAGTGTAATGACAGGAATGAATAAGTAGATAACTCCCTAATTCCCACGGTATTAGGGAGCTATCTACTAAAAGGCTGAAAGACCTAAATTGGTCTTTCAGCCAAATTTACTGGGCAGTGGGTGGGGGCCCTAAATACTAATAAGGGGGGGACCTAATGTCCTTGCCCCATCCCTGAGCGGTGGGTGGGGGCCCTACAGTAAAATAAGGGGGGACCTAATGTCCTCCCCCCTGGCCCCCACCCCTGAGCAGTGGGTGGGGGCCCTAAATTATAATAAGGGGGGGACCTAATGTCCTGGCCCCCACCCCTGAGCGGTGGGGGGCCCTAAATACTAATAAGGGGGACACCTAATGTCCTCCCCCTGGCCCCCACCCCTGAGCGGTGGGTGGGGGCCCTACAGTAAAATAAGGGGGGGGACCTAATGTCCTCCTCCATGGCCCCCACCCCTGAGCAGTGGGTGGGGCCCTAAATACTAATAAGGGGGGGACCTAATGTCCTCCACCCTGGCCCCCACCCCTGAGCGGTGGGTGGGGGCCCTAAATAACAATAGGAGGAGGGACCTATTGTCCTCCCCCCTGGCCCCCAGCCCTGAGCGGTGGGTGGGGGCCCTAAAAAAATGTTACCCCCCCCCTCCCAGGTGACTAGGGGTCCACAAACCCCTAGTCACCCCCTACACCCCCCCTAAAATCTTATTTTTTTCAGCCCCAAAAAAGGCCAAATAAAAAGCCATAATTGTCAGGGCAGTCTCCCCTTCCCCTACCTGTCAGCGAGCAGCGTTCTCTCTGCTCCAGGCGCCGCTTGCGTTCTCCTCCTCACCTCCCAGTGGCAGCATGTATAACGCTGCACACTGGGAGCCCGCGCATTTATGCGAACGCCAGGGTCGGTCCCACGACCCGGCGTTAAAGACACAGTACCATAAACACAGTGGGAGGTGTAAATATCTCCCACGTGTGATTGTTAATTCTGATTGGAAGTTATTCAATCAGAATTAACCTTAGGATATATATACTTACCTTTCCTGTCTCTCAGTGCCCTGTTGTGGTCTTGTGATACCACCTGTATGGCAGTCTGTTCGTGCGTCTCTCTCTGGTTACCGATTATTTGGCTTGTTATTCCGATTATACCCGTCTTCTCCATTCCTTTGACCTCGGCTTGTTTCTCGTTCTCCTGTTTTCTGGCTCCCTTTACTTGGCTTGTCTCCTGACTATTCTTAGAGTGCTTAACCCAGCCATTCTAAGGACCGGTATAGCACCCTTTTCTTTCTGTGACCTGTTAGCGTGTTAGGTTCCCAAATCGTGACAATAATAATCGACGCACTAAAAAAAAAAAAAAAAAATCCATCTTCACCCATGGAGGGCTCTGCACAGACTGAGCTCTGCAGGGCAGGGGAAGGCTTATAAATTATATATATTGCTCGTTTGAGAAAGCCCCAAGAGGCGGGGCGAAACGCGTCACGTGACCACGGCATTTGACGCACACGGAAGTAACTGGGAAACATCTACCGGCAAGAGGCACCTCGAAACAGGAGTGAACAGGAGCAGAGACTCACGTTTTTAACATCTATCCCTGTTTCTGATCGATTTGGTGTGGTGAGCTTGCGGCTGGACTGACCCATTTTTATGTTTTATTACTTGGAATTCATTATTATACCAATAAATTTTTGCGTCTATAACAGTGGTCACTAAGAGCTTTTTCTGCGGATCCCACGTACCCAAGGGGCTGATCCTCCCTGGGCATGATAGCCGTGAGTGGGGCTTATACCACTCTACTTTTGTGAGTTTTTTACCTATAGGGATTTTATATATATGTGTTTTATATTGTATATTTTTACTTTAATGCACTAGGAGTACCTCCTATTGTCCCCCCTCCCTGTTTTTTGTCTCCCTCATTACAGTACCCAGCCACCAACATTGACAGGCTATAAGGCTATAAGTATATGTGTGTCAGTGATTTGGGTGCACATATTTGTCTTTTGGGTCTCTGTTTTAAACACTATTTTACATTTGGAGAGTCACTGGATGAGTTTATAGGTGTCTCTATATAAATTTCTCAGCGCACTAGCACTTTTCTCTTTTCTTTCTTACTTTATTAAACTCCCTCTGGCATGTAAGCTCATTAAGCAGGGTCATCAACCACTCTGTTCCTGTGTATCCAACGTTTCTGGTTAAAACTACATGTTTGTTCTTCCACCCACTGTAAAGCACTGCAGAATTTGTTGGTGCTATATAAATAACAACATAATAATAGTAATACTGTTTGTCAGTGAACTTGTGTGTGGCAGTAAGCTTGTCTGTAGTGAGCGTGTGCATGGGTCAGAAAGCGTTTGTGTGTATCTGTGAGCTTGTCTGTAGTGAGCTTGTTTGTGACTGTGAGCCTGTCCGCAGTGAGCTTGCGTGTTTCAATTAGCTTTTCTGTAGTCCGTGTGTGTGTGTGTGCCATTGAGCTTGTGTAATTTATTAATGTGGAACATGCTTTTTCATTTATATTTTTACTGTAATTATACCATTGACACACTGATGCCGATATACTGATATCGGCATGGAGGATTGTCCTGCTTAAAGAATTGTCCCCAAGCAGGGCCAATAACAACCGCTCGCTCCAGAGGGATCATCTGGAGCGAGGGGCTGCAGGTAAGAAAAAATATAACGGCTCCCAAAGCACATATATATAAAAAATACAAACATTGTATTGTGTGACACAATGAATTAAGGGGCTGGAATAAATTATTTCCAGGGCTGCGTTCTGTTCCCAGTCCGGCCCCGTAGAGTGGCCTTTTTTTGTGGCCACGAACTGCGGTCAGGTCGAGACCCTGATGAGGATGACGAGCATGGACACGAGCTTTCCTGAGAGGGTTTTTGACAGTTTGTGCAGAAATTCTTTGGCTATGCAAACCGATTATTGCAGCAGCTGTCCGGGTGGCTGGTCTTGGAGGTGAAGATGCTGGTTCTGGAGGTCCTGGGCTGGTGTGGTTACACGTGGTCTGTGGTTGTGAGGCCGGTTGGATGTACTGTCAAACTCTCAGAAACGCCTTTGGAAATGGCTTAGGTAGAGAAATTAACATTCAATTCACGGGCAACAGCTCTGGTGGACATTCCTGCAGTCAGCATGCCAATTGCAAGCTCCCTCAAAAATTGCGACATCTGTGGCATTGTGCTGTGTGATAAAACTGCACATTTTAGAGTGGCCTTTTATTGTGGCCAGCCTAAGGCACACCTGTCTAATCAGCATCTTGATATGCCACACCTGTGAGGTGGATGGATTATCTCGGTAAAGGAGAAGTGCTCACTAACACAGATTTAGACAGATTTGTGAACAATATTTGTGAGAAATAGGCATTTTGTGTACATAGAAAAAGTCTTAGATCTTGGAGTTAAGCTCATTAAAAATTGGGGCAAAAACAAAAGTGTTGCGTTTATAATTTTGTTCAGTGTAGATTCACTTACTATTTTAGATATAAATGAGGCGCTTAAATCAGCACTGTACAATATTGGATTCATCTGCTCGTTTACACTTCAAACGTCAAAACCGAACCCCCTACTACAACTGTATTCCATTTGCCGTTATAGATTCCAGTGATGAGAAGACACTCTCTCTCTAACATCTGGTTCAAATCATGCATCTAACATTAACTAAGTCCTTGCTTTAGAAAAAAATAAGCCTCAAGATATTGCAAACAAGGCGAAGTTATACAGTTCGGATAGCGTGCAGTTTGCTGGAAACTATGGATTCAATGTGAAAAAAGAATATTAGATAACACTCTAGACATCCACGTCCAGAAAGAGAACATTTATTTGTGGTTTAGGGAAAGAGTGAAAAACTGTCCAAGGCCAATATGAGGCGGTTAAATCAGATGTCTATTAGTCACTGTTAG
Source organism: Pelobates fuscus (assembly GCF_036172605.1). Lineage (NCBI taxonomy): Eukaryota > Metazoa > Chordata > Amphibia > Anura > Pelobatidae > Pelobates > Pelobates fuscus. The sequence goes on from NC_086317.1 coordinate 394,385,129, forward strand.
TCATGCATTCTCCTATATCCGTGCATGTGAGGAATAAATCTAACTGTACTTAAAGGGAAACTAAAATCTTAACAAGTGAAAGGTGTTTTGCCCGTAACTATACTGACCATAGCTACAAAGCTTCAGAGTTTCATTTTGCCTGCGTGACAAGTTATGTGTTCCAGATCCACAGCTGGACTGGCTGTTTAGCTGGAAGAGCAAATGTCTCCTAAGTTGTTTCAATGCCATATTCTAAAGAATGTAGATCACCCTACACCCCTGTAATATCAATGGCATAATGTATTTTAGACATGGAGAGGGAGCATCTGTATTCATGCAGGTACTGTCACTCACCTTCAAGAAATTTTGGGGGCTTCACTTTTCCTATGGAACTCCCTCCCTTGCTTCATTAGACTCTCAAAAGGTCGGTTCTTCAAGAAGGCATAACAATTCATGCTTTCCCTCCCCACAGCTTACCCACCCATCTTGCTTCCTCTTCATCAGGTGTGACGTTGTAAGCTCTTATAGCAACTTACTTTTTCCCATACATGAAATACATCTTACCCTTACCTCTTGTGTAATCTTACCTCGTATGTTATTTTATATTTTAGAATGCAAGCTTGTTTGAGCAGGGCCCTCAGCACCTTCCTATCACGAAAATAAGGCAAAGCAATCTTATATTTTAATTTGATGGCAGCTAATTTGGCTTAACAGTTTTTTATGGAATTATGTTTGTAATAATATTTGTGTAAATCATGGAATTAGGATATTACAATAAGTATTATTCTAAAATCTGCATTGATGGGAACATTCGGTGGACAGTATCCTGGGCATTCAACATTTAGTTTTTTCATGAAGTGAGTGGTACTAGGCCATATTGGCAGAACCAGCACAAAAGGTGTGAGTGTCGGTCTTAAAAGGAGGAGGAAAAGGTCTATGGGGCAAGAAAGACAAAAGTAGTAAATATATCAGCAAGAGGCAGAGTTGGGGTGGGGCCTGATAGCTGACCGGGACAGTCGCATGGTGCTGGAGCTCTCCAGGGAAATCTCTGTCACAAGCCTAAAATTGGACTTTCTTGCTCCCACCTTGGCTACAATCTTTATCCCACACCTGGGGAGCATAATACCAATCTACTGGCATATTCTTGCCACAAGTGAACACAGCCTGTGGAGGATTACCTGCGACCTGCATCTACACTCTGGGTCGGGGAGGCGACTGATCCCTGACCTTTATCTGAAGCATGCTAGCTTCAGATAGCATGCAAGAGTCCCCCCCCCCCCCCCTTTGGACTGGTGGGGGTCATCCCGGTCATCAATGGAGCCTTGGTACACTCACCTAATCGAGACCGACTACTTCTTGGCAGGCCAGAGAGTTTTAGCTTCCCCTGGGGCCTGCAACCATGGACACTTCCATGCTTATGGAACCACAACACACAGCATTTGAAAGAGTCTGCATCTTATTCTGGGCAAAGCTTTCTGCAAGGGGACTTGCCTCTACTCCTGATGAAATAAGTGCACCCCGGCCATCCTGCTGTTCCTCGCCACATGTCTGGGCAACCCCCACATGTCTCAGGAGGGGCGCAGCATGGAAGAAAGTACAGGAGGATATCGCAACAGAGAGCCCCACTCCACCACAAGCCGCATATTCGTTACTCACTCCGCTTGCGGAGGAACATGCGCCTACGCCTCCGGCGCGATCAGCTGGAGCCCTCCCCATCACGCTGCCGAGAGAGAAGAATTGCTAGTCCGCAGATGCGAGCTATGGCTGACGCCAGGTCTACCTTCCTGCAGAAGATTCGTTTAGACTCTCTGGGGGCTTGGCACCATGGAGGGTTGTCTCAGGGTAACGAGCAGCAGGGGCAGCTGGAAGTATGCATCCCTAGGCATAGGTTAGGAGGCACAAGGGCATTTCTTGCAGCTTGGCTGATATATTGCTATTCTAACTACATACCTTATCTGCTAGGTCTACATTGTTCTACTTTAATTTAGTGCTCTCCTTGCTCATCTGATAAAAAATCTACGTATCCACGCAGTGGCTTAAGTATTTTATATTTATCCATAGTTTTGCAGATCTGCAGTTTCTAAAGCTTTTCTTAGTCTCATTTTGCTAACAATGCTAGAGCTGTATTTTGACTCATTTCCCTTTCTTGTTTGTTATAAAAAGTGCTGTATATATTCGACATTTCCTACTTTTCCATTTTTGTATTTACTTGTATACTGCTGTGAAATGTGTTACGTCAACATGTCTGTTAAATGATGCACTGCAAACAAAAAGAATTATAAAATAAAATACAAAAATACAAAAAAGAGGCAGAGTCAACTGCAAAACAAAGGCAATATTGATCTGAAAATGGGCAGGACTCCACTCCTTAAAATTCTAAACCAGTTTAGAATGTATAAGTGAGATCTGACCTGAAGATTTGGCAATAAAGTGCCAGGTCTGAAAACGCATCACCAAATTCCAGTTATGAAAATTTGCCTCATACAAACTGTTAAAAAAACAATTAGCTGTTTTCCATATGTATTGTACCTTTCACTAAAGATTCCTATATGTTGTATATAGGCCTTCATGCATATTCTGAAACTCTTGCTTGTGAATTCATACATTCTTAATCTAAGCAATTACTTTTTTTACTCTCCTGTTCAAGCACCATCTACGGCACTGTCTGTTTGCTTGGGGGGGGGGGGGGGGGGTTCTCTCTCCCCCTCAAGATATTTACGACCCTCTGAGAGAATGGTGTCTATTTTCTATCAAACCTCGCTTTAACCCCATCACAACTCAACTTTGAATTCTACATGTCGTCTTTGCTCAGAAATGGTTTAGACTTGAGAAAGGGAGGTTCTCCCGAAAGCTTGTCATTCCAAAATTCTGTTAAAAAGATACACATTTAATCTGTTATTAAAGATTCAAAATACTAAGGAATTAAACAAATATATCAATATTTTACCAAATGGATGTCTACACAGGGGATTGTATCCATGCTGTGATTTGCATATTCTCTGGTTTATTAATAGGAAGGAAGGATGCAGAAGCTCACTAGGTGTTAGAAGAGACTCTGACCTCATTGGTGTACCCCAGCAGGAGTGGGCTTACATTCTTAAAATTCTCCAATGCTTCACAAGAACTATATTCCTGACAAGTTCATGAGAAACAGATGTGGTTACAGATTTGGGACTGCTCAGTCTGGTTTACAATTTTCAGCATTGCAATGAATGGGGTCACCCACTAAGACTGTGCAATAAGAAGAATTCATTAAACTTCACTTGTGTTACTTTAATAGTCGGTGGTTATCTTTTATAGCAACTGATAAACTAACATATGGCCTGTGTATGACACCAGTCGTGGTCCTCAATCCTTTATGTCCTTTTTATCTTATTCATGCATATACAGGTTTATAATATTTTCTTATACACAGTTTATAAGTACTTGCAGGGCCAGCCCATCCATAGGACGGTGTGGGGCAATGGCCCGAGGCGGCACTTGAACAGGGGCGGCATTTTGATGCCCCTACATGTTACCCTTGTGCGCCACTAAAAGCAGACAAGTGAACATGTCTGGGTACCATGAGGTGGGGGCGCCATACGTGCCAATCTCTATGACGGGGGCCTAAGAGGTGGCCAAGGGTGGCCCCAGTGCGGTGCCTATTCAGCAATGCAGAGTAGGCACCTGCTTACCCCACATGGATGGTTCCTACTCTGCCTATAGTCAAAATACTCACCGAGGTCAGGAACACAGAATGAGATGCAACGATAGGGAAAGTCAGAAGTCAAGGATACCAGAAATCAGGGAAGTCAAAACAAAGCCAAAGTTAAATACCAGAAAAAACACGATCTTGAACACACTCTCGGATAATCAGCTAGTGGGAACCACGACAGGGCACTGGCAAAAACGTAATTTGTGTTTAAATAACCCTCTTTAGGCTGTAAATGGCTATCACCGACCTCTGACCCCAAAACGTGCTTGTACATCTATGATGTGAAGTCACACGCATGTTGGCGCCATCTTTAATGTGGGCGAAGGTAAGTTTATGTCAGGGACCAGGAACCAGACAGAGACAGAAGTAGATGCAAACACACCTTTATTAATAAATAACAAATAATAAACAAAAGCAAAGTCCAGGAATCAAGCAGGGGTCAGTCACCAGAGCGGGTAGTCAGACAAGCCAGGATCAGGAGCACGGAGAGCAGCGGAGTCAGGAACAAGGCCGGAGTCAGGAACCAGGAGCAAACAGGAAACACAGGAACAAGGAGACTTCTGGGAAACAGAAACCACGCAAGGGCAAGGAGGTTCTGGGCTTAGCTGCTTAAATAGGCAGAACTGATTAGCAGCAGGGTTGATTACTACTCACAGGTGAGTAACCGTGGCAACAAGCAGAAGCAGCTCATGGTAATTGCAGCTGAAAACTCAATCACTGAAACAGAAAAGGGTTGCTGTTTAAAACAGCAAAGAAACCCTGACAGTACCTCCCCCTCAACGACTCCCCCCATCTCTGTTGGTGGGTCCGGCCTTCATGGGGAAGCGGGCGTGATAGGAACGAAGGAGGGATGGTGCATGGACATCAGAGGCTGGAACCCAGGAGCGTTCCTCTGGACCGTATCCTTTCCAGTGCACCAAGTATTGGATCTGTCCTCTGAAGACCCGTGAGTCAATGATGCTGCGTATTTCATATTCCTCATGATTGTCAACCAGGACAGGACGTGGACGTGGCACTGAGGTGGTGTAGCGATTACAAACCAACGGTTTCAAGAGGGAAACATGGAAAACATTTGAGATGCGCATGTTAGCAGGAAGGTCAAGTGCGTAAGCTACAGGGTTAACCCTTCGAAGTATACGAAATGGCCCAACGTATCGGGGTGCCAGTTTTTGTGCGGGAACACGGAGGCGTAGGTTGCGGGAAGACAGCCAGACCCTCTCTCCGACCTGATAGGTAGGTGCAGGAAGGCGTCTGCGGTCGGCCTGGAGTTTGTAGTTCTGCATTGCGCGTTGCAAAGAACTCTGAACCTGCACCCAAGTGGAACGGAGTTCCCTGAGATGTTCCTCCAATGCCGGTATCTCCTGTGGCAAGAACGTATCAGGCAACATGGACGGTTGAAACCCATAGTTTGCCAGGAACGGGGATAGCCGGGAGGAGGCATTAATCGCACTATTGTGGGCAAACTCCGCCCAGGGTAGCAGATCAGACCAGTTGTTCTGGTGGTCAGAAATGTAGCAACGCAGAAACTGTTCCAGTGTTTGGTTAGCTCGTTCCGCTGCACCATTGGATTGCGAGTGGTAGACCGAGGAGAAGGAAAGCTGAATTCCCATTTGCGTACAAAAAGCTCTCCAAAATCTGGACACGAACTGGCTACCCCTATCTGAGACTATCACTTTGGGTAACCCATGCAAACGAAAGATCTCCCGACCAAAAATTGTTGCAAGTTCATGGGAAGTTGGTAGTTTTTTCAAGGGAATGCAATGCGACATCTTCGAGAATCGGTCAACAACCATGAGAACAACTGTATTGCCACGGGAGACCGGAAGATCTACGATAAAATCCATGGACAAGTGGGTCCAGGGTCGTTCACCATTAGGTATGGTTTGCAGGAGACCCACTGGAGGGCGTCGTGGGGTTTTGTTTTGAGCGCACACAGGACAGGCAGCTACAAAAGCGGTGACATCCGAACGGAGACTAGGCCACCAAAATTGCCGGGATACGGACCAGATTAACTGGTTTTTGCCTGGATGTCCAGCTGCTTTGGGGTCGTGGTATGTACTCAATAGTTTCGTACGGAGGTTAATAGGTACAAAACAACGGCCATTAGGTTTCTCTGGAGGAGCATTACTTTGTGCAGCCAGAATCTCCTCGCCTAGGGGTGAGGTGAGGTTAGTACGGATGGTTGCCAGTATATGGTCCGGAGGAATCACAGGAGTAGGGGTTATCTCCTCTCTAGATGGAGGGGAGAACTGTCGAGACAAGGCATCAGCCCGAATGTTTTTTGTACCGGGCAAGTAAGAAACCACATAATTGAATCTTGATAGGAAGAGAGCCCATCTAGCTTGCCGGGGGGAAAGTCGCTTAGCTTCAGAAAGATATGTTAGATTCTTGTGGTCTGTGAGTATGAGGATTGGCACTGAAGTACCCTCAAGAAGGTGCCTCCATTCTTTGAGAGCTAAAATTATGGCTAGAAGTTCTCTATCACCAATCTGGTAGTTGCATTCCGCCGGGTTCAATTTCCTCGAGAAATACCCGCACGGATGCCTGGAGCTCTCTGGGTTAGGACGTTGAGACAGGAGGGCGCCCACTCCTGTCTCAGACGCAACGACCTCAAGAATGAATGGTAAGGCAGGGTTAGGGTGTGCCAGTATAGGAGCAGCAGCAAAGGCGACTTTGAGAGACTCAAAGGCAGTAATGGCTTCCTGTGACCAATGCTGTGGATCAGCATCTCTCCTGGTCATGTCCGTGAGAGGTTTAACCAAGGAAGAAAAGTTGCGTATGAACTTCCGATAATAATTGGCGAAGCCCAGAAACCGTTGTATAGAGCGAAGACCCGTAGGTCGAGGCCATTTTAGTACAGCCGAAAGTTTCTCCGGATCCATAGAGAATCCAGTATCTGAGATAACATATCCCAAGAATGTAACCTGTTTGCAGTGAAACTCACATTTCTCCAATTTGCAGAACAGACTATTTTCTCTAAGTCTCTGTAGAACACGAGAAACGTCTGCGTGATGGTTCTCGAGAGATGTGGAATGGATCAGAATATCATCAAGATAAACCACCACACATTGCTGCAGCATATCTCGCAGGACGTCATTTATAAATTCTTGGAAAACCGCCGGAGCATTGCAAAGACCAAAGGGCATTACTAGGTATTCGTAATGGCCGCTCCTGGTGTTAAATGCGGTTTTCCATTCGTGGTCCTCTTTTATCCGGACGAGATTATATGCCCCTCTCAGATCAAGTTTGGTGAAGACCGTTGCTCCCTTGAGGCGGTCAAATAATTCCGTGATTAATGGAATGGGGTAGGCATTCTTAATAGTAATGCGATTGAGACCCCTATAGTCGATACAGGGTCTCAACTCGCCATCTTTTTTCTTTACAAAGAAAAAGCCGGCCCCGGCAGGAGAAGATGACTTCCGAATAAAACCCTTAGACAGTGCATCGGTAACATACTCCTCCATGGCTCGATTCTCTGCTACAGACAGTGGGTAAATCCGGCCCCGGGGAGGATTGGTACCCGGTTGGAGTTCGATACCACAGTCATACGGACGGTGTGGTGGCAGAACGCTGGCTTGACCCTTGTCAAATACATCTTGGAATTCTTGGTACTCAGCGGGTAAGGAAGAGGCAGAACATGCGCCCAAAACTTTGACCGGTTTCTGGAGACAGGACAATGTGCATTGCTGGGACCATGATAATATCTCAGCTTTGCACCAATCAATTGTGGGGTTATGCTTCTGTAACCAAGGGTATCCCAAAACAACCTGGTAATATGGAGAGGAAATGACCTGGAATTGGGTCGTCTCATGATGTAGAGCCCCTACAGCCAGAGATATGGGCACGGTTTCTTGGGTCACGTGGGTTGGCTGTATTGGTCTGCCATCGATGGCTTCGAAGGCTAGTGGGGAGTTGCGAGACTGTAAGGGTATAGAGTGCTTTGCTGCAAATGCACAATCTATAAACAAGCCTGCGGCCCCAGAATCAAGTAACGCCCGGGTTTCAATGGATGAATCATTGCGGGCCCTTTCCCTGACGAATCGGGCAAAATTTTAACAAGTGACCATGGTGTCCGCAGTATAGGCACAGACCCTCCCTCCTCCTAAAGGCTCTCTCCTCGACCGAGAGGCGTGAGAAGCCTAACTGCTTTGGCTCCACACAGACAGAGGACTCAGGACCAGGAGGCATGGGAGGTGAGGGAGGTTCGGGTGGGCAAGAAAAGCTCGGTGCCAAATTTACAAGAGGCCTCCGCAGGCGCTCCTTGGATGAGGATCTCTCTCGGAGTCTGATGTCAATGAGGGTGACAAATGATATCAGTTCCTCGAGATCTTTAGGTAATTCTCTGGCTGCAATCTCATTTTTAAACACATCGGAGAGACCTTGTGCAAAGGCAGCCACGAGAGTCTCGTTGTTCCAGCCACCCTCTGCTGCCATGGTACGGAATTCACTGGCATACTCGACAATAGTTTTTGTGCCCTGAGAATTAGACATGAGTAGTTCGGCAGTAGGGGTGGAGCGAGCTGGAATATCAAAAACCCTATTGAAGGATGCAACAAATTCAGGGTAATTGTAAATAATAGGCTTCTCTGCCTCCCAGAGAGGTTTTGCCCAAGCTAGGGCCTTTTCAGACAGCAAAGAAATCATGAAGTGAACTTTGTCACTGTCTGTAGGAAATGCCTGGGGCAGGGTTTCAAGGTATCCTTTAACTTGATTTATAAATTCTCTGCACTGAGCTGGGTTGCCCCCAAAATACTGAGGGAGCGGGACAGACCCAGTCATTTCTCTAGCCGCTACAGATTTGGAGGCTACAACCGGTGCTAGAACAGGAAGTGAGGCAGAGGCGGCCGCAATCGCAGGCTGGCCGGGTACTGGATCCAGATGGGCATACTGGTCCAAATGGTGGTTCTGCTGGTCCCACTGGGTAAGCAGGTTAGGTATAGGTGTCTTGCCTGTACCATCTGTATTCATGGCCCTTGCGTAATGTCAGGGACCAGGAACCAGACAGAGACAGAAGTAGATGCAAACACACCTTTATTAATAAATAACAAATAATAAACAAAAGCAAAGTCCAGGAATCAAGCAGGGGTCAGTCACCAGAGCGGGTAGTCAGACAAGCCAGGATCAGGAGCACGGAGAGCAGCGGAGTCAGGAACAAGGCCGGAGTCAGGAACCAGGAGCAAACAGGAAACACAGGAACAAGGAGACTTCTGGGAAACAGGAAACCACGCAAGGGCAAGGAGGTTCTGGGCTTAGCTGCTTAAATAGGCAGAACTGATTAGCAGCAGGGTTGATTACTACTCACAGGTGAGTAACCGTGGCAACAAGCAGAAGCAGCTCATAGTAATTGCAGCTGAAAACTCAATCACTGAAACAGAAAAGGGTTGCTGTTTAAAACAGCAAAGAAACCCTGACAGTTTATTATAAAATCCTGAACCGCAGCGGCCAGCGTTCATAAGAACGTCGCACCCGCTGGGGACCGGAATGGAGGGAGACCTGGCAGCTGCCTGCCACGACCAAGGTAAGTTTGAAACCTTTCTGTCTCTGTGGCTGTCTAGTTTATGTGCAGCCACGCAGACAGAAGAGCCGAGAGCCGTGACACTGACTCATTTACAGATACACACTGACAGACACACAGTCACTGACATTCACACACAATGATGCAGACACACACACACTCACTCACTGACACACACACTGACAGGCATACACAATCACTCAGGCACACACACACACATACACATTTACTGACAGACACACACACTCACTCACTGACACACTGATGGACACACACAATCACACAGACACACAGGCACCCTCACAGGCACACACTGACAGGCATACACACACACTGACAGACACACACAAGCACTCAGACACAAACACACACTCACAGACATACATAGCCACTCAGACACAAAGGCTCCCTCACAGACACACACTGACAGGCATACACACACACTGACAGACACACACAATCACTCAGACACAAACACACCTTCACTGACAGACACACACTCACATGCATACACAGTCACTCAGACACAAAGGCTCCCTCACAGAGACACACTGACAGATATACACACACACACTCACGGACAGAAACACACACAATCACTCAGACACACACACACACACTCACAGACACACACTGACAGACACCCACAATCACTTAGACACAGACACACACTCACAAACACACACAGTAACTCAGACACACAGGCTCCCTCACAGACACACACTGACAGACATACACACACACACATTCTCACTCACAGACACAAACACTCACAGACACACACAATCACTCAGACACACACTGACAAACATACACTCACTCACAGACACAAACTGACAGACATACACAGACAGACACAGACAGACACACACACGATCACTCAGACACACAGGCACCCTCACAGACACACACTGACAGGCACACACAATCACTCAGACACACAGGCTCCCTCACAGACACACACTGACAGATATACACACACACTCACAAACAGACACACACACACCCACACATTCCCCTACCCCCCCCCCCCCCCCAACACTCACAGATTATTTTTTTAATTGTAATTGAAATCCAGAGCTGGGTGGATTTTGTTACCTGGGGTCCAGTGGGGCTGCTGGCCAGACTGTTGTGGAAGGCAGGCAGGCGTGCAGGCAGTCGGACGGCTAGCTGAGTTCCAGGCGGGCAGCAAGGGAGCGCTGATTTGTGACCTGCCTCTGCTCAGCTCCCATACATCATTCTGGCTCCTGGCATCACTCTGTGGTGAATAAGTGCTCCCTCGCCGCCCACCTGGAACTCAGCTAGACGCCTGCCCCGAGGCTAACAATGTATTTGCCTGGGCATTTGGGGGCTGCTTTTTTTGCCACCCCCTGGAAAGTGCAGCACAAGGCAAGTGTCTTGTTTGCTTTGCGGCTAATACAGCACTGCCGGTGGGCGCTACGGAAAATTTACCATCAACAAAGATACAAACGTGGGCGGTAGGTATTAAAAGGTTGACTACCCCTGATCTAGCATAATGGATGTGGGCGTTTTTTTTGGGGGGGGAGGGGCAGCATTTGGACCCTGGAAGCACATTGTCTTGGGCTGACCCTGAGTACTTGTCACAAAACCTTAACTCTTACGAACAATATGTTCTCTATTCTAATAATAATAGATTCAAGCTTGGTGCATGCTGTACATATTCATTTAAAACATCACCATCAAAATGGCAAGTTTTAAATGTTGAGGTTGCTGCAGGGACTCTGAAATGTGGCTGCGTTTATAAGAATGCAATAGCATTATATGGCCAATAAAAGGACACTCTAAGTACCAAAACAACTTTAGCTTAATGAAGTGGATTTGGTGTATAACATTTTCTGTCATTCAAGAGTTCAATCACTTTGTTTCTGCAGTCCTAGCTACAACTGTCCTGGCTATGATTCACACAGCCTCCCTACACCTTTACAAAAAAGATACTTCAGCTGTTTTAGTTTCCCAGTCTGTTTAATTTAGAATGTATTATCTCCTGCACTATTTATTGTCTGCTAGAGTCTATAGCAGTCTCCTGTGCGTAATTATAGGAACACTCCACACACCTAAATCACTTTAGCTTGCCGAAATGCTTTATGTGAAAAGAGTGTGTCCTCTTTGTTCATTTTAACAATAAGTGCAGATTTGAATTTTATAAATGAACCATATTACACTCCCCTGGCTGTCATTCAGAGAACTGGTCCTATTATTTCCTGGTTGTTTAGCTCAGCTGAATTAAACGCAAGACGCAGAGCACCTGCCTTCTTTGCAAAGACTTCTTATTGAGCTGCATTGGGAAGTCTGTCATTGGACAGCCACAGAAAGTCTTGGCTATGGAAGAATAGGGTTTCAAAAGATGTAGGCCAGCTGTTTCTAAAAAAAAAAAATCAGAAAAAAAAATCATAATTTAATGCATGCATGATTTCATCTACTAAATTGTAAAACTCAACCTGCTGTATCAGGCAAGTTAGGTTGAGCAACAATTGGTCACTTGACAAGATAAAACATGACATTTACCTTAAAAAAAAGTTATCAATGTTCTTAATTTTAAAGAAAAATATCATTAAACTTCAATAAATGTAATAAACATTTGATGACGTGTTTTTTAGATAAAAATAACTACTCTAAAGTAAACACACTGTACTGTAAAATTAAAGTTTTTTTTGTTTTTTTTTTTAATGAAGCTATGTGAGTCACAGCCAGGAAGGTGTGGCTATGGCTGTATAAACAAAGTGATTTTACTCCTAAACAGCACAGAATTGGGCAGTGAGACTGCTAAAGCATGATCTATGTCTAGAGCGCTGATAACATGCCTGGCATGCTTCTTTCTATATTTAAATAAACATGTCACATTTCTATTTCAGGTTAATAGATTTCTTTCAGTTAAAAGAAAATATATATAAAATCTCTTTTCTCCTTTATCTCTGTGCTCAGCGATTGCAATATTATGATAAAAATCAATAAAACCAGAAAAATAGTGCTGAGTCAGTGCATGTTCTCTTATCATAAGTTATAAATAACTTATTATTTGCCGACATGAAAGAGATAGATGAAACGCTTTTGAATAGCAAGAGTTGAACAATTAAAGACACAAACAAAAAACTGTACAGCACTATATACCTCCCAACATTTCAAAGAGGGACACTTTAATTTTAGGAGTGTTGGAGTGGTCAGTAGTGGGGCAATTCGGAGAAGATTTTAGGTGACTCAACAATTTATTTAACTAAATTGTAATTATAACACATTAGCTATATGGAGGTCCGGGAAAAAGAGGGACATTAGGAAAGACAAGAGGGACAGAGGGATGTGGGTCCTAAATAGGGACTGTCCCGCCTGAAAAGGAACACTTGAGAGGCATGCCTTGGCATATAGGGAACTGCTGAGTTTACATACAGGACTACTAGACAGTCAGATCCATAATTTCCTCATGCCGTTCTTCCTTATTCACCCAATGTGTGACAAACCAAAACATCCAAGCCTTCTTAGCTCAGCATTCACTTCAACCGGTTTCCATAAAATACAAGACCGGTTAAGAAGCCCAAGATTCATAAATTAAGAACATGGAGCTCTGGATATTAACATATTTAAAATCTCTAACGTTTCCTAAGTTTCATTGTGTCAAAAATTAGTGCTTTGCAAAAATATGGGCTAAGTTTAAAGAGACACACCACTGGGCAAATATAAAAAAAAAATAGAAATCACTGTTGAACTAAGTTAAACTAAACTTAAAGGGTTACTGCAACCACCATGACCACTTCAGGGATTTGAAGTGGTTATGGTGGTAAGAGTCAGTATGTGCAGTGTTTTACCTAGAAGCATTGCACAAATTGAGATATTTGTAACTGTGTGCTGGGGGCTGGTTGCATCTCCAGCACACAAGACATTGGCAGCTCAGAACTCTGTTCCATGCTGGCTATATCAATTATGTTCATTAAATACAGTTAGGTCCAGAAATATTTTTACACTGATGCCCGATGGGTAGGACAGGTGATGAATAAGGCAAAAGCACCTGGATCCTTCTTGGGCACCAACCCTAGGGGAGAGACCCGTAAATTGGGAAAGGGCAACGAGTCGAGTGGCCCAGCCATCCTACCTAACAGAATTCCCTTCCTAAGCTTACCCTACAGATTTGTTTCCTTGCCAACCACCGAACGCAATTTTTCCACAAACAGGGAATATGAATAGACAAATAGTATCCAAAACCCCACTGAAAACCCATCCAGCTAAATCTGCGCCTCCCTACGCTTGGGGTTCTGGTTGAGCCACAGGCAGTCCTCGGGCAGTCGAGTGTCCTTTTAAGCTCCATGTGCATTTTATACCACTGCTCTCTGCATTACGCCGGGTTGCAAAACCAGCACTGTAGTTAGAAAATCTATTCTGCTTCTATTATATTTTCTACCAATTTCATTTTTCACTTGATAAGCTGAGTTCCATGGATTTAGAAGGCAACTGATAGCTAGTTGCGCAATAGCCTCCCGATGTTTTCCTTTTGTATTGGATTGGTTGAAGTAATCAAGACTGAAGAACTCAGCCATGGAGGTGGAGCCAGGTGGGGAAAGCTTCTGCGAGACCTGCGCAGCATGGGAGAAAAAATGAGTAAAATCACCTTTTCAGCGTGGCCGGAAAGGGTACGGTCACCTAAACATCCACACCAGCACTATAGTGTCAGGAATACATGTTTCTATTCCTGACAGTATAGTGTTTCTTTAATAAAAAAAATATATTTTTATATAGTGCACTAGATTTAATTTTTTGAGCAAGGTGGCAAATTTATTCATTCAATATTTATTATATATTTGTATCTTTGTATTGTATTGCTGTAAAAAGATCGTACTATTTACATGCACTAAAACTATGTATCATCATATAATATTTTTTTTCTCTTGGGTATTTAGTTCTTATGGATTCTTATATAGACATGCCATCTGGATGAACAAATACTGCAAGCTGTTCACTTGAACAGAATGTATCTTACAAAATTTGGGTTTCTGAATCTTGTTTGAGCATCATATAAATAGAACCAAAAACTGAGACATTCACCTTATTTGAACTGAAAGAAATAACACCCATGAGATGCATCCTAACACTTTTCTGTGATTCTCGTTGATATCTTAAATACATGAAAATTGCCTCTTTCTCTCCTGTGTTGCCTCTGAAGCTCTTATTACTGATCTTCATATAATTACATATCTCCCAACATTGGACAGAGATGGACACTTTAACCTCTTAAGGACCAAACTTCTGGAATAAAAGGGAATCATGTCATGTGTCCTTAAAGGGTTAATTTTAGAGGTGTGAGTGTGTGTGTGTGGGGGGGGGGGGGGATTGACCAGAGCGAGTCTATTCTGAGTAATTTTAAGTGACCTACTAATAGCAATTTATACAGCTAAAATTAATTGAGAACAATAGCAATGTATATTATTTACACAGACTGATTTCTAAACATATTATTGTAGTGTAAAGCCACATTAAATAAATACTATAGTATTAGTCCAAAACAGCTCTGGTATAACTTCAGACACATCAAGAATATGGAGCTCCTACAAATCTATGACATTAGGAAAGAACGAAAAGGGACAGAGGGATTTGGACCTAGAACAGTTACACCTGGGATGTATTTGCCTTTATTGCTTCCCAAAAGTCTCTCCTTCATCTAACTGCAAGACCAATCCACCAAAGATGCAGCATATCAACTCCGTTCTGCCTTAATGTCATGTTCCTCTAGAATCTCATTTGTAGCTTCTGAATATGTGTCTTTAGGTGTCAAAGGAGTATGGCCTTGGTTTAATATTTTTGGATAAACTTTTCAAATGATTTCATTCTTCTAAGTAAACTGTTCTTGATGTAATATTTTAGGGTATAATTTTCAAATGATTTATCTACAGTACTCCTCATTAAAGTCTACGGGACTTTTGTAAATAAATCATTGGAAAAGCTTATCGAAAAATATTATATTGAGGCCTATGTTTACTAAACTTGTAATTGTTGAAAACTGACCATGAAATTTGCAAATTTAAAAAAAAAAGACACATTAGACCAGTGGTAGTCAACCTTTTTCTACCTACCGCCCACTAATGCATCTTTCTTGATAGAAAAATGTCCTAAGCACCCACCAGTTTTTGCGCAAGTGCAGAATATTTTTTAGAAAGGAGGGTGTTTTTTAAAAAATAAATGTACGTACATTTATCTTTTTATTTCTACTTAATGCATGTTTATAATGTTTTTAACTTTATAAAGTTTAATGAGAAAACAATAAAGTAAATTGAAATTACCTTTACTAGTGATTAATGAGATCCTTGAGGCTGATGCTGCGAGACTAAAAATATTTGATATCTGGTTCGATTTCCATAAGGAACTTTTAGAAGGTCTCCTCCTTCGGTGATGTTCGGACGACTTCTCTGTTTGTGCATAATATGATTTCTCATCTGTGCGTCAGCTCCCCTCCTCTCCCTCCTCAATTCCCCTCCCCACCTTTTTTTCCCCCTTTTTTTCTATTTTTTAACCTTCCTTAAAGCAATGCCCAGTAGGAAGGCTGAGCTAGGTAGCCCACTTACTATTACTTACTATAGCCCACTATAACAGACAGGCACACATAAACACACACAGACACACACACAAGACACACTTACAAGGACACATACATACAAGCAGACAGGCACACATACATACATACATACATACATACAGACACACAGACAGGCACACAAACACACACACACACACACGACACATACATACAAACAGACAGGCACACATACATACAGGCACACACATACAGACACACACATACAAATACACACACATAAGACATACATACAAAGACACATACATACACACATACAGACAGACACAAGACACACATACATACAAAGACACATACATAAGACACATATACATACAAAGACACATACACACACAACACAAACATACAAAGACAAGACACACATACATACACACATATATACAGACAGACACACACACACAAGACATACATACAAAGACACACACATACATACAAAGACACATACATAAGACACACATACATACAAAGACACATACACACACATACAGACACATACATACATACATACAGACACACACAAGACATACATACAAGGACACACACATACATGCAAAGACACACACACAAGACATACATACAAAGACACAAACACAAACAAACACACACTAAATATTTTAGTCACCCTCCTGTTTCCTACCTTTTAGGTGCAGGAGGGTGATATTCCCTGGGGTCCAGTGGTGGCTCTGCTTCCTCCCCCCGTGGTCTGTGTGTTAGCTGGGAGGAGTGACGTGCAGTCACTTCCTCCCAGCTCTGTGATGTAATCACAGGGGGCCCGGTCGCGCTGTTAAAACGCCCAGCGCTGACCGGACCCCCTTACAATCCACATCCATCGGGTGGCCCGGACAGCATGGGCCACTCGATGGACCCCTTGGACGGCGGCCCCGGCGCGGGCTGGGGCCGCAAATGGTGATGGCGGTACCCGGTCGCAGGGGTACCGCTGGCTCGCATCTGCCCGCCCGCCCAATCTCTCAAAATGAGAAAATCCCTACTGCCAACCTGGAATCCTGAAACGCCCACCAGTGGGCAGTAGGGACCAGGTTGACGACCCATGCATTAGACAAATTAGACATTAGACAAATTCATGGAGCAATTTTTCCAACTTTGCCATAATAAATTTGCTAAAATTAGCTAAAATTTGCAACTCTTTTATTAAATCATAATAATTCCTAGTTTAATATACAAACTTCTATGTGTTTGTTACACTCAGATACTTAAACTCAGGCTCTCTCAAAATTCTTAACTAGATGCTCTAAGCAACATAATCATTACAGGATATTGCTTTGCTGCAGAGGGATATGGATCGCTTGGGGGACTGGGCACTAAAATGGCAGATGAAATTTAACGTAGAGAAATGCAAAGTTATGCACTTCGGGGTTAAGAATGCACAAGCAACTTACACAGTAAATGGTAGTGAATTAGGGATAACCACACACGAGAAAGATTTGAGAATTGTTATAGACAACAAATTAGGCAGCAATATGCAATGTCAATCTGCAGTTGCTAAAGCCAGTAAGGTTTTGTCATGTATAAATAGGGGCATAAATTCTCGGGATGAAAATATAATTTTGCCTCTTTATAAATTGCTGGTAAGACCACAACTTGAATATGCTGTGTAATTTTGGGCGCCTGTTCTTAAGAAAGATATCATGGCACTAGAAAAAGTCCAGAGACGAGCTACAAAATTGATAAAAGGAATGGAGCATTTTAGTTATGAAGAAAGGTTAAAAAAATTAAATCTGTTTAGTTTGGAAAAACGGCGCCTGAGAGGGGATATGATAACTTTATACAAATATATTCGGGGCCAGTACAAACCTTTATCTGGAAATCTATTCATAAACAGGACTATACATAGGACACGAGGTCACACATTTAGGCTGGAAGAAAGGAGATTTCATCTAAGGCAAAGAAAAGGTTTTTATACAGTAAGAGCAATAAGAATATGTCAGAGTCACTACAGATGTTTAACCCCTTAAGTCCGGAGGGCGTACTATTACGTCCTTTTAAAAGCGGCTCTAAACGCCGCCGGACGTAATAGTACGCCCTCCGGTTTTTAGTAACTTACCCGGTCGCCGGCGGTCCCACGCCGGCGATCGCGGTTGGGGGGACTCCCAGGGAGCCCCCCCGCGGCACATCTTCCTCCTCCGGTGCCTCCCGGTCATGTGAGAGTGAGGTCCTTGCGAGGACCTCACAATCACATGGCCGGTATAGCTGGCTCAGGCATTGCCAGCAGGGGGACCAACTGTAATGACAGTTGGTCCCCCTGCTGGCTGAAAATAAAATAAAAATAATGTTAAAAGTGTAAAAAAAAAAAATTATACTTATATATATATGATCTAAGTATATATATACACATATACATACACACACATACACCGTCTAGGTGTATTTTAATATTAATATATATATAATTATATATATATATTAATATCAAATTACACGTAGACTGATACTGATTAAATATATATATAATTATTGTTATATATATATTTATAAATAATATAAAAAAAATAAATATGTAAATACGTAAAAAAATAAAATAAAATAAATAATTAAAAATAAAATATTAAAAAATATATAGATGTGTTTTATTTCGTTCTAACTGTATTGTGATATTAATATATATATATTTATATCAAAATACACGTAGAACGAAATAATATATATATCTATATACATAAATATATACGTATATATCACTATCTATATACCTATATATAAATAAAAATATTAAAAAAATATATATATATATATACGTATATATACACATATGTATATATATACATATATTAATTCTACACATATATTTATGTAATAATTTTACATAATTAGGTATCCTAATTAATTACAATTAGCGGGACCTGCCTGACCACCCATGCCGAAAGTATAGGGAATTTAATTTGCTAGCACTATATTTAACCCTATAACTTTCCAAGACACCATAAAACCTGTACATGGGGGGTACTGTTTTACTCGGGAGACTTCGCTGAACACAAATATTAGTGTTTCAAAACAGTAAAATGTATTACAACCATGATTTGTGTTCAGCGAAGTCTCCTGAGTACAACAGTACCCCTCATGTACAGGTTTTATGGTGTTTTCAAAAATTACAGCGTCAAATATAAGGCTTGTGTTTAATTTTTTTCACATTAAAATTCGCCAGATTGCTTACGTTGCCTTTATGACCCTATGGTAGCCCAAGAATGAAAATTACCCCTATGATGGCATACCATTTGCAATAGTAGACAACCAAAGGTATTGCAAATGGGGTATGTCCAGTCTTTTTTAGTAGCCACTTAGTCACAAACACTGGCCAAAATTGGCGTTTTTTGCATTTTTCACACACAAACAAATACGAACGCTAACTTTGGCCAGTGTTTGTGACCAAATGGCTACTAAAAAAGACTGGACATCGCTTATTTGCAATACCTTGGGTCGTCTACTATTGCAAATGGTATGCCATTATGGGTGTAAATTTATTTCCTGGGCTACTATACAGTCTCAAAGGCAACGTAACCAATCTGGCGAATTTCAATTTCAAATGTAACACGCTATATTTGACCCTGTAACTTCCCAAAACACCATAAAACCTGTACATAGGGGGTATTGTTTTACACGTGAGACTTTGCTGAATACAAATATGTGTATTTTATTGCAGTAAAAGCAAACAGTATTATGACATTGACAGTTAAAATGTCATGTAGAACGAAAAAAATCAAAAAAATCTTATTTTGTCCCATTTTTTTCATATTAAATTATGTTTCATAGCTAAATATTTGATATTAAATGAAAGCCCTGTTTCCCCTGAATAAAATGATATATAATAAGGGGGGATGCATTTAATATGAAAGAGGTGAATTACGGTTGGACAGACATATAGCGCAAATGCCAGGTTTTGTTTACGTTTTGTTTCGTTCACAACTTGTACATTTGGCTGCGGTTTTAAGGGGTTAAACTGCAATTGGATAAATACTTACAAAAACATAACATACAGGGATATAATTTCTAATTAGTGGGGTAATAGCTGAGTGATCCAAGGAGACATCTGACTGCTATTTTGGGGTCAAGAAGGATTTTTTTCCTAGCAAAAATGGAAGCGCCTCAGACTAGGTTTTTTGCCTTCTTTTGGATCAACAGCAACAACATATGTGAGGAAGGCTGAACTTGATGGACGCAAGTCTCTTTTCAGCTATGTAACTATGTAATTACAGGTTTGGGTAATTATTATGTTGCTAAATGTTTCTGGGTGCTTTCCCCTGTTTATTTATGAAATCATTTTAGAGAGGTTTAACAAAACCCAGAGTTTACCCAGCACCCATAGACCGCCTTCCCATTTAGCTGCATTGATAATGCAGAATTTACATGTCAATATGGATATCAGTAATAAACAGAGCACAGTTGGTGGGTTAGCCCAGTGCAATCAGCATATTATTGACAATCAGGTTAGATAAAATTGATATTAAGAAGTGTAAATTCCATATTATCATGTATTATTCTTTATTATACTGCACTAAGTCTAGAGACTGGTAGCCAGTTAATTCTGAAAACCCATACTTAATCTTCCAGAGCAAGTCTTTCAATGTGGAGGAAGTAAATATTCTAGAAGGGGCTTTTGATGTTAAAACACCCTATAAAGATGTCATGCACAACTGTAAAAATCTGTTCTTTTTGAAATGTCTGTCTCTGTAGCAGGCCAGGAATAGGGCAAAAATTCAGCCTGGGTATCTAAAAACAGAGCAGCCCAATAGAAGTTGCAGGGACTGAAAGGGGGCAGGTTCATGGACGTCCACAGGAATTTTTCCGGGGGGAGGGGGGGACATAATTGTAATGACATCCATGCTTGGTCCCTTTTTGACAGTGTCATGAAAGGGAAGGGGCATAGTCATTATCACATAAAGTCAGGGTGAATAGCGTTTTCACAACTATGGTGTCAGGAATACATGTTTGTATTCCTGAGACTATAGTGTTCCTTTAACCGATTAAGGACCAAACTTCTGGAATAAAAGGGAATCATGACATGTCACACATGTCGTGTCCTTAAGTGGTTAAGCAAATTAAAGGAATATTCTGGTCACCATAACAACTTCATCTAAATGAAAATGCTATGATGCCAGGAATGGGTGCTACAGATTGGCTAGAGTGACGCAGTTGACGCTCTAAGCCAATCGCTAATTCCCGGTTCATAAAAATGTTTTACTGATTGGCTAGTTCCCGGTTCATAAAAATGCTTTACTTTTTTATGAATGGGGAGCTACTGATTGGCTTAGAGTGCAAGCTGACCGCTCTAGCCAATCAGCGACACCCCTACCCAGTGGCACTCTATGCTTCCTGACACTCAATAAATAAAAGTGAACACATTAACACTGATATTTCTTTTACTTGGGGAGATGAGAAGGTCCAAAGTTTCCCTGCTAGGCCCAGGTACCAAAGCCTTATGATGTTGTGTCCAGAATAAAGTGGAGGGTTCACTTCACCTGTCCTTCCTGCTCCAATCTCCTTTTCTTCTCCTTCATTTGACACGGTCTTCTTTTTCTTCTGACACTGTCTTCTCTCCTCTTTGGCTCCTTCTGCTCCTTTGCCTTTCTGCTACTTTCTGCCGATTTTGTGCCCTTCTGCTCCTTTCTCTTTCTAATCCCTTTCTGCTCATTGCAGACCCTTTCCGCTACTTGCAGACCCTTTCTGCTCCTTCTCCTATTTTACCTTTGTGCTCCTTGTTGTCCCTTTCTGCTCCTTACTACCCTTTTCTGCTCCTTCTCCAACTTTACCATTGTGCTCCTTCTGATTCTTTCTGCTCCTTTACCATTGTGCTCTCTGTCCCTTCCTTCTCCTTGCATACCCTTCCTTCTCCTTGCAGACCCTTCCTGCTAATTTCTGCTCCTTCTCCTACTTTACGTTTGTGCTCCTTCTGCCCCTTCCATCTCATTGCTGACCCTTTCTGCCCCTTGCTGTCCCTTCCTGCTCATTTCTGTTCCTTCTCCTACTTTACCTTTGTGCTCCTTCTGTCCCTTCCTGCTCCTTACTGCCCTTTCCAGCTCCTTGCTGACCCTTTCTGCTCCTTCTACTTTACCTTTGTGCTGCTTTACCTTCCAGCTCCTTGCTGACCCTTACTGCCCTTCCTGCTTCTTGCTGACCCTTCCTTCTCCTTGCTGACCCTTTGTGCTCCTTGCAGACCCTTTGTACTCCTTGCAGACCCTTCCTGCTCCTTGCAGACCCTTCCTGCTCCTTGCTGCCCCTTTCTGCTTCTTGCTGCCCCTTCCTGCTCATTGCTGCCCCTTCCTGCTCATTTCTGCTCCTTCTCCTACTTTACCTTTTGTGCTGTTTGATGTCCCTTCCTGCTCATATCTGTTCCTTCTCCTTTCTGCTCCTTCTCTTACTTTACCTTCCTTCTTATTGCTGACACTTCCTGTAGGCTGTCTCCCCCATCCCTCACTTACCTGATCTATAGGCTGCCTCCCCCCATCCCTCACTTACCTGATCTATAGACTGTCTCCCCCCCTCACTTACCTGATCTGTAGGCTGCCCACCCATGCCTCACTTCCCTGATCTGTAGGCTGCTCCCCACACCTCACTTCCCTGATCTATAGGCTACCCCTCCATGCCTCACTTCCCTGATCTATAAGCTGCCCCCCAAGCCTCACTTCCCTGATCTATAGGCTTCCCCTCCCCATGCCTCATTTTCCTGATCTATAGGTTGCCCCCCATGCCTCACTTCCCTGATCTATAGCTTGACCCCCTCCCCCCCCCCCCCATGCCTCACTTACCTGATCTGTAGGCTGTCCCCTGTGGATTCAGTTAGGAGAGAGAAGCAGGGAAGATGTAGCTTCCTGTCCCTGCCTCTCTCCAAACACAGCCGGTATTGCAGTGTATTTTCAATCTCACATGAAAAATAGCAGAACAAGCTGAAAAATCCATGTGGGGGCAAGTGCCACCCCTTGCCCCCCTCCCCCTGTGGACGCCCATGGGAAGGTTATGTCATCACATTAACATCCCTGGCAGTCTAGTGGGGTTGGTTATCCAGTCTGCACCACCATGAGTATCTCGCAAGCTCAAGGCTGATTAAGTTTAAACACAAATACTGATAATATATCTATTACAGCATTGCCTAACATATATGAAATGTAATAAAAAAAACAGACATCCATTACACAGATAAATAAGTGCAATGATCAGATGAAGACTTTAAATTTAACTTATGAAATAAATGGACATTTAATATGATTAAAAAGTATATTAAATACATGGGGAACAGGAGCAGGAGAGATTAAATAATCAATCCCCATGACTTTTCTTTAAAAAAAAGAGGATCTATGTCACAGAAATGCAATCTAGAAAAATCATAGAGCACAGTTTGTGCACCAAATAAATGTAGCAGAAAAAAATTTACATGATAAAACTTTTCAAAAACTTCTGCTTTGATCCATTGTGAGTTTTTTTTTATGTATCACTGTAATACGTGGGAGATTATTAATGGCTCATCAGAGTCTTTGGCTTCTTTTGCAATGATTGGCACTTGCTACATCACACAGGTTTCTCTAGGTCTGTCACTTAACCCTTTCACTACCAAGCAGTTTGCAAAAAAAAACACATCTAGAATCCGAGCATTTTGGGTGTCCTGATATGTTCTGTTTATGGAAGCAGATGTGTGGAAGGAGATTACAGTGTGTTGTATTTATGGTCAGGGGGACGGGGCGGGGCTGCTTGTGGTCTTGCTCTGCTCGTTGCGTATGGTGGTGCCTGTGCCTAACGGTGCCAGTGTGCTTTTGAGTCTGACTGTTGCAGGGTGCTTATGACATAGTGAACATGACATGGTTACTGTAACATGGTGAGTGTGACAGGAAGTGTGGCAATGTGTGAGGGGTAAGTGGCAATGTGACTGTGTGAGGGATAAGTGTTGCGGAGTGACTTTATGTGAGGGATTTGTGTTGGGGTGATGTGGCAGGGTGGCTGTCTGTGTGTGTAGGGGAGGTGGTGATATGACAGGGTGACTGTGTGTGTGGGGGGGGTGATATGACAGGTTACTGACAATGTATGTGAGGTAGGGGCTATGTGAAAGACTGACTCTGTGTTTGACAGGGTGATGCAACTGCGTGTGTGGGGGGTGATATGACAGTGTGACTGATTGTGTGTGAGGGGGCATGGGGTGATGTGACAGAATGACTGACTGTATGTGTGTGGGGTGGTGATGTGACAGGGTGACTGACTGTGTGTGGGAGAGGGAGCAGGGGTGATGGGACAGCTTGTATGTGGGGAGGCTGTATTTCCCTATTCAGCCTCCCCACACATTGCTTTTTTTTTTGTAAGTGAGCTCCCCTTACCTCCTTCAGCTCTCCACACCACTTCAGCCACCCTCTGATTGCTCTGTGTGAGGGTGGCTCTGTCTCTGCAGTGTCTACCTGGCTGCATGCCTGCTGTAATATCATGTTACATCCCCGTCTGTGCTCCATGTGAGTACAGGGAGGCAGGAAAGATGGAACTGCTCGGTCACCCTTTATGGACAGCAACAGCATAGATATCGAAGGTCAGGCAGCTGATTTGACCTCCACTCACCCCTCCCCTGCATTAGCTGCATTAAGTGAGCTGACACAGAGAGTTAGTCTCTGTGTTCAACTGTATGAAGAAGGTCACAGCATGGTGGCTGCTGGTACAGCTGAGCTGTGACTTTCAGGATTTTCAGTAGGCATAATTTGCAAATGAAATTAATTTACAATAAACAAATTTCATTAGCAATTATTCAAATCATGTATACATAATTGCGGGGTTTTAATACATACTCTGACAATCGTGCATTACCCAGAACCGATGTAAAGGGGTTAAGGGTCAGAATTAGCAAACCCAAGGAGATTAATTATATACTTGCCAGTCAGTCCTTTAAATATTGTTAAAAAACAAGAGAGAAAAAATAATAATTCTAGAAAATTGGAGATTATTATTATATTGTTCATGTGCAAAGCACTGGATTAAAAAAACAAAATACAAAAACACTACATCGTTATATTTAAGAATTAATTAAGACATTATAGAGTGAACAATATTGGCATCTATGTAGCAAATCTTTAGACGCCTAAGATTGCTAGAGAGGGATTAGAACAATCTGAGATGAAAGTAATAACTAAATCAGAATAATCTTTATAAATAATACTCTTTCTAACTTTTGTCCTCAATAAATTAAGTTCTTTGTCCTCTTCCATCCTTTGTATATTAAAAAGGAATAATTGTTTCGATTAAGTATTGAATTTATTTCTGGGTATTTGTAATATCTGTTGGTAGAAATATTTTTAAGTTTTGGGGTTTCTACTTTGTCTCTCATATTTGAAAGTACGTATGGCTCAAAATAAAATTTGCACTAAAATTACACTTTATAGCTCCCTCTTATCCAGGGTTAATTATTTCAGGTAATCAGGGCAGTCTTAACACATAGTCACACTCAGAGCCAGATTAAGAGGCCTGGTGCTGACAATTATGATAGGCCTAATGACTGAATTTTATCGACTGAAAACACTAACAGTTATACCTCCCAAGCATCATGTATCTGGTGGAGGTGGAGGTGGCGCTGAAGGGAAACTCACAGGATATAACTATTAAAAAAACACATACCTTTGTTAATCTCTTGCTTTCATCTTTCAAATAAATCCATACCTCCTAAAATCAGTGTCTGGTGAAGTAGGATGTTGATGGACAGGGTGAGCCATTGATGCAAATCATGTAAACCGAAGAATTGGAAGGCCAGCCTAGCAAGAATGCACATGAGGCTACCTGCCAATCCTTCAGGCATACTATGCAGACAGCATGCTTGGCATAAATGCGCCTGATGATGCGCTACTTCTACGCCTTCTAAGGGCAATCCCTTAGCACTCGCTGGTCCACTTCTCTCCTTACCTTCTTACTAGCAGGCAGAAGCTTGTGATACAGTCTGCAACAGAGAAATGGTGTACCAGTATGTTGTGAGTGTAGAAGAAAGGGAGCATGCCACAGTTGCAAAGTGTCAGGGTACTCACCTGTGAGACAGACGGCAAGACGTGGTCGCTCCTGGAATTCCCAACAGGGGACTTGAACCGGGGTACTTGTCTATCCCAGTCCTGCTCTCTACCTCTGAGCCACAGCGGCTTTACCTGAGACTTCTGATTCCGTCCTTGTTCATTCTGGCTTGGCTACTACACCGGGGGCTGCACCATGACTTGCCTGCTTCTCACCTGACTCTGATCTCCATTAGCAGGGTATTTAAACCCAGCCTCGCCCTGCACTCATTGTCAAGTCTTTGATCTTTGTTCCTGTGTCGTACCAGTGTTCCTGTTTATTCTGCTTCGTGTATTTGACCTCGGCTTGTGACTACGTTTATCCTACCTCTGGCATCCTTTGACCTCGGCTATCCCTCGACTATCCTGCTGGTTCTGTCCTTGCCTGTCCTGCGAATTTGGTACTGCATCCTGCACAGCCCCCGTGCACAGACCCACAGGCCAGGTGAATTCTTACCTGACCACCTCGGCCTGTGGCTATCTGCAAGGGTGAGCGTCATATCTGCGCTACAGACTCCCAACTCAGGTAAGACCCTGACAAAAGACTTGAACAATATGGAGTCCGCAGAAATGTGCTCACCCTCACTCCAGCAAGTGTCCAGCCTGGCCCAGATTGTTTCGGAGTTGCAGCAGGAACTTTTATCTCTTAAAGGCGCAGTACATCCAGCTCCGGAACCCTTTGTCATCATGCCCGACAGATTTGATGGTAACTACACGTCCTTCCAGTCATTCAGGATGGATTGCGAGGTATTGTTCTCTTTAAAGCCTCGAACTTACGCCACGGATTTCATCAGGGTCAGAGCGGCTATCAACCTGTTGTCTGGACGCATTAAAGCCTGGTCTTACCAAATGTTGCAGAGGAAGAGTCCTGTCCTTGTCAGCTGGGAGTCCTTTATTATTGCTTTGGACTCACAGTGCAGGATCACTAAGCCCAAGCCAGCTCCTACTACTAAAAAATCGCGGAGTCTACGTCACCACACCCCAGTGATACCCTCTTATGATCCAGTTCCCAGGAGAACTCCAGAGGTATCCTGTGTTCAACTTGATCCTGAGGAGCCTATGCAAATTGGACGTGTCCACTGCAAAGTCACACCGGGAGAGAGGGACCGAAGGAGAAGCCATGGTCTGTGCTTTTACTGTGGAGAAGGTGGACACTTCATCACCCTTTGTCCTGTTCGCCCTCCTAGACCTCCTGCTCTAGAGTCGTCTGCCGTTACTACCAAAGTTGCTTCCTGTATTACCACCACTACTTCCTACCCACTTGAAAAGGATTTACCTAAGGATTGTGTCATTTCTTCTAATGGCACTACGGTCTGTAAAAAAGACTTGGAAGTGTTCGAAAAAGCACTGCTAGCTGCGAGCACTGTCCCTCCCGAAGTGGTGGAAGTTTTTGTCACCCCTACCCGGAACCTAGACCGATCGTCAGCTGTACCAGAAGCTGGTACTGGGAAATCCCGAACTAATCAGGGATCCCATGCTGAGGACTTTCACTATGGGGACTCGACGGATTCTGAGAGTGACACTGGTGAGACGGATTACTTCGATGAGGAGCCTGCTTACGCCCAGAGGTCGTTTTTGAAGGGGGAGGTACTGTCAGGGTACTCACCTGTGAGACAGACGGCAAGACGTGGTCGCTCCTGGAATTCCCAACAGGGGACTTGAACCGGGGTACTTGTCTATCCCAGTCCTGCTCTCTACCTCTGAGCCACAGCGGCTTTACCTGAGACTTCTGATTCCGTCCTTGTTCATTCTGGCTTGGCTACTACACCGGGGGCTGCACCATGACTTGCCTGCTTCTCACCTGACTCTGATCTCCATTAGCAGGGTATTTAAACCCAGCCTCGCCCTGCACTCATTGTCAAGTCTTTGATCTTTGTTCCTGTGTCGTACCAGTGTTCCTGTTTATTCTGCTTCGTGTATTTGACCTCGGCTTGTGACTACGTTTATCCTACCTCTGGCATCCTTTGACCTCGGCTATCCCTCGACTATCCTGCTGGTTCTGTCCTTGCCTGTCCTGCGAATTTGGTACTGCATCCTGCACAGCCCCCGTGCACAGACCCACAGGCCAGGTGAATTCTTACCTGACCACCTCGGCCTGTGGCTATCTGCAAGGGTGAGCGTCATATCTGCGCTACAGACTCCCAACTCAGGTAAGACCCTGACACAAAGTCAGCTTTACCTTAACTATTTTTATTGTCAGCCAGTCCACACCAGTTTTGTTCCCCTACACCCCTCTTATATTTTTTTATCATTTCTTTTTTTTTAATCAATGGGTCAATTCCATGGGCATGAACATGGAGCTGCAGCTCCATCAGCCCCTATGTTAATCCGGCCCTGGTCACACTGGGCAGTTGCCTGGGTGCCCCTCGAGCATGGGTCCCCAAAGACCTGCCAACTTTTCAGTATATTAATTTTATTCATTTGTTCATTTTACTTATTATTTCATTTTTTTATTCCATGTGAGTGGTTGTGTAGGCAGGGCCCCAGTGCACTACTTTGCCTGTGGTCTAAAGTGCTGTTAAGACTGCCCTGCAGGTACTGAGGGAGTTCTAAATAACCCAGATTGATATTAGAGAGACCATTCAGATTTACTGAGATTACTGCAAGAGGTTATCATATAAACATTAAAGTGTGAATTTGAAAGAGAATTTTAAATTTGGGGTAAAATATTCAAACTGGAAAACTCGATCCCAGTGTTTAGTAAAAGGAAAGCAGTCGAACCAACGATGTACAACAAAACTTAGTATTAAATATATCAAATCATTGCACCAGAACAAGAGTTAAAATAAATCTACATGGGGTTATTCAGTATACTTAGAACTGATTTGAATTGACAAGAGGAATGCAAATTTCATCCAAAATAGCTGAACTGTATAAAGAACTGTCACTTCACGTGTATAAAACGATTCTCATTGCAGTTTGATAATAAGTCAATTTGTGCATTTGTTTTCTGACAAATTGATTTTTGTCTGAATTTAGGCCAATCGGTGGGTCATTCGAATTCCAAAGCACCATATGCACCATTAAGACAAAAAAGTAAATCTGGCAACATTCTCCAAGTCAGCAGTGCTTTCAGTTCAGTTACTTTGGCTTTACATTTGAAGTTAACTTTAAATTCCTGACAATTCTCATTTTACTGAATAGCCATGTAAACTTTCAATAAATTGTGGAGAACTGCCAAAGAAGCTGCAAATTTAACCAAGATGAAAAATGATACAGCCCTTCATGTTTGACTAATTTGTCTTTAAAGGAACATTCCAAACATTTAAAGCACTTTAGCTTGCAGGAATGCTCTATGTGTGAAAAGTGTGTTCTCTTTTTTTATTTTGCAAAAATACATTTCAATAGAAATTGACACTTTTATAAATTAACTCTGTTTCATCCCTGGCTGTCAATCAGTCAACCAGTCCTGTTATTTCCTGGTAGCTAAAGCGGCTTGGTCAATCTATGGGTTCTTTGCATAATTTGATGCCATGGGCAGTAGGAGAAGTTAGGTTTGTTTGTTTTTTTAATTTAAATTGGTTTTATTCCAAAATTCTTCAATGTCATTACATAGGTCATGTCAAGAATTGCATTCAATGTACAATCAGGCATCCTTATAGATATAAAATCAACAAGTTTTCTTGGCACAATGAGGTACATAGCGAGTAGTTGAGTGGTTTACAACTGGCATGCCTATCTGTGTTATTATCATGGAAATGCATTGTGACATATTTTCACTTCACCATACCATTCAACAATCCTGACATACTGATACCATTATACACATAGGAACTGTAACTGAAGGGTATATGCTGGCTAAGGGGGGGGGGGGGATGGGAGATAGTCTGTATTGGTCTAATGGTCTCTGCTGAGTTTGAACATTGCGGGTTTAACCCGGATGGGGAGTTTGAGTAGTGTGCTGTCTGCAGCTGCAAGTTTACCAGGGCAGTTTATTATCTCTACAGAGGCTATTTCTAAGCTGCGTAGGGAAAGGGGCAGCTATAGTTATGCAGGGTCCCATCGCTACAGGTTGTCACGATTCGGGGAACCTAACACGCTAACAGGTCACAGATAGTAAAGGGTGCAGTACCGGTCCTTAGAATGGCCGGGCTAAGCACACTAAGAATAGTCAGGAGACAAGCCAAGTAATGGGAGCCAGAAAACAGGAGAACGAGAAACAAGCCGAGGTCAAAGGAATGGAGAAAGCAGGAGAATCGGAATAACAAGCCAAATATACGGTAACCAGAGAGACACACGAGCAAAAAGCAATACAGGTATCAAAGACCACAACAGGGCACTGAGAGACAGGAAAGGTAAGTATTTAAATCCTGAGCTTAATTCTGATTGGATAACTTCCAATCAGAATTAACAATCACACGTGGGGGATATCTATACCCCCACTGTTATTGTTGTGCTGTAGCTTTAACGCCGGGTCACGTGAGTGACCCCGGCGTTCAGATATAAGTGCCGGCTCCCAGCGTGCAGCATTATACATGCTGCCGCTGGGAGGAGGAGAGGAGGACGCGAGCGACGTGTCAAGAGGAGAGGACGCCGCTCGCTGACAAGTAAGGGGAGAGGGGTCCGCGGGCGGCGACAGACCGAGGGTGAGTGCTGCGAGAGGATTGCAGTCTCCCCTCACAGCTGCCCGCGGAGCCCTGACATTACCCCCCCCCCCATCGAGGACCGCCCGGAGGGCTGGAAGCCGAAGGCTTCAAAGGAAACTGTGCATGAACCGTGCATGAAAGGAAACCGTGCAAGACCGCTCCTCAGGGCCGTAACCCTTCCAATCAACCAGATACTGCAACCGACCTCGAGAGAAACGAGAATCAAGGAGAGCAGCCACCTCGTACACGTCACTAGAGACCGCGCGGAGGGCATCGGAACGCCTGAGAGACCCAGAGAACCAATTACAGAGCAAAGGCTTCAAAAGGGAGGTGTGAAAAGTGTTAGGTATACGCATGGAAGGAGGCAAAGCCAGGGAGTAGGACACGGGATCCTACGCAATACTTTATAGGGGCCAAGGAACCTATACAATGTTATACATGCTGCCGCTGGGAGGAGGAGAGGAGGATGCGAGCGGCGTGTCAAGAGGAGAGGATGCCGCTCGCTGACAGGTAAGGGGAGAGGGGACCGCGGGCGGCGACGGAGCCCTGACACAGGTGCCTCTAGTGCATCGGATAAGTAATCAATTATAAGTTAGTTATAAGTTAATCTGATTTCATAGGGGGTTTAACGGTGGCCTCTTATGGTGTCTGTGGGCCAATGGCTACGCGTGTAGCCCAATTCTGCTCCCATGGGAACCAGGTGTCTAGATAAGTTTGCTTCTTACCCCTGGTAGCCCAATTCAGCTCTTCAATGGTACGTGTGTTTTCCACTCTGTCAATCCACTGTTTTACGGTAGTTATATGTGGGGATCTCTAATGTACCAGTATGTGGGCATTTGCTTCCCCCAGCAACAATCACAGGAGTGTCTGCCTATGTCTGTCTGAGAACATGTTAGGCCAGCCCAATAAAACCTGGGATGGGGTTAGTGTCGCTGGGATGGTATGACTTTGTCTATAATTGCTATAACCTGGGTCCAGGAGATCTGGATATCTCAACAGAACCACCAAATATGTTCTATATTGCCCCCCGTTTCTCACACCTCCAGCATTCATCACTGAGTGAGGGCTTGATAGCATGTAGGTGTACTTGGGTACTATACCATCTTGTTACTCGTTTGTAATTGTAAAAGGATTCTCTATTGGCCAGACTTACCGAAGCTCCCATTACTCTTTTAAAGACCAATTTCCAATCTGTGCTGGACAGTTGTAAATGAAGGTTACTCATCCATTTCCTCTGGACAGTTGTAAATGAAGGTTCCTATCCCCCTGCTCCTGTACCAATCAATGTTTGATAGGCAGCCCCTCTGTATCTGAGGTGCGGTACAAAGAGACTCAAAAGGGGTGGTGTCTCTATGTGTCCAATGCGGGATTACGGTTGCCTTTAGGAATCTTGTCAATTGTGTGAATCTCAAGTTGTCTAGTAGGGTATAGTGGCATTTAGTAACCACCAATTCCTGTATAGTGGGCACTCCAGTTCCCTTCAGAACTGCAGATAGTGGGGGATTTTTGTCCCGCAGGACCTCTCTGCCTCATCCGTCTAGAAAGTCAGGGTTGTCAGCTAAAGGGAATAAGGGTTTAGAGACACAGAGAAAGTCGCCAGTAATATTCGTATTGTCTCCATCTCTGGAGGACGTTGGAAATCAGTGGGTGAGGCTGCTTCACTAATCTATTAACAATACAGATTTGCCAGGGCAGAGTGGCCAGAGGCACTGTGGCATTACCCTGTTCCAGTGCATGCCACAATTTTGTTGTGATTCCCACCTTCCAGTCACGCGTTCTGCTAAACACCACTGCCAAATATAATGTGTACCTGTTCGGTAGGCCCATGCCCCTCCTATTTAATCTTCCCGTCAGTACGTTATAGGCAATTCAGGCACTTTTGTGGCCCCAAACTAACTAGAGGAAGATGTGCTTATGGGTGGTGAAGAAGGCCCTGGGTATTGAGACAGGCAGGGTCTGGAACAGATATAATAATTTGGGTAACGTCATCATTTTTAGAATTTTTATTCTGCCTAGTAAGGAGAAGTGGGGTCTGTCCCAGTTATGAAGGTCTGATTTTATCTCCTCTAGTAAAGGTGGATAGATTGCTTTGTATGGTCCAGTTGTCTCTGCCGTTAAGTGTACACCCAGATACTTCAGTCCATTTGTCTCCCACTGATATGGAAAAAATGTTGCAGTCTTGTCTGCCTATATCTTGTTATAGGGTTTCATGTCCTCTCTGCCCTTTCTAGCAGAATCCTTAGGTGGGAATTATACCACCCATGCCTGTGTCATAGAGCAGTTAGCCTGCCCTATATATTGTGAGTATATTTTATTATATTTTATATACCAGAATATATTTTCCTGAGAGCACTATTGCTGTTATTATCTTCTCCCTGAGCTCCTGTTACCATCTCAAAGGATCATCTCTAAGAACTCACCATATATCCTAGAGGCGGGGATCATACCGCTGTATGCCTGCTACATTATAGCTAGTATAAGCTCTACTAAATGTGAGTGGATCTACTATATTTTAATATTTTTATCCACTTTTGGAACATACTGCACCATCACTGTTTTTCATTTTATCTTCCCCTTGGCTGACTGTTGCTGTACTGAAGAGGATACTCACCGCATATCCCACAAGTAGGGATCATACCGCTGCAAGCTATACACACCAGAGCTGGATTAAGCTCTACAAAAAGTGAGTATAATCTCTTCTATTTTATTTGGATACCTCTTGGATCACCCTGAACCACTATCATTTTCATCACTCATCGCCCTCCTCCATATACCTGTAAGGAGCGGAACTCTACAACTCCAGAGACCAACCTAGGATGTAAGTTCCATTGTACTGGACTCTGTCTCATTATTATTACATCAATCAGGACTTTCATTTATTTACCTTGCCTACTGGCGCAGTCCCATCCTTCTGTTTGTTTGCCTATCTCTTGTTATGTTTATTCCCAGTATCTCGCACTTCCCTGCATTGATTTGAAAGTTTGTGAAAGAGCTAAACCTCTCCATTTCATTTGTAACATGGTGTAGAGACTGGGCCGGGTCAGTAAGTGTAAAAATCTGCAAACGCTGCTACTTTTGCTTTGCCCTCTGTGTGTGGGTAACCCTTAATTTGCTTATTCATCCTGATTGCATTTAAAAATGGCTCAATGGCAAGTACGAACAGCAGTGGGGACAGTGGGCACCCCTGCCTTGTCCCATTACCAATCGCAAATGCTGGGGAGAGGTGACCACTGACCCTCACACAGCCTCGCCCCAAGCGCCAGTGCCTCTAATGTCTGAAATAGATAGGTCCACTGTGGGTATTTTCATGACCTTTGCCCCATGGATAACATTAATAATCTTGGTAGTATTGTCCTTGGCTTCTCTACTTGGGATGAATCCTGAGGCAATTGGCTATCAACTTGTCAAAGATTTTAAGATCCAAGTTAATCAGAAAAATTGGTCGGTAATTGCTACAACACTCAGGGTCTTTTCCCGGTTTACGCATAACTGTTATTGTTGCCCATAGCATAGGGGGAGGCAAGGAGTCCACCGTCATCTCGTCTAAGGCTTCTAAGAGGTGTCTCCCAATAGTGTCCCTGAATGTTATAATATTTTATAATATCTTGCTGTGAGGCCATCTGGACAGTTCCTCCTCAGTAAAGGAGGCATCTAGGAGTGCAACTGTGTCACTGGACAAAGTGTTGGTTAGGTGGTTAGCAAGGTATGTTCTACAGTCAGACTCAGATCCCTAAGGTCGTGGGAGGTTATATAATCTATGTTAAAAGGAACTAAATTCCTCGGCTATTTCCTTTGTGGTATTGCGCGGGGAGCTTCCAGTTGATTTTACTTTTGCAATGTATGTTTTTTCGAATGTATGCTTAAGGGCTCTGGCCAACAGCTTCCCACTCTTGTTACCATGGGAGTAAAATGTAAAAACGCGTGAGCTGTTTCGCTCATTATGCGTTAAGGGTGAGCAATGAGTGAAGCTCTATACATCTAGTTGTGAGGTGATCAAAGATTTCTGGAGTCGGGTTCTTCTAATGGGGTGTTTCTTCAAGACCAATAAGTTTTGTAAGGGTTTGCATTGTGGCTCTCCTATCCCTTTTAATTTGGGCACCCCATGTAATAAGTATCCCTGCGCCAACAATCAATGAGTTGATGGGATCATAATGCCTTCTGTAGCAGTAACCTCTGATGCTTGAGAGCGTCCCTTCTGAAGGAGGTGCTGTCAGCTGCATTGTCTATCACAATGTTCCAGTCGCCCTCACCACTACTATCCCCTCTGCAAATGTCTCTAGTTTCCGTAGGCAGCACTGAATAAAAGCCACCTGGTTCTCGTTAGGTGCATAAATATTCGCAAACGTATATAGTGTGTTTGCAATGTGTCCCTTAACAAAAAGGTATCGCCCCTGTACACTCGATTTGGTGGTCAGCATAGTTAAGGGTATCCTGGAGGAGAACAGGATGGCCACTCCTCTGGATTTACTCTTACAGTAGTTACTAAAGTAGGACCATGCTATCTTCTTAGAATTTAGTCTGGGGGCCAAGTCTTCTCAGATATGTTTCTTTTGTATGAAGAAAACATCTGCTAAGCTCCCATCTATTCCTGGATAAGGGTTGTGCGTTTGTCTGGGTTATTTAGCCCTCTGGCGTTCAGAGAGAATAGTTTAACTGAGTCATCTGAGGTCATCGGGCCATTCTGCTGACGTAATACTCAGTCCCTAACCTTGACAATTGTAGACCGTGATACAGTAAGGGTGTGAAAAACAAAAGATAAAACAATACTATGTACAATAAACTGAGGATGATAATACTGCATGAAACCTGAGTTGATGCAGCACTTATGACTTGCTCTCGGGTGCTCACAAGTGTACTAGTGCATTTCTCTGGGGGTAACGTGGGTAGCTAATATTTCCCGCATGTACTTGGGCATTTTTCTATAAGGTGACCATGACCAATGGACTCCTACCCCAGGGTCATGGGTCCCCAAACCAAACTTGGTGTTTGTCTGCACGCTACTGACATCCCTGTCTCCACTGATAACATACTGATATCGTACGTTGTACATCAGTGTTTGCTGTTTTGAAAACTGGATGTAAATAAAAGGTTTTTTTTATATATAATATTGTCATAGCAACTCCAACAGGACTCCATGAAAGGTTTGCTAAGCATATTCAAGCTGTCTTTCCTGTTTCTGTAACCTTCACCTGCACAATTTATTGAAATCTGCATACTTTGTGGTAACAGGTAGGCGCTTAAATACAAGTAAATATAGAATACATTTATTTTTAAGATGTATAGAGAGCTTACAGATATCAACTTTTTCTTGTTACACCTATGTGAGGCAGGTATATTTTTTGGTGCATAGCAACAGGTAGTAAGTTTTATTAAATAGCATGGAAACCAGGTGTTGCTAATACTCCCTATGGGAGACATTAATACTTTTGTCAGCTGCTATTAATCAATTGCCTTCCATTTTTAGTCACGCCACGTACTGCACACTGCCTCTCCACACACACCTCATACTCAGTCACCCTACACATACAAAATACACAACACACACACACACACACTCTCTGTCATGTCATACCAGTTCTTCCCAGCACTCTAAGGAAGCCACATAGGAGTTAGAAGGGGCTGTCAGTACAACCTGGTAAGGGATCCACTCTTCCACTTTTAGTAGTCTGGTTAAAGCAACACTCGAAGTACCATAACCACTACAGTGTATTTATATCTTCTCAATAAGACTGCATAGCACTAGTGGGCCCCACAGCTCAGCTAAGTCACTTACCAAACTACTGGCTACATACCTCTGATGGCAATCCTGTTGACAAATACGGAAATGAGCCACTAATCAGGAATTATGCAGAAATGGGTATTGTTTTAGGTAAATTGTAGACCAAAATAATGAAAGTGAAAAATATCTGAGAAGAAGAATGCTTACAAACCAATTTGGTTTACAGTTGAAATTCCCATGTCCACAACCTCAGTTTACTTATATTGAATGTGTTGGAAAACTCATTGAAACTCCAAACAAGTCAAAACATATATATATTTTTTTTCCATCACCTAAGACTTCTTGACACTGGGCGGAGGTACCGCCATTAAGACAGCTGCAGGGAAATTGGCTCTATCAGGATCCTTCTTAGACCTCTCTGCTGTACTCTCGTGCATGCACAAGAGTACAGCAGTTATGTCAGCTCCTGGCAGATGCAGCAGGAGCAGAAGAGAACCAGCCCAGGCTAGGGTGTCTGCAAGGAACAGGTTCAGGTAAGTAGAACTCACCTTTGCCTTCTTCCCCCCAACCCCCCCTGTCCCCAGCCACTGGACCATCAGCAGTGACATCACGGTCAAGGTTCTTTGCAAATGATGACCGTGACCGTGCTACGTTATTGAATAAAGCCCTTAGTTATTCAATGTGCCTGTGATGTTTTTCAGCTTTGAAAATCCTTGCTTGGATTGTAGACTTGACTGGTCAGACTAGAAATATCAAAATACTCTCTTGCAGATGGCAGAAGTGTAATTAACAAAGTAGCAAGATGCTGATAATACTAAAACATGGAACAACAAATACAACTGCAATTTCAGTCCACTATAAAAATGCACCAAACAAATAAATTGACTAAAAAAATTTGTAAACAAAAATACAGTAAATAATTGTGAAATATCTTGCAATAGTTTTGTATGGGGTAAAATATGTAAGTAAAAAAGCAGCAATTAGCCAAACAATTTTGCAGCATTAAAATAGTTGGTGAAAACTGTGAAGGATGCAATGTTTAAAAGGCAGTCTAAGCAACACAACAGCTTCAGCTTACAGGGTTATTGAGTAAAATCCAAATGGCCCCAAACCCAATGGAGCTAAACAATCCAGCTGTGTGGAGCCATTCCTGCCATTTAACATTGTTCAGATTTTGGTAACCAAGCTACAAACAATCCTGAATTTTTGTTTAAATTTCAGCAGGCTCAAATGCTGCCTGAAATTTGTACCTGTAAGCAAAAAATAAACTTATCTTAAATTGCCCCCAGACACATTAAATATATATCACATATCACAAAAATACAGTGGCTGAGTGACAGGCAACAGAGGGTTGTAGTCAAAGCATGGTCTTGTCACCAGTGGGGTACCTCAGGGATCTGTACTTGGACCCATTCTCTTTAATATTTTTATTAGTGATATTGCAGAAGGTCTTGATGGTAAGGTATGTCTTTTTGCTGATGCGATACTAAGATATGTAACAGGGTTGATGTTCCAGGAGGGATAAGCCAAATGGCTAATGATTTAGGTAAACTAGAAAAATGGTCAGAGTTGTGGCAGCTGACATTTAATGTGGATAAGTGAAAGATAATGCATCTTGGACGTAAAAACCCAAGGGCAGAGTACAGAATATTTGATAGAGTCCTAACCTCAACATCTGAGGAAAGGGATTTAGGGGTAATTATTTAAGACGACTTAAAGGTAGGCAGACAATGTAATAGAGCAGCAGGAAATGCTAGCAGAATGCTTGGTTGTATAGGGAGAGGTATTAGCAGTAGAAAGAGGGAAGTGCTCATGCCATTGTACAGAACACTGGTAAGACCTCACTTGGAGTATTGTACGCAGTAATGGAGACCCTATCTTCAGAAGGATATTGATACTTTGGAAAGAGTTCAGAGAAGGGCTACTAAACTGGTTCATGGATTGCAGGATAAAACTTACCAGGAAAGGTTAAAGGATCTTAACATGTATAGCTTGGAGGAAAGACGAGACAGGGGGGATATGATAGAAACATTTAAATACATAAAGGGAATCAACACAGTAAAGGAGGAGATTATTTTTAAAAGAAGAAAAACTACCACAACAAGAGGACATAGTCTTAACTTAGAGGGGAAAAGGTTTAAAAATAATATCAGGGGGCGGAGCCTAGGCTTTGCAGTGAATGGAACTTTTTTTTCTCAACTCCCAGCTCAAACTAGATATTTTGGCATATTTACCACTAAAATACACCTCTAATTGAGGAAATATTGTGACTGAGCCCGGTCTGAACGAAGATGGGTCATAAATCCAAGAAAGCCCATTCAGATAAACCCAGATTGGGTGGCGATATCGGAGATCTCTTCCAACAGGCCAGCAGTGCTGCTGGACCTACTGAGCACTCCCTTCTTGGCTACACACACTCCTCTGAGGAACTATCACTCGATGAGGAGGATGATCCCTGAGGCCAAAAGCTGCCACTCCCCACAGCAAACAGATTCCACACCAGTCACAACAGCGGTGCTGAAGGTTTTGCTAGCTGACCTGTATGACACACTGCAAACGGCCTCTCGGGCCTCACGGGTCAGCTCCAATCGGTGAAACAAACCGCAAGCGCCCACACACCACAACTCACGACCCTGGAGAAATCAGCCCAGGAGGTATAGTGCACCCAGGAGGCCCAAGAAAGGCGGATAGCAGCTCTCGCAGACACACGCCACACAAACAACTTCAAAATAAATCTCAGACACAATCAAAGCAGTTGAGTGCCTCATCTCCTACTAATACTTTCACAGATTTACTCACCCCTCAGAAAGCCAAGGCTCCCAAAACCGGCTAGAGCACCCACAACAGTGACACGCGACGTGGTGGCAAGTTTGAATCCGGCCATGACAAGGCCGCAGTCACCACAGCTGCCAGGGAGAGATCCCCTCTCAACTTTGAATCCATGCAACTCACCTTCTTCGATGACCTGTCCTCTGGCACATTGGCTTGGAGACGATCCCTTCGCCCTCTCACCATGATCCTGTGAACACATAAGATCCGCTACCGATGGGCTCCATCTCGCACACTATATGTGACCCACGGTGACACCCAGCGCCCCATCCAAGACATCATGGCTGCGGAAGCCACGGTGAGAACTCTGGGTCTGCCACAGGTGTTGCTTCATAGGGCCCTACCTGCAGCTCCCTCCCATAATTGGGATCCATCTAGGATCAACCCGTTCATCCCAAGGCTAACCACTGCTGACCCATAAGTCGCTGCAATGACCTGAAACCTGCATGTAAGAAGTAGCCTGGAGGGTTAGCAGTCTAAGAGGACATTGCTGTTCCAGACCTTGAAAGTACCCCCATTTAATTTTTTGTGCAGCTCCATTTTCCTACCGACTTATCCGATAAAATTACCCTTTCAATGTAAAATTTTCTGTTTCTCCCCCACTCACATTACGGAGTGATAACAGCATGCTTGGCTCCGTTAGAAGAACTATTACGAGAAAATTATTATTTTTTCTATTAGAATCTGGACCCCACAATAATTCACTATATATGCTAATACCCTCTGTTCTCCCATATCCTCAATTGACATTTTTACCTTTATTTTTCTATTTCCCTCTTTTTAATTAACGGTCACAATAACTGTTTAGCATTGTGATCCCACAGTTTTCCAGTTTTTCATTATATTTACCAATGCGTTCTGCTCTCTCATACCTCACAAAAATGTGTAATTGATATGCATGCCACAACAATGTTAAGATATGTAACCAATAATGTGCTAGACTCTGCTATCGTGGCATAGTCAGCATGCCTGTTAATCGGATTTACCCAACAAAAATAAAGAATTAAAAAAAATAATAATAATATTAGGAAGTATTATTTTGCATGGAATAGCCTTCCAGCTGAAGTGGTAGAGGTTAAACAAGGCTATGCTAACTATAAGATAAGGCCAGGAACTAATGGAAGTTTTAGAAGATTGGGCATAACTAGATGGGCTGAATGCTTCTTATCTGCCGTCACAATCTATGTTTCTATGTTTCTATGTTTAATGTAAAATATCAAGATATATTCACCTCACCTCTGTTCCAATCCAGTCATCTTCTTAGTTTTGTGGGTTTTACTCTTCTCTGGTCCATCCTGCTGTCTTCTTTAATTAGCTCTTTTTGGAGACGCTTACACAAGCAGGGCAAATCTCCTCAGCTTTGCCAGGAGGCCTGGGTCTGATGTCACTCTGTTCCTATAATTCCTAGCCAACACTAGGAGCATCAGCTAGGGAGTTTCCATAGCAACAACAGCGAATGCTCTGAGCTTGCTATGCTTGGGATAGCAGAAAGACCGCCTATGGGTGGTCTTTTCTGCTCTCATTTGTTAGTCAAATCATCAGTATATAGTCTAAGAAGTGGGAGAAAGATTACGTTTTAAAAGGCTCCTGATTTATACATTAACTTACAAAACTACCAGCATAAAGTATAGAATAAAATGAACATTAAAAGACCTTGAGTGTTTTGGGGAATGACTTGTCCGCTTATAGAATACAAACAACGTGTTAAACAACCCTCGCTTAATAATGTGGTGGCAGGCCAGCAGTCATTTTAAAACTGACAATTTTACAATAAATAGACCTATTGGCATCAATAGTCAGCTACAAAAGTGGACAAAAAAAGCCACTACATCATGTCTTTACTAATAAATCGTAAAAGAGACCCACTAGAGACCCACTTCACAAAAACTGGTATAAACAGAGAAAAACACACTACAACAAGAAAAATCCAAGTGAGCCCCTCAAGGGTTCTGTACAGAATGATAGATCAAAGGTTCTGCACTGAATGAGATTTCATGACATTGAATTCTAAGTACAGAGCTCTGACTAGTTGACTTGTAAGCAAACTGTACAGTTACAAATGGTAAAGGCATTAACTATTAGCTAATGAGGTGAATAGTAGGCCTAATGATAGTTAAGGTAGCCATCAAGTATGAGTAATTTTTCCAGCACAGAGACATACACTTGATTCACACTCGGACCAAGGAGGCAAGCTCGTCCATGAGAGAGGAACAGAGATTGATACAGCGACAGTGAGAGTTTTTGTTCATTTAATTCTTATCGGACACTTTTTGAAATAAACTTGTCGCCTTTTTGCATACTACATGAATGAAATTAGATATGGTTATGTACTTAATGTGTTGTGTACATAGTAAGGTCCTTCTTTGCTTCTAGCCTCAGGCCACATATAAACGTAATCCATCCCTGGGTGTGGTGAGACAGAATTCTTGTAATGCTGCCATAGAGCACTGTTTATTCATGAATGTCATGCACAAAGTATTATCAAACAAAAGGAAAATGTGATAAAAGTGTTTTAAGGCAAAACTAATTCTGTTGGACTTTGCCCAACATGTGCCAGTGGATTTCCTGTGATTTCCAGAAGCAGGTCTTAAGCCTTATATTCTAATGTATAAACGGTATTCCATGTTGCTGAAAGGGCAAATCTTGAAATAGTTACAGAAATATTTTTGAAATTCTACTCTGGGCCAGACGAGGTAATCAACAATTGCTGCATGTCCTACTATTGAAACATATTTTTAGAACATTTTATTTTTATTGCTATTTATTAAGTGCCAGTGCACAATTTAGTAGATATACACAGAACAAAATAGAGAAATGTCAGCCTGAAACAATAGTGGACACCGCCTATGTGTTTATACAACTTGTATAGAAGGTGCTAGCAGGTTGTTTTGTGAGCTAATAATCTAGCATATATAAAAACTTTGATTTAAAGGACCACTATAACATGTATGACTAAACATGTATTCCTGACTCTATATTGTTAAAACCACTATCTAGTCCCCCCTGGTTACCCTTGCCTCTCTAAATATAGTAAAATCTTACTCGTATTCAAGTCTGCAGCTGCTGCATCTGCCCCTGACCTGCCTGCATGTCTGACATCATCAGAAGTAATTCTGTGGGTCAATCATAATGCTTTCCTAAATGATTGGCTGAGACTGCCAATGAGACAGATTAGTGGCAGAGCCAGCACAAGTCAAACACAGCCCTGGCTAATCAACATATCCTCATAGAGATCCATTGAATCAATGCATCTCTATGAGGAAAGTTCAGTGTCTCCATGCAGAGGGTGGAGACACTGTATGGCAGTACTGCACAGAGTGCAGCACTGCATCATTAAGCACTTTTAGTAGCCATCTGAGGAGTGGCCAGTGAAGTTATCACTAGGCTGTAATGTAAACACTGCATTTTCTCTGAAAAGACCGTGTTTACAGCAAAACGCCTGAAGGGAATGATTCTACTCACCAGAACAAATACAATACGTTGTAGTTGTTATGGTGACTATAGTAAATCTTTAATTGAAGTGTTATATAAACATTGAACGTCAGTGCTTTACATTTTAGGTTCTGTGCTACTAGCTAGACCTTAAATGTTATTTGCTCCTGTAAGCCTGGAGGATCCATGGTATACTCACCAGAATGTTGAGCCTTGATGGAGATTATGTGCAAAAAGTTTCTTGTTCTGAAAAGTGGTCTTAAGTAATAAAATTGGGGCAGTCACCATAGAAACCAGTTGAACCAGCAGACACATTACTTAAGGACTGCACCCATTTTCTTGTTTGTACAACTTTTCAGGCACATTTTACACATTTCATAACACAATGTAGAGGAATTACAGGAATAGGCAACTCACAAATTGCAATATATAGGAAGTGTTAAAATGCCTAGCATCATCTGTCTGAATAATTAGTGCAATTACATAGTCTGAACAGAATTCAGATTAATATCCTAAAGAACTATAAAATGGACCAAATATGCAAATATGCTGGATACACAAGAACACTGAGATTTGTATCTATGAGGATATAATACAAAATTAACAGTGATTTAGCACTTTCCTCTAGGTTGACTCAAAGCAGCTCACAATTTTATATCACAGTAAACGTTCAAAATTAAAATAGTGTTGTGTCTACTTGTTATCAAGAATTTGTTTTAAAAAATAGGCCTTGTGTTTTTTTTTCAGTATTTCCTTCGGGTTAGGGGTAGGGGTAGGGTAGGGTCAGGTTTAGAGTTAGGGGTAGGGTTAGGGGTATGGTTAGGCATAGGGTTAGGGAATTGCCAAAGTCCTGAAGTCCCAAAGTTCCGAAGTGCTGATTTCCCGAATTTCAGAATTGCCGAACCAAACCAAAGTGCCGAAGTGCCGAATTGCTGAAGGGCCAAATTGCCGAAGTCACGAATTTCGTAAGTGCCGAAGCAAATTTCTTGCCCATGCACATCCCTAATGGTTTTACACTTACTTGGGTCTCTGACACCTGCGGTCTTGACTCTGCTTTGGATATTGCTAATACGGAAGTCCCTACTACTGTGT
Source organism: Pelobates fuscus (assembly GCF_036172605.1). Taxonomy (NCBI): domain Eukaryota; kingdom Metazoa; phylum Chordata; class Amphibia; order Anura; family Pelobatidae; genus Pelobates; species Pelobates fuscus. Next base: position 394,428,577 of record NC_086317.1, read on the forward strand.
TAGTGATGTCAATTCCACCTGTTAAAAAAGAGAGTAAGCGCCAATCCACCATTATTTTATCCTGTCTGGATCTTATATTCTCTTATCAATTCCACCTGTGTTTGGACAGAATTAATTGGCTGTGGGTGTCAGTTGATGTTCTCAGCCATGAATTCCAAATAAAAAGGAAAACAATTATATAGCTAGGGGAACTTTCATTTTAGGTAAGAAAGGTGTCTTAGTAGGCTGCATTGAATAACAGCATTCATTGTGTTTTTATTAACAGTAGTTTATATCCAATGATGGCAAAAATTAAATAAACCACCAGCTGCTTGTGTGCATTTTTTTTCCCATAAGAGAAAAAAAGCATTTTTATAATCTTATAATCGCAGCTAGTACTGACTTGAAAGCTAATTAAACCTCTGTCAACATTACACACTGGTCATATAACATGAAATACCAAATGTTTTCTGTGCAAAATAAATACCGACCGAACATGCCATAACATGTTTGCAAGAGACCTGTCTGATAAGATTATAACTTTCTACAAAATACTATTCAAAGGAGTACAAATACTACATTTTAGAATAATTAGATTATACATATATTAAACAAAAGTGAAAGATCCTATTGTTCTTCTTGCATTAGATTGAGCGATGATATTGTAACAATGTTTTTCTGGAGACAAGGGTTTAGTACATAACTGCAGAATATTCTGGCTGTGTATTGTGATGCTAATGAAGATTATGTTCTCAATTTAAATTAAAATGAGTTAATTTTACAAATCTTGGGATTCTTGCCACAAGTATTCATGGCCAGAACAAAGCTGTATTTTGTTTTGTTTTGTTGTTTTTTTATGCACTGGATGAACTGAGATTTTAGTGGCCCATTTTAGACAGACTGGTATGGTCAGTTGTGCACTGAAGTCAAACTTCATAAGTTCAGCAGAAGTTACACATCTATAATGACGCAGTCATGATGAAGCCAGGTATGGAGCAAAGGAATCCGTTCCTCTGGAGTTAAACGTCTTTCCTTTCTCTCTCTAGCCAGTTCACAGGCATCGGGCTGTGATGGCAACCTCTAGATTAGGGGTAGGCCACCTATGGCACATGTGCCATGCACGGCACTCAAGGTGTCTTTGCACAGCACTCAAGGCTGCTAGAGCCAAAGAGGCTCTGGCCTATAAGGAGTCCCAGTGAAACGTTCGATATCTGCTAATACGAAAAGGTGGTGAAGGACAATCCTCAATTTATGAATTAATGGATTACAGCACGTAGAGGAAGTGATCTCAGATCACTTCCTCCCAGCACTTGTGAATGGGAATCCACACTGGACTAAAGCAGCCCGCAGCTGCTGTTGCAGCTGCTGTCTTTGACCTGTACCTGGCCAGCCTGGTCCCCACTGGACCCCAGAAAAATCACCCACACTGCTAGATATACATAGAAATGCAGAATAACCCTCCCCACACACATTGTTTAAAAAAGTGGCTCCCTGTTGTTTAGCTATGCCAGTGATTCCTGAGCATGCATAAAATGACTAGCACTAATATACATAAATAATATAACATAAATGTTAAGATTCCTCACTAGGAGCGGAATTAGGACCAGGTTCACTTTTGCTAAAGCAGGAGAACCATGACATTTTGGCCTGCCCAAGGAGTTGCAACTATGTCATTTCTGGATTGGGGGGGAGGGCGGGGGTTGTGGCCTATGCACTATTTATTCTATTGCCCTGGGTTTAAAGTAATGTCCACCACCATATAAAAATTAATATGCTTATAGTTTGAAATCAGATAAATATTTTAGTAATCCCTTTGTATTCCCAGTCATGATTAATCGATTTCACACCAGGAGCAAATTAATTTAACTTAATTTAGTTCTGACAGGAAAAGCACCCTGTTGCTTCACCTCGTAGGACAATTAAATGTCAAATGGCTAAACAAGAAGAAGGACATAAAGAGCTGATTCTACTCACATAACCACACCTTGTCAAACACAAATACACAGTCTCTGTTACATACTCTCCCTCTGTCACATACCCAACCCTTTTCAGTTACCCCCAAACCTTTGCATACCCACTCCAAGTCATAGTACCATCACCAGACATACATCCACTTACCCCATCACATACCCAATACGAATAATATATTTACACACGCATCTGTCATATACACTCACCCACACCACCTGTAATGTACATGCACTGTTATTATTAAAATTATTATTATTTATATATATATAGTGGCAAAAATTCTGCAGCGCTGTAAAATGGGTGGACTAACAAACACGTAATTGTAAATTACGGACGCACAGGAACAGAGGGGTTGAGTTCCCTGCTTAATGAGCTTACACGCTAGAGGGAGTGGAGTTCAGCGACACAAAAGTCAAGGGTAAGGTTAGAAAAGTAGACTGGTAGAATAGTATTCACCGAAGACTTAGTGTGTTTTTTAATGACAGTTACAAAAAAGAGGAAACAGGGTGTGGGGGCAGGGCGCTATTAACACATGTGTTATATACAAAAAAACTCACCACCACTAATTTAAACCCACCCACTGCTTGCCTAAGACCCACCACAAGAAATATATACATGCCACAGTGATACACACATACACACCCTGTCCCACCATTACACATACCTTTAATCATCCCCTGACACATACTGCACATACAAGGGGGGAAGCAAAAAAAAAAATATCTCGCTCTCAGGTGCCATTAATGCCACCTATCACACCCCTCCTAGTGAAATTAAGTAATGTATGACCTCAAATACACCCTAAGAGTGCATATCTAGAGGGCGGCGAATTGGCTTTTTATGAAAGTAAATTATGTTGGTATGTAATTAAAAGAGGGTGGTGATAGTTTTGCTTGCTGATAGGATGTCATCATTTTTCAGATGAACGCAGAGCATAAAACATCATTGGCAATAAAAATAACAGGGATAATATCTGAGTAACAGAGACAATAGAGACATGTGAAGAAAAAACTACAGGCACTATTTTATTGTATAACCATATAAATTTATCACAGTGATACCTCTGTCCATTATGATAAACGCACTCACGATATATATAACGAATGAGGTTACAACTAAAACAGTCACTTTGTTTTAATCTTTATGCTCAGCACTAATAAATGTATTAACTTATTCTAATTTTGCATCCTAAGTTAGAAACGTATCTAAATACAGCCATCCATTTTCCAGATTTTTTTTTAATGATGCCCTATTGATTCCTGATTTTTTATGGTAAATGTTTTATAAATATTCTACTGTATGTCCCTATCTCTAAATATGATAGTGTGAACTTCAAAGTTTCAGTAATTTGCATCAAAAGTTGAAGAGTGAGTGAGTCTGTAAAGCTGTAATAATTGAGTGTCTGTGTGTGCTAGATAATAAGCTGTTGTGCAGTCTACTGTTGCCTAGTTTGTTAGAAGTGCCTTTCACCACGACACAGTAAACGATACATTTTTACTGGAAGAAGTCTGTCTGTTTCCATTTATCTGGACTGAGTGTGTTTCTTAGGATGTCTGGGTCTTTCTTTACAGAACTTCCTAGAGATAACTGCAATTGTGCTACCTTCCTATGATAAACCCTAAAACGTTTTCCTAAGTTCACATGTTCTATCTCAATCTGAATTTCAGAGAGTCCTTCGAAAACTACTCAAACGCACACAATTCCAAGGAAAAAATTCTATCAAATAAATTTAAAGGGTCTACACATTCCAGGGGTGAGCATTCACCTCAAGGCTGTGTTCTATTCAGTGTTAAAGGACCACTATAGTGCCAGGAAAACATACTCGTTTTCATGGCACTATAGTGCCCTGAGGGTGCCCCTCTGGGATGAGGAAAGGGTTAAAACGTACCTTTATTCCAGCGCCGGGCGCGCATTCAGCCAGTCTCATAGGAAAGCATTATCAATGCTTTCCTATGGACGCTTGCGTGCTCTCACTGTGATTTTCCCAGTGAGAATCACGCAAGCGCCTCTAGCGGCTGTCAATGAGACAGCCACTAGAGGATTTGGAGGCTGGATTAACCTCTGAAACTGCTATGTTTAAAAAAAAATGGGTTAACCCTAGCTGGACCTGGCACCCAGACCACTTCATTAAGCTGAAGTGTTCTGGGTGCCTAGAGTGGTCCTTTAATTTTGTCACCTTACAATTTTAGTCAAACTTTAGTCAACTAAAATGATTTAGATTTAGTCAACGAAAATTAGAGTAAAACAAAAACAATTCAGATAACTAAAATACAACTAAAACTAAAATGGCATTTTAGTCAAAACAAAAACACTGCATAGAGAGACTGTGGAAGGGGCACAAGAGACAGACCAGGATTTGGGAGAGAGACCCATAGAGGGGATGGGAGGACACAAAGAGACACACAGGGCTTGGTGAATGGGCAAAAGAGACAGATAGAGGGGCTTTAACTAAAATCTCCAGTAGACTTAGTCGATTAAAATCTGCTGGACATTTAGTCGACTAAAACTACACCTAGACTAAAACTTAAACAATTCAGTTGACTAAAATACGACTAAAATGGCTTTTTAGCCAAAAGACTATGACAACTTGCCGCCAAAATTAACTCTGGTTCTATTCCTTAGTGATAACTAGATTTTCACATTTTTGATATTAGCTTTATTTATTCTAGTTAAAAAGGAGTGTAGATTTTGTAGCATAAATAAGATCATCATTTAGATTTTATTTTCTCTACAATATATTTTTATACAAAGTCTATGAGTCTTTGTCGTAAGGTCCTATACAAATCCCAAGCTAATACACATGGTATTATTTAATATAGTCCAACATTTTGGCAGTATATGCAGGGATATACATTTACGGCAATATCTATAGATAAGAGTAATTAATAAAATGGATTTTTCCATAAATTAAGCAAGACTGCCTCCAATACGCATTGTACAAAAATGCTATAAAGAGGTTTCAACAGGTCAAAAATTTCTCACGAGTTGCTAAAAAATTTAAACATTTTGCAGGATACATATTGGGGAACTACGTTTTGGTCACCCGAGGCTCAGTGACTGATGCCAATAAATGAACCCAGCACTGAAGCCATGTGGAAGTGTCCCCAAGAAGGGCCAGTCCTGTAAAAATGTGGGTGAAAGCAGGATAGAATCGGATGTAAATCATAAGCAGAGTTAGAGCCCAAACTTGGGATGGGCACTTCTGGATTTTGTAACATACATTCAAACAAATACAGGTGCACACATTTACAAATACAGTAGCAGATACCTACACAGATTAAGGCATGAAGCTATGACATGGACACTGATGTCCTGATTCCTGACCCTACAGTGTTTATTCCACCATTTAGGTGGCTTACCCACCCTTGACCCCCTTTGAAAAGGTGAAAACTCAACTATTTTCAGCTCCACCTGGGTCCGCCGACGATTCGCCTGCTTGGTGACATCATCAGATTTGCAGATTTTTAGCCAATCCAATGCTTTCCCATAGGGAAAACATTGGATTGGCTGAAATCGGCAAGGAGGTGGGATGGGTGGGGCCAAACACCATTCTTGCCAATCAGCACCTCCTCGTAGAGATGCATTGAATCTATGCATCTCTATGACTAAAATTCTGCATCCCCATGCAGAGCGTGGAGACTCTGAACGTCAGCGCTGCCTACTGTGCAGCACTGCCCCAGGAAGCACCTCCAGTGGCCATCTGAGGAGTGACCACTTAGAGGTGTCTCCAGGGGGCAATGTAAACACTGCCTTTTGTCTGAAAAGGCAGTGTTTACATGAAATAGCCTGAAGGCAATGATTATACCCAACAGATATGGGTAGAAGGCTTAACAAGTGGTGGCCTTAACATTTTTTAACAACTTGGAGTTAATGTTTCACTTAGCCTCTGCTGCCAACCAGAACTAAATACCTCTAGCTCTTTGGGGTAGCACGTTACCCTTTTCCCACCCCAGGATCAGTCAATTATGTTGTTGGTGCAACAGTGTAATGCCCACTAAGATGTGGTCATGACAGCACTGTAGTGACGATAAATAGTGTATTTATTTAACTCTATGTATGTTCTGATAAAACTGTGGCCATTGCCCTATCCAAACGGAAGCTCTTGTTATGAAAATATTGGTTTTGGATAATAGGTTTAATTTATTGTTTATGGGGTTATAGGTGACATTAAAAATCGTGGTAAACTCTGACCTGGTAAGACTGTGTAAGTGTAATTCAAAACCTTATCTCTGGAGATTTGTTTCTTAAATCTTGTTTCTCTCTTTTCACCTCTATACAGATTGGTGTCTGTAATCTCTTCCTGTGAATGTTAAATGAAAATATTTTATGGTGTGATTAATTTTCATGAAGTGCTAGTCTTTCCTCAAGAGGACTTCAAAGTGAACCAGTTTATTATGTTTATTTTTGCCTCTTCCATTTGAGCACTTTCTAAATATTAGTTTTATATTTTATATGTGACTACAAATCATGCTGACAAATGGTGAATCCGATGTGTTTGATTGTGAAAGATCCACTATCTTTTAATGTTTTATTTGCTTTATTTTGTTCTAAGAGATTATATTAATTATTTAATTGTTGTGCTTGCTACATGTTAGTTTTTTTTGTTTTGATTTTTATCCCTATCCATATTAACAATGTCTATACTGGTAATTACTTTGTCAATCTTTATTTTATTTGTGCGTAGTGAGTACATGTTTGCTTCGCCACAACAGCTGGCGCAAACTAATATGCAGACACATTAAGACATTGGTATGGCATTGAAAAACATTGCACATTTTTAGTTTTGTTTTGATAATCAGGATATGTAACAGGTTGAATATTGAACAGGCTTATACGATTCGACATACTGATCTAGTAAATTAATGCTTGGTTGCGTAGTAACAAGTTAACTCGCTAGAAAGGCAATATGGTTAGGTACGTCATTTCACAGTAGTTGGTGAACCATCTGGGAGATACATAAACATTATAGGGTATACAAGATAGGCTAATTTTACAGGTGTTTCCATTAGGGTACGGTATGCATGTGTCAAATCAACTAATAAATCCAAGAGAAAACAAAATCGAAAGCTGATTGTTACCCATTTCCAAGCATATTATAAATCAGGCGCTTGTTTTGCATGCCCCGTTTAACATACGCTTTGTTTGCTTTAGCTATGGAACTAGCAGGGATATGTGCTTTTCATATGGTAGGTGGGTGAGTATTATACCACTGAGGTCTGGGAGAGTAGCAGACCAGTTATTAAGTGCAGACCGGTGATTGCGGTACTTAGCTTCGCTAGGAGGGGGGGGGACTTTTTATTCTAGGGGCGTCATTGCTTATGTTAACTGAGAAAAAGGCAACAGGCCAAAAGACAACATTAAAACTGGCTTATTTCGTGCTTTGTGGGTGCGGGTGCCGCTGGGATCCAGCTATGCAAAGTCTCCTTGTGCCTGCCAGGCGTTCAGCCAATTCCCTTGTGCGGTTTCCCTGTCCTGTGGTTAGACAGATCATGCCATGGGTGACAAGATTCTTGTCCTTTCACTTCGCCTTTCCCGCTTCCAGCTCTGTGTGGTCTGGGTGCCGATATTTGCTGCCAGGTGGTGGAGTTGCGAGGCCCCTGTACCTTGCAAGAGGGAAGACCCCCGCCGGTCCTGGGTGGGGGGAGGTCGGGGAGTATGTTGATCCTACGTGCAGCTGTGCCGCGTGGTCCGGGCTATCGGCCGGTTCGCCCTTCCGTCGGCAGGCAGCAGCGGGATCTCCGTGTGGGAGCTCCGTAGGCAATTTGCTCCGGTGGTTTGAGTTTCCCCCTGGGCTTCAGGTAACTGTGCGTTGCTGGATCGGTTTGTTGATGGGGCTGGCTGCCTGTTTTTCAGGCTAGTTAGTGAGGTCGTGCAGGAGCTCACTTGAATTGCAGCCAGCCGCCATGATGCCCAGGCCCCGCCTCTAGACTGGTAATTACTAAATGCAGTTTAGTTCATGTAGTCAAAATTACCTTAACTTTGCTTTAATACTGTATCTCACAGTCGAAAGAAACAGATTTCTCTGCCAGGGCTCTGATCTAGATGACTATACTCCGTCCCTCTGCATGTCTACTCCATATTCTTTATTCCAGGGGTAGACAACCTTTGGCACTTCAAACTTTGGAGCAGAATAAAGACTGCTAGTTTGGAGTAAGTATGAATGGAGCAGGGTGAGGAAGAGTTTATTAGGAGGAAAACACAAGGTATACATTTAGACATGATGGGTTATTCACTAAAAGGAGAACTGCTGGGAATACAAAGTGAATTTAAAGTGAATTTCACAATTTAAGTACAAATAGCTCAATTAGAGGTACATTCCATTTATATTTGGATATTTTGGTCAAATTTGTATTGCTAATGCTATATTATCGCTGTCCCTACTGCTTTCAATCCCTGCCCCCACCATGTGCAATAAGATTTTAATAAATTAATTTTCTGCTTAATAAATGTTTTACTTAGCAGACTCCATCAGCACTGCTTAGCTCTCCTCCCCCTAGCAATGGCCTCCTCCGCGATGGTCCAATCCAATGATTGGGGACCTAACAAGTGACAGGCGCCCCATGCTTTTAAAATTACCCATAGAAAAGCATTAGGTCAATGTTTTCCTATGGGCTTCTGTGTCATGTGAGTTTTACCATCATACTGACAGCCACTAGAGCAGGACTTAACCCTGCAATTGAAATATTGCAGTTTCTCACAAAGAGCACTTTTTTACATTGCAGGGTTAAAAGCATAGGGAAACTGCACCCACACCACTTTAATGAGATGAAGTGGTCTATAGTATCACTTTAAATTTAAAATTCACTTTAAATTTACTTTGGATTCCTGGCAATTCTCAATTTGGTGAATAACCCTGTTAGAATAGGGAAGAAAATAGGTAAAACATGTATTACAGAGAGAGGACGAATAAGCAATAGATGTAACATTAAATCAACAAATCTTTTTGCCACAACTCTGAGGAGATATTGATATGAGTGCTGGGTTGACTATTTAAAGCAGGTTCAGACATAAGATCAAATAACACATTAATATACATTCACTGTTCCATGGAGAAGGGAGCTCCAGAAAAGTCAAGAGCACAAATTGATTAGAACACAGTATATTTTTAGTTTAACTTTTCCTCAGTAACTGGCATTATCCAAGTAGTATACAGGCTGCTACCACCATTTCACCATTTGTCCTAATTAGTTGGGCATTTCTTCACACGAGTGGACATTTTAACCTTTTGTGCTGATATTTTAGTATGAATCTCTGTCAAGGTTATGGTTTGTAATTTTTTTATATTTTTCATAGACATATCTATTACTGAGAATTTGAAACATTTGGGAGGGGGGAATGCTTTAATGTACATCGCCGATATGATTTTTGCAAGTTGAAGGGTCAAATTTGGGGACTCACCACTCACAATATGTCCATAAGTCCGGACTATGCTTTTGCGTCAAGGACAGATTGGCAGATCAGTACATGTTTAGCCCTACAAATCAAAATATATAAATTGCCAGACATTTTTTCAGGGAATTATATACCACGCTGACTGCCATGTTTTTTTCTAGTCTCCTTTATGCGGCCATTTGTTGAGATGCATGGGAGCTATAGAGTCTGTGCTGCTTCTTGCATTGCACACTAATTATTTGTTTTACACAAGAATAGAATTAGCAGAGGCCAGTGAAAGAAGTAGCATGGATCCTGCTAGCTCCAACACAATGAGGTCAACAATCAGCGATAAGGGTAAAGCAGTAAAGGTAAAAACCTGTGTCGACATATTGGCTAAATTGGTCCCATCCAGAGTCCAGACCCATGGAACAATGTTATGTCCTAGTCCAGTTCTGTGCAGTAGCCTTTCACAAGCACAAACAAACTGTGCAACATTGTATCTTGTGGGACTAAAAGTAAGATAACGAATCATCCCCAGTAATAAGGGAGGGAATCTCTGTTATTTTGGGTTTTCTCAAGTACTGTATGTGGTATGGAGATTTTGTCAACTGAAAACCATCAATGTTAGTCTAAAAAACTACAAGACCATCATAAAACCAAAATGATCCATACACTGCACCATTTATTGCCAGTCATCGTTTATTATCATTTGTAGTAACACCAAATGTTCATTAACAAATGAGTAAGGAAAAAAAAAAAAAAAAACTATTCCTCAGTTGAAAAAAAGATACTATCAGTTTTAAATGAGTCAAATTAAATCTATCCCTTAGGGTCTTTGATATCTGCTCTTTTTAAGTGATTATGGATAAATGAGCAAACTAAACCGTTATCGTGAACTGTTATTGTGCACCTTCTAGCAATTTAGTAATTCTACAATGAGCTAACGAGCCATGAAACATGATGGTAGCTAAGCTCATAAAATATTATTAAAATCATATATGGGCATCTGTACATCATTTTTATTTACACTTTCAATGCGTACTTAGTATTAAAAATTATTTATCAACATTTTGGAATCTTAAACGAAGCCATGTATCATTTTTATTTGCTAAATGCCCACAGGCAACTTGTGATAAAAGTTTACATTTATTTAAATGTTTTCATTAACTGCAGTAGTGTAAATCAGACGGTAGGGTATTCATATGGGTGGCTTGATTTTTGTTTTATTTTATTTCTGTCTGATGTGCATTCTTCTGTCACATATATTTCTGTCCATTTTTTATCTTTAAAATATATCACCCCCAGAATGGAGATACCATGTATGTAGCTATGCGGAAGATATGCAGTTTTGGAATACTTTAAATGGAAAATCTCTTCACTACAAAAAAAAAAAAAGAAGCTATTTTGCTTGTTTCATGGGAAATAAAAGGAGTTAGAGAATAAGTTACAAACCATAGTGCAATAATAATGTATTTTATTTGTACGTTATTAAAAATCCAATGATAGTGGGAATACTGGTTAATGGTTACATTTGCATTAGTTCTCTTGATTTGTTGATCATGATCTATACACCAAAACTGCTTCAAAAAGCTAAAGACGTTTTGGTATTTTGAGTCTACCATTAGTAGAAATTTAAAAGAAAACAGAGTATCGCATGAAAAAAAGCTTAAAGGGACACTATAGTCACCAAACAAGTTTAGCTTAATGAAGCAATTTTTAGTGTATAAATCATGCCTCTGAAGTTTCACTGCTCAATTCACTGCCATTTAGGAGTTAAATCACGTATGTTTCTGTTTATGCAATCCTTGCAATACCTCAACTGGCTGTGACTGACACAGCATGCATGAAAACAAAATGGTTTCATTTTTTTGTATATATTTTTTAAATTCTTTATTTTTATTGTGCATGTGTTCACAAACAGACTTGATGCGCCACGACAGCGATAACAAGCATACGATATTCTCAGCATGGCATTTGGAAAAACTGCACATTTTTTATATATTGAAATGACAGGCCAGGAACAGTAACATAGTATTATATGTCAGTAAGTAGGTTACACAAATTGGTGTAGTAATCAGGCTATGCTAACTGACGTGGTCATCAGTAGTACTGACTATTTTGACAAGCAGGTGTGTGTATGTCCACTAATTTGTATGCGGTTTGGTCATTAGGAATGGGTAGACTTAGGTGGGGAATGCAGAGTGTGGAACAGTGAGGGCAGGTTTAGTGACCTATACACATCATTATCTGAGCAATATGATGTTGTAAAAATTTTAACAGGCTGATTGTGCACACATGTGTAACAGTTTACCATTGGGATTGGGCATAAGGCTAGGAAAATTAAGCGTTATAAGCGTTTGAGGTGGGGGAAAAAAAAAGAGGACCGTACGTCAAAAACATTGCAAACATTATAGCAGCATTGGGGTCATTATGCATGTTATTGGGTCAGACACGTAAGGCCATCATGCTTCAATTGTCCCTTTTCACCCGATTTCAAAAGTCAGCAGATTCTCTGCATAGGTAGGGAAGCAATAAAGGGCTGTCCAAGCTGTGGTGTTTTCTCATGCCATGGCTGTGTGGTACCGGTTACTTTCCGCCTCAGGAGCAGGTCTACAGGCTTGACCCTTTGCATGCCACTGGTCTTGCTGAGCGAGAACCCTCTGAGTGCACCGAGTTGGTACCTGCAGCTTTGAGTTATTCGTAGGAGATCCTCTCTGTGCATGCCGAGTTCCATACAGGCGGTGGTTGACGGCAGGGGGGCGTCTTTTAACCCCTTAACGACGCAGGACGGTTCAGGACCGTCATCGGCATTTTTGCATTGCCGACCGACGACGGTCCTGAACCGTCCTAAATTTAAAATGTACTTACCCGATCGCCGTCGTTCCCCCGGCGGCGATCGGCGGTGCTCCCGTTGTGGGGAGACTGCCTGCAGCCCAGACAGTCTCCCCATGGCGGTTTAGGACCCCTGGGGCCATGTGATCGCCCAACAGGGCGACCACATGGTCACAATAGGTGTCCTAGACTCTGCCTGCAGGGGGACTGTCTGTGCTGACAGGCAGTCTCCCTGCAACTGTAAAATCAAAAAAAAAATTAAAGTTATAGTTAATAAAAAAAAAATATATTATTATATATGTGTATATATATGATATATAGACATATATTATACCTATATAATATATGTCTATATATCATATATATAATGTCATGCTAAGTGTATTTTTATATTAATATGTACATATATTAATATAAAAATACACTTATAATTAATTTGCACACGTATATATATAATATATATAATAACTATATATATTGTATATATATATTATTATAAAATACGAATAATAAATAATTTAAATTAAATTAAAAAAATTAAAAATAATAATAAAAAATTGAAAAAAAATTATATATCTATACGAAATTTTATTCTAACTGTATTTTGATATTAATATATATATATTTATATCAAAATACACTTAGAATGAAATTGTATATATATCTATGTATATTTAAATAAATAAAAAGAATGCGAACTATTCATATGTCGATATACAAAATTACATAAATAATTATATAAATATACACGTAGACTTCAAATATATAAATATGCATATATATTTAAATTCTACGTGCGTATTTAGGTAATATTTTTACATAATTAAGTTATTTTATTGATTGCAATTTAAGGGACCTGCCTGCCAACCCAGGCCGAAAGACCAGAGAATTTAATTTGATATCACTGTATTTTACCCTGTAACGTTCTACGACACCCTAAAACATGTACATGGGGGGTACTGTTTTACTCGGGAGACTTCGCTGAACACAAATATTAGTGATTCAAAACAGTAAAACATATCACAGCGATGATATTGTCAGTGAAAGTGACTTTTTTTGCATTTTTCACACACAAACAGCACTTTTACTGATGATATAATTGTTGTGATACATTTTCCAGTTTTGAAACACTAATATTTGTGTTCAGCAAAGTCTCCTGAGTAGAACAGGACCCCCCATGTACAGGTTTTATAGCGTTTTTGAAAGTTACAGGGTCAAATATATAGGTCAAATATTTTTACATTGAAAATGGCCAGGTTGGTTACGTTGCCTTTGAGAGCATATGGTAGCCCAGGAATGAGAATTACCCCCATGATGGCATACCATTTGCAAAAGAAGACAACCCAAGGTATTGCAAATGGGGTAAGTCCAGTCGTTTTTAGTAACCACTTAGTCACAAACACTGGCCAAAATTAGCGTTCAATTTAGTTTTTTACTTTTTTCACACACAAACAAATATGAACGCTAACTTTGGCCAGTGTTTGCGACTAAGTGGCTACTAAAAAAGTCTGGACATACCCCATATTGAATACCCTGGGTTGTCTACTTTTAAAAAAATATGTACATGTGGGGTGTTATTTAGCAATTTATGACAGATAACAGTGTTACAATGTCACTATTGATACATTTTAAAAATGTATGTTTTGAAACCGCAATATCCTACTTGTACTTATAGCCCTATAACATGCAAAAAAAAAGCAAAAAGCATGTAAACACTGGGTATTTTTGAACTCAGGACAACATTTTGAATCTATTTAGCAGTTTTTTTCATTCGCTTTTGTAGATGAGTAAAAGATTTTTCACATAAAATTAAAAAAACGTGTATTTTTTTCAATTTTTCATCATATTTTTTCATTTTTTTTAAATTAAATTAGATGAGATTATATAAATAATGGTATGTAAAGAAAGCCCCTTTTGTCCTGAAAAAAACAATATATAATTTGTATGGGAACAGTAAATGAGAGAGCGGAAAATTACAGCTAAACACAAACACCACAAAAGTGTCAAAAAGATGCCTGGTCGCAAATGTACAACATCGCAAAAAAAGTCCAGTCCTTAAGGGGTTAAGTCTGGGTGCTATCTTCGCCCCTTTTCCTTGCTTCTTCGTGGTCAGAACTCTGAATTTGTGATTGTGTTTAGGCTTTGCTTCAGTTTTGAGCAGTGGGCTGTCGAGAGACGTCTGTGGCTGCTGGTGTCTGTGCCCGTTCAGCCAGTTTAGCCCATAATTGTGCCCAGAAGTGATCAAAGGCTTCTGCTATGCGGTCTTCGTGGGGGGCCCAGAGTTCTGGTCTCTGTGTGGACGCCAATCTTTGCTGCGTGCATGCAGCAAAGTACCGGTAGTTCCTGTCGCTTGGCCCAAGTAATCGCTTTGTACCATGCTGGGAACAGACAGATGCCCAGTGGGGACCAGGATAAACCCCACCCGCCCAAATGGGGGTGGAGGAGTATGGCCGAGTTGCTTGGCAAGTATAACGGCGGGAAGATCGGCCGCCTCTCCCCAGATCCAACTCTAGTAGGCCGCTGTGAAGCGTTCCGGTCTGCTAGCCATGGCAAGCTCGGGTGAGGTATCAGTCAATTCAGTGGTGCAGCCCAGACATGGAAAGTGCACTCCGGTAAGTATTTTTGCTGGTGAGCAGCCGAGAGTACCCCAAAATCCCCAAGTTAGGCGGGAGCCCATGCCGCCCACGTCTGCACTGCTCGAAGGTCAGGCTCCGCCACCACAAAATTGTTTCATTTTTAATCAGATATAACTTACTTTAAATGTTTTTATCTCCAGCTCTGTAAATTGAACTGTAATTACATACAGGAGGATCCTGTAGGGTCTAGCAAGCTATCAACAGAGCAAGATATAAGAAATTCTAAATTAAATTGAATTTGCAATAAAGGAAGTATAAACCTTAGATGACTCTTTACAGGAAGTGTTTAGGAAGGCTGTGTAAGATACATGCAAGGAGGTCTACCCAGGGCTACATAAACAATTTGATTTATCTCCTAAATGGCAGATAAATTAGCAGTGAGATTGCAGGGGCATTATCTGTACACCAAAACTGCTTTATTAAGCTAAATTTGTTTTTGTGACTATAGTGTCTCTTTAACACAAGGTTTGGATGCTTTTCAATGTTTTATTCAATGAGGTAAACTTTGGAAAATTATTGTTTTCCTTTAACAGAAATTATGCATTAAATAAAATAAAAAGTGGCTAATATTGAACAATAAAAAAACATATGCTTTCAAAACAATCCGATATATTATTGTAAACATAAAAAGTCAAAATAATAATTTTAAGGTCTCATATACTGCACATATCAACATATTGAAATGAATACTTTAGCATTAGGAGTACAGATCTGTATTCCTAATGTTACAGTGGCCTAGACCATAATTAAAGCTCTTTTTCTAACAAATTTAAACATCTTCCAAGCTCAGGCATGATTAGTAAGCAGTTTCTGTGTTTGATTACATTAGTTATTGGATCTTAAATATTCAACCAGCTTTTCTTCATGCGGTGTTTCTGTTACATTAAACATTTCTTCAATTCATTACTGAATATGGCCCGGAGAAAAGTCAAATTACCAAGATTTCACTGGGCAAGATTTAATAACTCATGGTAATAATACATGGTAACATAGCATAGCACTTCATATTTACCTTAAAGGGAACAAAACAAGATATTTACACAATGACTATTCTATGAACACAATTTATTTCAGGGAACCAGGACTATCTATAATATAGGGCAAGAGAGGCTGGTGCTCTGGGCACAATCATTTTCTTTTAAGTACAAAGGTTCTAATGATATCATCTCGGCAGCTAGCTCTGATAGAAGTAGACTGGTCATGATGAACCATCCCAGCATTAAGAGTCCAGCATGGAAGGTTAAGTGATGGACTACAAAGGGTTTAGGGAATGTAGGTGGAAAGCTAAGGAGGGATCATGGAATTCAAAGGTGAGTTTGAAAAAGTGTTATGGAGATTAAAGGGCATGCTGGGAAGTGATAAGAGCTGGGGTGTTTAAATGGTTGATAGCGATTTACCAGTTGATCTCAGACTATTGACTGACAGATCGCGAATCAGTGGGCACCTGGGTCATGGACTAAGGACCTGAGACTTTTCGGAGCTGCACACCCATAATTATTCACAAACCAGCTGGGGAGTTTAAAGAAATACTGCTCCACTCGTTGTGCCCAATTCTCTTACTATGTAGTTTGGCCAAACTGAAGAACCTCTGTGAGGGTTTCTTACTTTTATATGTGAGACTGCTAGTTAAGGAACAAAAACAGAGGTAAACTTTAAAAAAAACTCACTATGTGATGTTCTCTGATTTTTTTTCTCGGGAATTAAGGAATATCCAAGGGAGGCAAGTCAAGTAAATGGTTACTTTAATTACATTTCTTCCTCTCAAGATAATTTACTAGTTTTTAGTTTTGTTTTGTTTTAAATTGAGTAAAACAAGTTATACAAAATAATCAATTTGAATTAATTAAAGTGAGCAAAATCCTTAAAGAATAGTCATTTTACTTAGCTTACTTTACTTATCCAAATAATCAGTGTGAGAATGGGAATATACAAATAATGTTGTCTTAATGCAGGTCCAGATCGTAATGAAATAATCAGTCAGAGGGATAATCCAAAAGCAAGTCCTTAGGTTGAAAGTCAAGGTCTGGTGGGCCCAGTAGCGATACTCCTGTAAAGAAAGAGTTGCAGTAAAATGATGACTATGTTAGACACATTAATAGTGTACTGGGTCACCGACGGCGTGCGCCATTATACGCTCACACAGTGTTCATCAGTGACTCAATTTAAAGAGACGTATACAGTGAAATTACTGAATATCACAACCTCTCCTCAACTAGACTCAGGGAGGCTGAACTGTGAACAGGTGCATTAGATTTGAGGCTGGGAAGAGCCTCTGCAAAGGAAGACTTGTTGCCTGTCATTATGTGTTCCCACCGGTTAGCACAGGGGTCCTCAAACTCTGGCCCTCCAGATGTTGCTGAACTACAACTCCCATGATTCTCTGAATTACATAAATAGCCAGAGAATCATGGGAGTTGTAGTTCACCAACATCTGGGGGCCGGAGTTTGAGGACCCCTGGGTTAGCAAATGGACAGTGGCAAGTTGAGTCATCTGTGAGTGTGTGTATAACTGTTTGAGTGTAAGTCTGTGTCTATATAGCTGTGTCACTGTATGTTTTCTCTGACTGTGTGCCTGTATGTATATAACTGTATGACTATGGGCCTGTATTTTTTGAGCGTTTGTGTGTGTGTCTGACCTTGTATGCATGAATGACTGTGTGTCAGTATCTTTATGTCTGTATGAGTATGAGTCTATGCCTGAATGTCTGTGGCTGTTTGACTGTGGTTGACTCTGCCTATATGCCTGTAACTGTGACTGTGATTGTGTTTAGTAAAGTGATCTAATATGTGATGAGTTTCTTCATAGTAACTTCCACTGTGCATGTATGTTTGATTTTTTTTTTTTTTTTTAAATCTTATTTTTTATTACGGCATTTGTGTTATGGGATACAGAAGAAAAGAAGAGGAGGCACTGTGGGGTACAATACAAGTCGATGAAAACAAGATGAGATGTAGTACACTCCTGCTAAAGACTGCCATTTTTAAAATTATTTTAAATCAAGTAAAACGTAGCAATACAAATTGTTTAAGAAATGGGTGCACGGGTTAGTTAGCGATTGCTCAAATGATATGTTTCATGTGCACGACATACAAGCTACGGATCATAGGATCCGGTTGGTAATGGTACATAGATTAAACACATAAGCTTAACTCTCATTTATAACATTCCCTGTTACTAGCTGTTCACAGGCGTGTGCCCCTTTCGCAGTGCACTTAAGCTTTTATAATGGATGGCCAGGAACATGCATTACATACAAAAAACAGTCATGCAGGGCCAGGTTGAAGCTGGTTATGTAGTATTCTATAGCATATGAAAACTAAACATAGTCAAAACGAACAGGTTTAACTATAAGGTGCATGGTATTAGTGACCGATGCCCACCAGTTATGCAGTTAACAAAACATTTGTTTCTAGTATATGTTTGAGGACTGGGACTGCGCGGCGCATATCAGATGCTTACAAGGTGAAAGAAAATACATGAAAAAACACAAGCCATAATGAAACATATGCTAAGAAGGCATTCAATCTGGAGCTGTGCGCTAGTTATAAAACCTCTTCACAGGGTAGGAGAGTCCATCGGTGGGTTGTTGGTCGGGGATGCTAGGGGTGGTAGTCCCAACAAAAAAAAAGCTGTCCGAGTGAGGTATGGAAAAAAGAAGGCATGTCACTCAGCCAATGCCCCTTCTCAAGGCCCATTCCTTCCATGTTGTAGAAGGTGCTGTTGGGGATTGCCATAGCTTGTCCTGGAGTGTCAGCAAGTCAGTGCTCCGTATGGGTGGCAGCTTGTGGGGATGGACAGGTCCTTTCATGGTTGGGGAGGCTGAGCGGGGCGTGAGATGGCTCCAGTGCTTCGCCCCGTTCGGGCGCTTCACTCGTTTCTGCCGTCGGATCACTGAGCAGCGGGCATTTATGGTGTTTCTGCTGTTGGCATGCATGTATGTTTGATAACCTGCTTTTCGTTGTGCCTGGATGTCTGTGTCTGGATGTATATGTGTATATGACTGTGTATAATTATGTTTTTGTGCTTGTTTGTCTGTGTAGGGATGTTTGTGCCTGTGTGCATGCATGAATGTATGCATCATGTACATCAATGAAAAGGGCATAAAAAGAAACATACAGATTTGGGGAAAAAGATAATCCATTTTTGCCCACTTATTTTTTTTTTAGGGTGTTCAATAAAAATGATTTCCACCACTGGACTGGGATAAGGAAAGCGGGCCTTGTCTGCACAACTCTGCCACACTACACAATATAAGAAGTAGGACATAGTAATTAATAATTGAGTTATATTGGCCAGGAGAAGAGAGGCAAAAGACAACTAAATAGGTGGAGAGGTACTAAACAGATGAGAAGAGAAGCAAAAATGATGAGTATGTAGAGATAAGAAGGGAGTTTCGAATTGAAAAAAATTATTTATCCACACTTACACCCCATACAAATACAATAATGTCTGCACATACTACACTCAAACTGCATGCACACAAATTGACATTCAACAGAAATACACCACACATTCACACACTAATGCTACAAACATTATAAATGACTCTGACTTTTTTCCTGAAGTTTGAAAAGGGGTCATTAATGCAATACTGATATTGTGGTAGAGCATATTAGCCTATATCCAGATCCTATATCCTATATCTCCTTTAGATTAGATATTTTAAAAAGAAGACTAGGGATTAGGTTACACGGCAGTCTTAAAGGAGACTAAGTCCAATGGCTAGTTGCAAAAGTATTAGCAAAATTTGTTGTCAGGTTTGGGAAGGTTTAGGTGTCAGAATGGAGAAGAATTAGGGAGATTAAGGAGGTTATGTGACAGGCTGATGATGGTCTAGGGGTATTAGTTGGTTGGTTGATTTGGTGGCGTTAAATAGGGTATTCATGTCGTTATTTTCGGTTTGAGGAGGATGGGATTGTGCAAAAGTGGCACGGTCACTTCTGAGTTTTTTATAAAGACAACATTGTTATGAAAAACTCATAAATACTGCACTGAAAGTCATTGGGCCCCTGCCTTTTGTATGTGAAGGCTTTTTCTTATTCCATAAATCTCTGTCATGCAGCTGTTTAGAGGATAATTAGATCAAACATAGTATAATATAGAATATACTATGTTTGATCTACTTATACTCTAAATGTATGCTTGACAATTGCTAGATCTAAGTAACATGTAGGTCCTTAACAGATTACAATTTCAAATTACTCCATATAAATATAGAGTTAGGCATATTTTGATCCGTATTATGTGGCCTCCATCCCCTAACCCAAAGACAACCCTAAAACAACACTATCCATATCCATTTCACTAATCTTACCACTAATATAAACATATGCCATCAGCAGAGAGACTCACCCATCTGTTGACATTGCTGACATCACCAGATTGATTCTTCCAAAATACACAATAGACAGCATACGTAAGCTAAAACTCCGCACTCACGTCAATGATCCTATCATCAGCGATCCTTAGACTCTGTCCTTGATGTTCCTGGTGCCCATACTGGTGACAGTTCTTATTTATCTCCAATTCTATGTAGACGCACTCCCCAGTCTTCTCTCTTTGCTAACTCCAAAGTCCCCTATATTACCTACCCCCTTTCTCTTGTTATCATCGCCAGTCACCTCTATTTGCAGTATCGCTAGTCCCCTCTTTTACTTACCCCTAGCCTCTAATTATGCTCCCAACCTCTATATTTTAACCCTCAGTAACCTATATTACCCCAGCCAGTTGGAAATATACCGAGGTGTAACAGAAGTTTCAAAAATACAGACAACTGCATATCCAATGTTTTTCTTTACAGTATACATGCACTTTATAGCAGGAAATCATTAAATATTAGAGATGTGAAGTTTTACATCATGAATGAGACTACATCTTCTTTTGAGAAATATAGATATTTTTTTTACAGGAACTACCTGGTGGTAAGCTGCAGGAATTAAATTATTTTGGAAGGAAAAAAATATATATATTTGGGGCAAATTTAATTAATGTACTTTTTTCAGTGCATATACATGCACGTGTAGGAGCTTCTAGTGTCCCTGCTGATATGTTAGAGTGATTACTCTCTCAGTGTTATTTACTAAAGTGAGAATTGTTGGAAATATTTAACATTTTATTTCAGATTTAAAGACAAGCTGAAGTGGAAAAAATATCCAACTCAACTATACTTCTAGGACGGCTACTTTGTCCTGAGATTTCAAATTCACTTTCAATTTCTGACACTTCTAACTTTAGTAAATAACTATATATATATATATATATTAGATTATAAGCTCACGGGCCATCTAGCCAAGCACTTTGTATAAAAGAGCTCCAATGGCTAGATATCAGCTTACGGGCAGGGCTCTCTTACCCCTTGTATTTGTATGTGTATATTGTACGTTTCTCAACTAATTGTACAGCGCTGCGGAATCTGTGTGCGCTTTATAAATAGCAATAATAAATATATCTCCAAACTAACTATATGCAGGCCTTCACAGCCTTCCTTGCTGCCTTATTGGACATATCCCTGGGGTCGGAACTCTGAACGCCTGAGTTTCTACACATATGAAAATGCAAAAGCTATAGGATTCCAATGTAAGATACAAAACATTAGGAGACAAGTGAGAACCAAATAGCAAAAAAAGAGAATGGAAAATGTATAGGATTGTCATCTGAATAAAATGTACTCTGACTGAACATGACACGTGGGATGCTGTCAAGTTAATACCTGTGAGTTAAGAGGAAACACTTTAATGTTTATGAATAAACCCGTGTGAAATTGCTAAGAACTGTTGGCCTGGAGGTGTTATTTTATCTATAATAAACTTCACCTGACTCACTGCTATAATGTGTGCAAAGTAAACACCTTTTTTTATATTCCCTAATTATACCCTTTCAATTTCATGCAGCTCTTGGGCATAGAAAAGTCCTAAATGGGTTTTGGCAGGACTTATCTATTAAAAGGGGAACACCATCCTAATTTGTTGCGTACAGTTCTTGTGCGTTATAAAAGAGCCCAAATCTGCAATGTTCTTTGCAACAAAGTATCTATCGTAATGAACAATACCCTAAATTGCAATTGAAAATTGGTAAGTGATCAACAACAGTATTGTTTTTATGTTATTTTTTTTTTGCCAGTAACACAGCCAACATCAGAATATGTTATTGTCCTAAAACTGGGGCAAAACCCAAGATTTTTGTCACTCTCACAATATTATGCCTTCTAGAGCAATATTGCAAGGTTAATAGCATGTATGTATATAATTGACCTATTATGTTCCATATGGATGTTGCATTGTGTGTGTGTTTCAAATACTGCTAAATTGACTGTTGTGCATATGCGTATATTTTATTGGTTTTGCTACATTATTTATTAGTTACCGTGCTTTGTTCATTTTTTTATTGGTGTAACTGATTAATGAGGAATCAGTTAATGTTCCTTGTGTACAATGTCAATTTAGAGCAGGTGTTTGTGGTGTTCAGTGTCTTGAAGTCCTTTCTAGTCCTTTGAGGTGTTCATTTAGCTAAGAGTCTTGTGGTCTCAAACTCAACTTATCTGAGGGCCACTGGTCATGTCATCTTCTCCCATCAAAACAGCTTGTAATAACATCAAATGCAAACTTTTAATTCCAATATTAATCACCCTTTAATCAAACTTCTATCTGTACTTTATGATGACCCCTTTTTTAAAATTGCTGGGGTAAAGGGTAAAGGATGTATCATTAATCATGTTTGCAGCTTGTAGCATCAGTGTGTGAATGTGTGGTATATTTCTGTGGAGTGTCAGTGTGTGACTTTGTGTTGCATCTCTGTTAAGTGTCACTTTGAGTGTGGCAGACTGGAAACACAGAGCCCACTTTATACCAGGGGTTTCAAAGAGGCAGCCATTGGTCATTTTAGGTTCCCAAACTGGTTTCATGCAAAATGCGGGCCAGCATATTGCGACCCCTCTGTTAAAGTGTCAATAGCTCTTCTTCAGTAGATTTGTAATCACCCAAACTTAATATAAGGTAAAGGGCACAATTTTATCATTCAGATTATGTTAAAAGTAGTGTTAAAATGTTTATGAATAGTGGGATGGCAATCAGGTCAACAATATTAGTAGCTCATCAGAAGCCTTTAACATGTAGATACATATTGGATATGAGATTGCACTTTCCCTATGTTATCTTGAACGTGGAAGGTCCACAAGTTTCCATAAATATCTTGCCTGCATAATCAAGTCTTTGCTTCTAGTAGTTTAATTTCAAAGTAATTAAAGGCATAAGGTAATATTCTCACACTCCAAAAATGGTAAAGAAGTCAAATTCCATCCTTAAATTCAGTTCACAATTTCCTCCATAAAATGGACAAAGAAAATATATCATATAGATTTTCTGAATTTAAGTTTCGATTATTGTGTACGTTACGGAGATTATTGTGTACATTGTGGGTATATCTAAAAACAGCTTGCAAAAGGTGCAGATCACTTGCAGCATTTGCAATCCCACTCATTCTTTCCCAGCCCACACTTTCTGTGACTGTCCAATCACAGACTTCCCAGTGCAGCTCAATGAGAAGTCTGTCCAAGGCAGTTGCTCTGAGCAATATTTGTCTTTTGAGTTTAGCTACACTGAGCTAACCAAACCAAGACATAACAGGACCAGTTGTCTGATTGTCAGTCAGGGTTGTAACAGGGTTAATTTAGAAAAGTGCCACTGAAATCTGCACTTTTTGTAAAATGAAAAAAAGAGGACACGCTTCAAATATGGAGTGTCCCTTTAAAAAGTGTGAGTTAGCTTTGCTTCTACAAAAGAAAATATCATAATATATAGAAAACATTATAACTATGAAATATTGAATAAACATAACTCATGACTTTGCAATCTATTATGAGATCCCTAATGATCTTCTAGATAATGATAAGTGAGAACACTTTTTACTGATATTTAACTTTTTTGTCACTGAATCACCAAAACATTTGTGGTGGAACTGTAGAAGTTTGACCCAAGACTCAAGTGGTCAGTTTTGCAATCGTACTAGCCCATTGCAACAATCAAAAATGATTCCCAATTTAATTCAGATGTTGTTGTGGTGACATTTTGTCATCAAACTAATATGGTGACCAGGGGTCATGTGACCAAGCTCATGTATGCCTTTCTTACAGGGGGATAAGCTGTACCCTTTGATATGGTAATTAGGTAATTAAATACCTTTACAAGTCAGGAAAGAGATAACCACTTCCCCCATCTCCATTTCTCTCTGTTCCTTCTTGGCTGTGCTACTGAGCAGACACGGGCTTTTTTTTTTTATTTTTTTTTTTTAAATTCTTTATTTTTGTTGTGCATGTTTTAACAATGAGCCTGTGCTGCCACAACAGCAGTCACACGCAAAATCATACATTTTCAAACATGGCAAGTAAAATGTCTGCACAATTTTAAATATTATGAAACAGAAATGGTAGGAGTAGCGTGGTTCTGGGAGTAGACGTCATATAAACATGTTTGGTCTATATATATCTAGGGTCCTGGCCTACTAACAATAGAAGAACGGCTAGCTCGTTGCAAAATATAAGATATTAAACTGTTAGAGATTAGAGTTGTTCTGCTAACTAATGAGGCAGCCAGTAGCTTTTCTCAGAACATGTTACTGGACCCTTTGAATTAAATTAAATAAGTGTATAACAATTCATGTTTGACGTTGCTAGATTGGCTATGGTAGGTATTTAGATCCACATGACTAGGTACATGCTAGCTGGGTCATCGCTGTAGTCACTTAAGTAGAAGGAAATCCTACATTTGCATATAACATCTGCTCTTAACATTTGCTTTATCATCCTCAAAGAGTATTTGCAAGAGAATAGAGGTGGCATAAACAGTTACTTGTAAGGCATAACATAAAAGTATAAGAGTTAACACCAAGTCAAGGAAAAACAATAAAAACTTCAACATTTGCATATAGAGACTCTATGAGGCATGGAGTGATTGACTCATCTGTAGCATCAAGAGTCCCGGTCAGCCAACCCCCGCAAGAGGTATGCCACAGTCCCACTCTGGTGCTTTTGTGAGTAGCCCATCACCGTAAGCCGCCTCATCCCCTTCAGCCTATGCCCACCGGGTGTACAGACCTGTCCATCTTGGGGGTGACCTGCCCAGGGGCGTCGATGGCCCGATGTCGGGGCTGTGCGTGGAGCTTCGTGTGTGCCTGGTCGTGAGGCCTCCATGGTGCCCCTAGAGGTAAGCCCCTTTGCGGGTGTGAGGCATGGGAGTGTGGGTGACCCCTCTTGTGCTGTGGTGCCGATCGTTCCCGGTTTCCAACAGGGTCTCTTCGAGAGCGGTGTTGCTGGGGAGATTCCTGCTTTTGCTGTGAGGCTGGGTTGGGCTTTGGCACTCAGAGAGGTGTTCTTGAGTGTCGTCGGGTTCGGGCTCCGGTTAACCGGGGGCTTCTCTGGGCTTGTGGGCGTCAGGCTGGCTTCCGCGTGGAGCAAGCCTTGCGACTGTATGGCAGTACCGCCGCTTTCTTTGTCGGTTTCGCATGAGTGGGTAGCCGGTGTGCCTGGAGTTTCAGGTGGAGCCAGAATGCTTGCCAGAACTTTTCAAAGGAGGCCTCGATGGGCTCAACCTCTCGATCACTCCTTGAATTTGCATGTGCTCGTGAGGGGTGCTTGTCATCCGCCATCTTTGGAGGCCATGCGGCTGTAACGAGAATATACCCCTACACGCAGGATCCAGCTAAACAGAAGACAGCAAAGAGTAGAGATACGTCTACCGGACCTTAGAATGGCCGGACTCGACGTATATAGGAGAAGTACAGAGTCAGGAACGATTCGAGGTCAAGTGCACAAAGAGACAGCGTAAACGAGAACTAGCCGGGGACTGGTACACAGGAATCAGCAAGCCGGCAAACAGAACAGACAAGGATAAAGCGAAAACGAAGTCAGAATACAAAGCCAAGGTCAAATACGGAGGAACACAACTGAACACAACAAGCGCTAAAGGGAACTGAAACAGAAACCACGATAGGGCAAGGAACTAAGGGAAAAGGGTAAGTATAAGTAGCTTCCAAACTAATGTGATTGTCTCCTGTCACTTCCACACCCCCAAAAGGTAAGTGTATGGGGTGAGTGGCATGACAGGAGCCAATGGGAGCCTTTTTGCAATTTAGGCTCCCACTGTCTCTTTAAGAGCGCGCCCAGGACTCGCGGCGCGCTCTTAGATTCAGGCGGGACACGTGACCGCATCTCGCGGTCACTGCCCGCCTTCCTGTTAGGAGAGTCGGATGAGCCGCGCGCGGCTCGTGCAGGCGCAGGACCGCGCGCGGCTTGAAGAGAGGACCGCGGCCGGCCCCCGGATAAGGTAAGTAACGCTACAGCGGCTCCAGGGTTTGTGCCCCGACTTGTTAGCCCTGCTGAGATGAGGTCGCACCCTGTAGGGACCGCGATGTCCCTCGCCGGTCCAAGGGGGGGGGACGGGGCTGTGCAGAGCCTTGTGGCCGCTTGGAACCCGGGGTCGGGAGATCGTCTGCCTCCCCAACACCCAGGTTATCGACCGTGTTAGGCCGCAGGCTGTTGTGCTTGCGTGCTGCTATCGGGTCACCTAGATCCAGGCTTTGGGAGTAGCCGAGGGTGTTTAGGGTGGCCTGGTTGCATAGGGTCGGTTTTCTCCCGGTTTGCCTTAGTGTTTCAGGTAGTTTAGAGTAGTTTAGCAGGAGCTCGTGACAAACGCGTCTAGCCATCTTGGCTGTCAGGCCCCGCCCCCCCACAGGCTTATTTTTATCATGGTGAACTGTGAGTGGGATCTGATGACTTTATAAGGTTTAGTTGTTATTGTTAGTTACTTAGATTGTGGTTGTTGTTGTTGTTTTAGTTAGTTGAATTGTGTGTCATTATTTGTATGTTGTTGTTTTTTATCTAAATAAATATTTGTTAAAGTAGACGGACCAGAGTTTATATGTGTATGCATACATAATTTATAGAGTTTGGTAATACACCACATTTTGTCGACCAAGAAGTGACCTCTACAGTAAATGTTTGTAAAGGCGCAATAACTACCATATTGATGCATAATCTTAGCGCTAGTGAGTTTATAGCATAGGGTGACATTTTTTTTTAAACAAGTATACATGTGTGTTTTGTTGACTGGTTTGAAGATATAGTGCTAAAAATCACTGAACTCCAAAAACTAGTCATAGAATATAAAATAAAAACTAAAGAAAACACAAATAAATGGGATAAGGAGATTCCTAAAGAATGCCCAGGCCAGTCTTATTTTATATCTGAAAGCACAGAGTCAGTGCTGGGAACAAAACACAAGGGGCACGTGCCACCTATAATAATATCTGAACACTTTAATGCAAGAGAAATGCCTACTAGCTTCTCTAGGCAGACAAGGACTATGTCAATGACAGACAAAGAACATTCCCAGAAATGGTGGGGAAGTATGCCAAATAACAACTTTAATACTTTTACACATTGGTTTATGAGGAGAACAGATAGAGCTATAAAAAGAAGGTATTAACTTAGCAAAATGGACAGAACTGTTAGAATATGCTATGGGTTCTTTGGCTAGTAGACTATTGGGATTTAATAACAGTGTGTCTGATCGGGCAGGGAGAATTGCTGCAACTAATTTCTATCTACTCAGCATAGAGAAAGAAATAGCTAATATTACCATGAGGCCAACAGATGGCCCTAGAGAAGTAGCTCAAATGATATTTTTCTGGAATACACTACACCAACCTCAACAGCCCCAGTAAAAGCAAAAAATTCAAGAAACCACTGTGGTACTCCGCAGATGTGGCCAAAATAGTAAAAAACAAAAAGTTAGCATTTAGTAATTATAAGAAAACCCAGAGGGAGGAAGACAGAATGACCTATAAGATTAGGCAGAAAGAGGCTAAGCAAGTTATAAGAGCTTCCAAATCACACACAGAAGAGAAAATAGCACAGTCAGTAAAAAAGGGGGACAAAACATTTTTTAGATACATAAATGAGAAAAGAAAAGTAAAACAAGGATTAGTTAGATTAAAAACAAAAGAAGGAAGGTATGTAGATGAGGATAAAGGTCTAGCTGACTGCCTCAATGAATATTTTTGTTCGGTATTTACAGATGAAAATGAAGGAGAGGGACCTCAGTTAAGAAAAAGGATAAATTAGTCATTTATTACACATGAGTTTACAGAGGAAGAGGTTCTATTTCAACTGTCAAAAGTAAAGACAAATAAGTCAATGGGACCTGATGGAATACACCCAAAGCTATTAAAAGAGCTTAGTTGTATACTAGCAAAACCATTAATTTACCAGATTTATTTAACCAGTCATTGTTAACAGGAGTAGTCCCAGAAGATTGGAAGTTAGCGAATGCCCATTCACAAGAAAGAAATAGGGAGGAGTCGGGCAACTATAGGCCAGTATGCCTTACTTCAGTAGTGGGGAAAGTGATGGAAACCATGTAAAAGGATAGGATTGTTGAACATCTAAAAACACATAGATTTCAAGATCAGAGACAACATGGGTTTACTTCAGGGAGATCATGCCAAACTCATCTTATTGATTTTTTTGATTGGGTAACTAAAATTATAGATCAGGGTGGTGCAGTAGACATTGCTTACCTAGATTTCAGTAAGGCTTTTGACACTGTTGCACATAGAAGGCTTATCAATAAACTGCAATCTTTGAGTTTGGATTCCAATATTGTTGAATGGGTAAGGCAGTGGCTGAGTGACAGGCAACAGAGGGTTGTAGTCAATGGAGTATATTTGAAGCTGGGGCTTGTCACCAGTGGGGTACCTCAGGGATCTGTACTGTAAGTGCAAGATAATGCATCTTGGACGTAAAAACCCAAGGGCAGAGTACAGAATATTTGATAGAGTCCTAACCTCAACATCTGAGGAAAGGGATTTAGGGGTGATTATTTCTGATGACTTAAAGGTAGGCAGACAATGTAACAGAGCAGCAGGAAATGCTAGCAGAATGTTTGGTTATATAGGGAGAGGTATTAGCAGTAGAAAGAGGGAAGTGCTCATGCCATTGTACAGAACACTGGTGAGACCTCACTTGGAGTACTGTACACAGTACTGGAGACCATATCTTCTGAAGGATATTGATACCTTAGAGAGAGTTCAAAGAAGGGCTACTAAACTGGTTCATGGATTGCAGGATAAAACTTACCAGGAAAGGTTAAAGGATCTTAACATGTATAGCTTGGAGGAAAGACGAGACAGGGGGGATATGAAACATTTAAATACATAAAGGGAATCAACACAGTAAAGGAGGAGACCATATTTAAAAGAAGAAAAACTACCACAACAAGAGGACATAGTCTTAAATTAGAGGGACAAAGGTTTAAAAATAATATCAGGAAGTATTACTTTACTGAGAGGGTAGTAGATGCATGGAATAGCCTTCCAGCTGAAGTGGTAGAGGTTAACACAGTAAAGGAGTTTAAGCATGCGTGGGATAGGCATAAGGCTATCCTAACTATAAGATAAGGCCAGGGACTAATGAAAGTATTTAGAAAACTGGGCAGACTAGATGGGCCGAATGGTTCTTATCTGCCGTCACATTCTATGTTTCTATGTTTCTATGTTTCTATGTTGGGCTCACCAGAACACATTGCTAAAGTAATGGAAGCCCTTCCCTGGGAGTGTCAAGAATTTGTCAGGCTTTTTGATCCAACACCTACAGACTTAGAAATGGTACTAACTAGAAATGACAATTGGTGGATCAATCATCCTTTCACAGAACAGGCCTGCTCTGTTTCAGCCGTGAGAACATTCAAGGTCGAGTCTGGTAGAGATATAGGTTGGATGTACCCTAGAACAAGAGAGATAATGAGAACTGGAGACCAAAACAGGATTTTGACAAAAGATGGAGAGATCCACAGAGGAATTGCTAAAGGAAGCAATGTAATGGGAGATAATGGGAGAAATAGATGGGAGGGGCCTCAGGTAATAAACAATAATTAGAAGGCTAAAAAAGAGAGATAATAAGATGTGAAAATCACAGTTGGGGAGAAATACTACAGGAACCGTTATTTGGAGAATAATTGGAGAAGGAACCATAGATGGGATGAACATCAGATCAATAGACTAAATGGATTCTTACCTGATTCAATTATGCATGCTGTTTAACATAATTCTTTTTTAAAACAATCTTTATGATTGGCGAGATTCCAGTGACAACCCTCACTCTACATAACTTATTGTAACTAATGATAATAACTAATTAATGATGATAATGGTGTGGTGTTGCAGAAAAGAGCGCTTGTTTTGGCAGAAACTGGCTACGTCCATCTATTTTTTGTATTATTTTTGGGAATCCAGCTTACTGATTGCATGGCTCACAAATAACATCAACATTATCAGGGTCTTAAACCAGGCAAAACAAAAAATATATAAAGTCATGGACAGCTCTATATGTGATCTAGTATAAGTCTTCCTAATTTGTCATTGTTGGCTTTTATACATAGTAAATCAGTGTACATAAATTGGTTTAAAGAAATATATTGTACTCCATAAATAATAAATAGCAATATGAGTCATAGAATAGTAGGACAGCAGACACACAAATAATGTGGAAAAATAAGCCATCAAGCATACCTACTTGACTTCATAGTAATTTATCTCAATACAATAGAGCTATACTGTTCACCACCTTTTGTAAGACATGCATGGAACAATACAGTTTATCATCAAAGCAATGAAATCGATAGATAAATAGAAAGATAGACAGACAGACAGATAGATAGATTGATAGATAGACATGATGTGACATCTGTTTGACAATATCATATGAAATGAGAATTGTTATGAATTATATGACTGTCAGAGTCATAGATGCCATTGTGAGAAATACGTGTGTTTCATTGCTCCTTATTTAGAAATAGGTCTCTACATCTATCTTTACTCTATGAAGTGCTGCATTGGCATTGGATTGGAGTCAAGCTTTTTGTAGAGAGAAGAACATGATGTGGATGCATTAATAATCACTTAATGGCTATCTTTTTATAGTATTATATGTTTTATTTTGTTATTATATACTGTAAATTTATATAGTGTCCTGGTCAAAATGTGAGGACACTTGGTAACACTTGTATGGCAGGAGCATGACTGCAAGGATATGAGCTCTACTCCTAATGTTACTCCTGTATTTATTCAACAGCTGCTTTATAAGAAAGGGATGGACCCCAACCTACAACCCACACAAGCTGTCTTTGGGTAATGAGTGAGAGAGGTCTTGAGGATCAACGTCTGGTGCTTGCAGATAAGAACCAATTACATATTCCTAGAAATTCTTAACACCAAGCATTAATCATACTCTAACTGTCCAACAAAACCCTTTAGTTCATAACTTTTTTGTCTCCCATTTTATCTTTCTGCCATGTTTTTTAACCACATCCTTCGTGGTCAGTTACGTCAAAGGTACATGGTAGGCACTGTAATTGCTCCATCTCATTAATGTGTTATAGCATCTAGAGTCATTCTTCCACACATTTTTTATGTTTTAATGATAAATGAGAGTCCCCAGCAGTCCATCTCTTATGGCTGCTTGGGCTAATGAGCATTAGCCTGAGCAACAATGTGTGGCTGTGATTGGCTGAGAGTGTCAGCTGACTGCTTTCAGCCTATCACAGTGCCCATTTCTGGTGTGAATTTGTACAGCTAGAAGAGTGTTATCTGGCCAGTGTAAGTTGCACTGTTAAACTGCTTGAATATAGATTTACACTGAATAAAGGAATAGTGCCAGTGAACTTCAGAAACTAACCAAATAAATGAAATGGGATTGTTATAGTGCCTACAGTGTCCCTTAATCATCTCTTGATCGTGTTAAAGTTGGTTACTTCATCTCTGTGGAATACATATGTACAGTGTCTGACGTATCCTTGGCAAGGTCCTGTAAGGTGATACAGGTGTCATGTAATCTGCCCAAACTGTGCCTTTTCAGTGTCGCTACACCACGCAATGTGATGCCATGCATCATTCCAGCATCATGAGTGACACAAATTACTGCGTCTCAGCTCACATTTATACACCGTATTAGACAGTTCCTACATAATTACTACCACAATGGTCATGCACATTTGGTGTTGTTCATATAGCACTGGCTTTTAGGGATGACATATCCCCTTTTTAAGCCCAGTCCACCTTCAGAAACTGCCCTGTCATGTGTCAAAGTAAGTATGCACACAATACATGTAGTGCTTATCCCTTCGTTAATTAAGAGAGGAACAAATTATAGTGGTGACCTCAGAGTGATTGGATTTAACATTTAACTGTAGCAGGAAAAATACCAGAGTCAAAGAAAACAAGCCAATATCATGGATTCTAGAAAACACAGTACTTGGGTCAAGCTGGGTCAAAGAGTACAGAGATCACAATGAGCAGAGAAGACAAAATAGAGAACTAGGAAATCACAGATAGTCAAGAACGCATTATTGGGACCACAAGGAAACCAGAACAGGACACTGAACAACTTCAAACTGTTTTCATGTACGCCTTGTGGGTTTGCTTGATAGCCATGCTCCCAAAGCATGAATGAGCATTGGCAATTATGCGATTTTGTGTCAATTATAGCATCCTGATATAATTAAAAAGGAACTACAGAAAGCTCTATCGTCAGAAACACTGGCAGAGGTGTGTGAGAGTGTGAAATTAACGTGGTGCCTGCTTGGGGAGGTAGGGGTACCAGGTGAGTGATGTTGTACAACGGTATGTACATCAATGTCTATCCTACTGAAAGCACGTTCTGAATTTCTTGAATTGGCTTTTCCAGTATTTACTTTTGACTTTTCCTGTGACTATGCTGTTTTCTGTATGGCCTAACAGAAACAAAAGTGAGAGTACAAGCCAGGAGTAGGAGAAAACGTGACAAACAAAATAATGTCAATAAACTCAAAGGCCATGAGTTCAGAGATCAGAATAAATGGATAAACAAGCCAAGGTCCAAACCACAATATCAGTAACTAGCAAGGAATGCAAATTTCTACTCATTCCCTCCAACTAAATCACTCCAATGCTTCAAAACGTGAAACCCAGTACTCTTGAGGGGAGATAAAGTGGTCTGGGTTACTTTAGTGGTCCTTTTATTAAAAATTACTTTTCTCTCTCTGCCAATTTTACTTTTGTTATTATACTAAACTGGCTTTAATCTGTATACTCCTAGCCATTGGGTACTGTGCATCCTGAGGTAGATTCATTTATGGCTGACTTTAAAGCAACACTATAATGTCAGGAATGCAAACATGTATTCCTGACACTATAGTTGTAAACACTGTTTAGGTTTACGTCCCTCCGTGCCTCCATTTAAAAAGGTATTTTATTTACCTTTTTTTCCAGTGCCACACCGGTCTCGCTGTGGATGACTTTACCTCATCCCACTTCAGTAGAACAATGGAGATCAGGGCATACCTGGTGGTTTCTGCAGCATTACTATAAAGTGCAGAACACAAACAACGTTTCAACTCTTTGGCGCCTTTGTCATGATTTTAAGGTGCATCCATTCTGGGTTGGATAGTAGCAGTTATCTAGACTCAAGGCATGATTTTCAGGCATTTTCCAGTGCCAGTCTTATGCTAATACACATTTATTAAATACAATACAATATACATACATGTAGATGCACATTCTGCCTACTAATTTAGTGCATTTGGAAATGTTTCCAATACTGCTTTTGTAATCAGGACTATTATGGGCTGAATTAATGTTCATTGTTTAGACTTCTGGTATTATTGAACTGACTACATATTGGCATGTTTGTCATTAATTTGGATCACATTTATCATTCATGTAATTTCATTTTTGATTGTTAATAAAACACTATAGGATCAGGAACACAAACAAGTATTCCTGACCTTGTAGTGTTAGAACCACCATCTAACCCCTCCTGGTCCCCTTTCCCACCCTAAATATAGCACAATCTTACCTTTATTCCAGTCTGCTGCTGCAGGCTCAGTACCCGATCTGCCTGCTTGGCTGATATCATCAGAAGTGGTGTTCTGAGCCAATCACAATGCTTTCAAATAGGAAAACATTGGATTTGCTAAAATTTCCAAGGAGGCAGATCAGGGGCTGAGCCAACACAAGTCAAACATAGCCCTGGCCAATCAGCATCTCCTCATAGAAATCCATTGACTCAACACATCTCTATAAGGAAGTTCAGTGTCTCCATGCACACTGTGCAGCACTGACACAGGAAGCACCTCTAGCAGCCATATGACTAGTGGCCAGTGGAGGTATCCCTAAGCTGTAATGTAAGTACCGTATATACACATGTATAAGCCGACTTTTTCAGCACATTTTTAATGCTGAAAAAGCCCCCCTCAGCTTATACTCGAGTGTGGGTCCCACTTACCTGTACTCCGGTGCAGCCAGCCCCCCTCCACACTTCCTACTCTTGTCTCCGGCGTGCACTCCTCTCTTTGTGGGAGGAAGTGACGCGCAACCGTCACTTCCTCCCAGCCGGCTGCCGAAAAGCAAGGGGCCCGATCACGCTGAGAGCATTGGAAGTGGGTAAGCCCAGTGCTCTCCATCTACCACTGCTGTAGCAGCGGACGAGCAGCAGGTAGTTTGCTTATGTCCCCTTGTTTGGAAATGTATTGGAGATAGAAAGAATCTCAGACATTCCAGCAGCCGTGGGCCTAACTCCCATAGCACATAGAACATAATGAGCATCGAGTTCACATTTTCTGGAGTCCTGAGTACTGACTATCCTTAAACCATAAATATGAAGCCAGATTGAGGCAATTATTTAACACAATATGAAATCATTAAATCCCACAGAAACCTTTGTAATAAGAATAGTTTGATTTGGTACAGATAGACACTATTCTGGAAATCAATACATTAAGTTTCAATATTCAAAACATTCTCTTAGATTAGCACCTTTTTGTCTTGATAGCTATATCCTTATATGTTTATGATTTAGTGGTGGCCTCCTCCGTAGGTCACATAATGTGGGTTTTACATAAAGTGCAATTGTTGGGCATGTTTTCAAGTGAAAAAACCAGGTGGAACATTTTGTTGGTTTTCATGGTTATAGCTTCACTTTCAGAACTTTGCCTTTAGAATTGCTTTTTGTACATAACCTGGCTTTTTAATGTACCTGCATTTCCCACCCTAGGCTTATACTCGAGTAGTCCAGTTTTTTTTTGTCGTAAAATTAGGTGCCTCAGCTTATATTCGTGTCGGCTTTTACTCGAGTATATACGGTACTGCTTTTTCTATAAAAATAAAGCGTTTACAGCAAAAAGCCTGAAGGAAATGATTATACTCACCAGAACAAATTCAATAAGCCATAGTTATTCGGGTGACTATAGTGTCCCTTTAAATTAACAAATTATAACTATTATTTTACCATTGGTGTGCAATATTTTACAAATTATATATATATATATATATATATATATATATATACACCCCTAATTTAGGACTCTAGAACTTTAAGCAGAAAAATATATTTCATTTTCTTTTTGCTTTTCATTTTCACACACATGGGATGAAGAAAGAAATATTTATTCAAATCTCCAAAGTTAATAGGGACCATTGTACCTAGTTAAATTAATTTAATGAGACCGGACAGCTGACCATACATTTACATGGGGATTCTCTCTTTTCTTCTATTGAGTAGGGAGGTGAGATTCCCTTTTGATTAATGGGGTCTTGGGAGACCCAACATGTTTATTTTGTGTGCTTACATCCACAGAACGCAAAGTTATATGTGACTGTACACTTTAGTTAGCTCCCTGTTGTGCAGTTCCATATTATGCCAGGGGAACACAGATCTGGTTACCAAGGTTTTGTGCAGGTGTTTGAGTTTTACACACTAACAAAATGGAAATGGGTTTCCTCGACTTCCCAGCATGTATTCAAGCAAGGCTAGTGGGCACTCACACAATATTTGGTCAAATTATGGGTGTATGTTATTTAGCAAATGTCATGTTGTGAGGGTTTGTGATACTTCCTCAATGTTTGCTCTCCTCTTTCATATTATTTTGTTTACTTAAAAAAAATATATATATATATTTTTTTTTCATGACTGCACTTTTTTCTCTCTACAAACAAACAGAATGGGCACCTCTTGATTAAAATGAAAGGTCTTTAAATGTTCACATTGTTTATTGGATTTAGATCTATTTTTTAGTTTGTTATAAACAACACAAGTTATAACATTTAGAACACTGACTACAAGATATAAAGCCAGCGATATATGCATACGCTCTTAACTTTTTAAAAACCAGAGAAGTTTATTTATAAAACAGTCATTTTAATAAACTTCCTGTCTTTTATTAAGTTGGAAGGAGAGTAGATAAACAATTAAAACCTCATCTGCTGCATTTAAGCTCTGTGTCTGTTTTTCTTTGGTCTACAAAAATATCTGTGAACTTTGTTACTGTGCCACTTTCCTTAAAATCATTTGTTGCAATCATTAGTTTAGTGAAGTGGTTTTCAAACAGTTCTTAACAGACAAAGTGTCATTGGGGGGAGAAATCTTGCGATGATATTGTGTACGATTGTGACTTGTGACAGATTGTTAAATGGTGAAGTCTGAATTAGCAGGTTGCCAAGAACTTTGTGTATGTGTAGCAACTTATCATTTCTAAAATTCATCACAAGAATGTCAATAATATTATGCAATCCAAGATTTTATGGGAAATGCTATTTTTTTTTTTTATTAAACTCTCTGCAACCCCCATCACTGACCTTTGGATGCACATCTGCTAATACTTATGTTGTGATATGCAGTAATTTTGAGTCCACGTTTGCGTTCATGAAAAGGGCAAATATTTTTGTGTGTGCATGTATATGTGTGTGTGTGTGTTTGTATGTGTGTTTGTAAATTATAGTGTTTGCTATTTTTTCATATTTTATTTTTAGATGTTTAATTTAAGAATGTTATTTATGCAACAAAAATATGACGATACAAAAAGTTTAAAAAATATATTGGAAACAGTAAATAAAGTATAGACACTTGTTCTATTAGTTGACTCACAATCCCACAGTTTAAGGACCGAGTTTTACATCTAAAAATCAGGTCAGACTCCTACATAAGTTGAATCGGTAGATAAAGATACTATCTGATGAGTGATTTTATCTTTTCGAATTCTCCACATTATCCCACATTTAGTTCAAAGTGTTTTGGTGTGAAAATATGGTGGTAGTGGTGAAGAGAGGGAGGCGGGGGAATTTACATAAAGCGTTTCCTTTCTCTATACTGTTGATATCATGTCTGGTGATGGAGCAATAAAGACACAGTAACAGTGAATTGTAGTTATAATGCATTTTTCTTTCTGTTGAAAATGTGCTGTAGATTTTGCATTTATAGTCATGTGGTCTTCAAAAATAATCAAACTCAACTCAGAAGCCGGTGTCCTCCCTACCTGAGGACATCATGATATGTGTAATTGCATTTTACATTAACCTTGGTAGAGTACAAAGCATTGAATGACCCTGCTCTGTTAGTTCTCACACCGGCTTATGGGCTTTTGAGTAATTATTATGATTAACCCCTTCATGACTGCTGGTTTTCTAAGATTTTTGCGATTTATTTGTTCCACCATACTTTAACATTTTAATTGTAAGTTAACCCATACAAACTGTATATATATATATATATATATATATATATATATATATATATATATATTATTAGTATTATTATCGCCATTTATATAGCGCCAACAGATTCCATAGCGCTTTACAATATTATGAGAGGGGATGTAACTATAAATATGACAATTACAAATAAACTTACGGGAACAATAGGTTGAAGAGGACCCTGCTCAATCGAGCTTACATTCTATAGGAGGTGGGGTGTAAAACACAGGACAGGAATGTGCAGTCAAATAAGGTGGGCTGCCCTTTAGGAGAGGGCAAGAGATAGGTATGTGAGGTAGGGGTTAGTCTTGGAGGCCATAAGCTTTCCTGAAGCGATGGGTTTTAAGGCACTTCTTAAAAGATGCAAGACTAGGGGAGAGTCTGATGGTGGTAGGCAGGCTATTCCATAGGAAGGGAGCCGCCCGCGAGAAGTCCTGCAAGCGTGAGTTGGCCGTACGGGTGCGGACAACGGACAGGAGGTGGTCACGGGCAGAGCGGAGAGACCGAGAAGGGACATACTTACAGATCTGTGAGGAGATATAAGAGGGGCTAGAGTTGTTCAGTGCTTTATAGGTGTGAGTTAGTACCTTGAATTGACTCCTATAGCATACAGGAAGCCAATGTAAGGACTGGCAGAGGGATGAGGTGTGCGATAAACGACTAGAGAGGAAAATCAGTCTCGCAGCAGCGTTCATTACGGACTGTAGGGGTGCAGTACGGCTTTTGGGAAGACCAATCAGGAGAGGGTTACAATAATCCATGCGGGAAATTACTAGAGCATGGACAAGCTCCTTGGTAGTATCTGGTGCAAGAAAGGGGCGGATGCGGGCTATGTTTTTAAGATGGAATCTACAGGATTTGGCAACATGCTGGATGTGAGGCTCAAAGGTGAGACCAGAGTCAAGTATGACGCCAAGACAGCGCGCTTGCAAGGATGGATTTATGTGGATACCACTAACTTGAAGGGAGAGCGAAAAAAAAAAAAAAAAAATATATATATATATACATATGTGTGTATATATTTATTTTTTAACGACAGATACTGTCTATTTTTACCAGTGTTTTAGCTCAACATGAACTGTTGAAAAAATTATGATAATATATTTTATTATATAAGACTGTATTCTGCGATGAATATTTTTTTTTTCCCTTTGGACATTTACATTATATTTATAACATTAGAGACAAAATAAAGAAATTATGTTTGTTATGGTAAAGGGTTTGGGAACTTCCCAAAACATTAATTGATCAAAATTGACTGCCAACCTTGAGAGGTTAAGTACCCTTTCACACACAATGTTCCATGCAGCATAGTTTTATTCTTTGTATCGGTACCCATCTGTTCAACTGTGCTATATACATCCACTGTATACGTCCCTTTATTATTCATAGGTTTGACCCTGTAATCACTAGTTTCTGTTTAGTTTAAATTAGAACTTTTAATAATACGACCAACTTCTCTCTCAGTATTATTTTTATTCCTCTGGAGCTAACTGACCATCAAGGTAGAATCAGATATGTGGGCTTTGAATCTGACGTCCAGGACATGTAGTTTTGGGCACCAGCCAAGCATGTTTTTTTGCGTTTAGCCCTGCTGCAAGCTAGGGCAGGACTGCTACAGAGAGGACAGGTGGGAGCATGAGGTCTGCAGCACCAGTGGGTGCAGTCATCAGTAATTGTTTCTTTGTGACCTGGCACTCTCTAGTGAGTAATAGTGCAGCTATGGGGATTCCCAGCACACACCACACATGTTACCTACACACATTACATGCAGACAGCACACACATATCAGGGGCATCGTGAGGGTCAAGTAATTATTTGGTGACCCCTTCCTAAAGCGCACGTGCTCTCTCTCTCTCTCTCTTAAAATATTTACACAGTGAGGTGGGCAGTCGTAGGTCTTAATTAGTAGAAAAAATAGTTGTTTTTATTTGTGTAGTGTCAATGTTTTGGACCTGCTTTTGAACCTTTCTCAAGTCTTGAGAAAGTGCCCACCAATCTGTGTAATTATTATTTTGTTACATATTTGTTCCAGTGTGGTGAACCAAGGCATTGCAAGTTTGGATTTTTTATTTTTCTACAAAGAAACGGGATAAAAGTGCATCCTTGCATTTTTATTATATATATATATATATATATATATATATATATATATATATATATATATATATATATATGCATACACATACACACACATTTTAATCCACAAAATGCAAAACAAATTCTGTGTTAGAGAGCACCTCTGCCGGGGTCAGACCACTGGTATGGCTTCAGATATTTAGTGCATTGCATTACAACAGCAACACTGGAGCTTGCAAGGAGGAGCAGAGCAGATACTTTGGACCACCAGGTAAAGTATTCAAAGGCTTGGGGTAATAACCATGTGTGTGTGTGTATCTGTGAGTGTAAGACTGAGTATATGTGTAATATTGTGTTTGTATTTGTGAGAATGTGTAACAGTTTGCATGTATCTGTGAGTGATTGTGCGTATATGTGTGACAGCGTGTGTACATGTGGACAGATTGTGTGAGTATGTGGAATAGTTTGTGTGTATCTATGATTGTCTGCAGTGGAGTACATACCGGGGCCGCCCTGCTACCCAGTATGTACCCAGTGTGGTCAGCCTCTTCTCCTGGGGGCCCAGGAGCCGGCCACCCCAGGGCCCCCTGAGGCTGGCCCTGGTGTCACCCGGCAGGCTGGCTGGCGGGCGTGCGAGGGAGCACTCTCCCCTGAGTGCTCCCTCTTCAGCTCCCTTGTGTGTGTTAGTGTGTGTGTTAGTGTTAGAGTGTGTGTGTGTGTGTTAGTGTTAGTTTTTGTATCAGTGTGTGTGTTAGTTTGTGTGTGTCAGTGAGTGTGTTACTGTGTGTGTGTTACTGATTGTGTTAGTTTGTGTGTGTCTGTTAGTGAGTATGTGTGGTGTCTGTTAGTGAGTGTGTGTTTTGTAAGTGAGTGTGTATGTGTCTGTCTGTCAGTGAGTGTGTATGTATGTCTGTCACTGAGTGTGTGTCTGTCAGTAAATGTGTGTGTCTGTTAGCTAGTGTGTATGCGTCTGTTCATGAGAGTGTGTGTGTGTGTGTCTGTTAACTAGTGTGTATGCGTCTGTTCGTGAGAGTGTGTGTGTGTCTTCAGCACTTACCTTTCTCCAGCGCCGTATTCCTTTGGCGCTGGGGATCCCTCCGCCCCGATCCGCCTCTCAGCTCCTAATGCGCATGCGTGGCAAGAGCCGTGCGCGCATTCAAACCTCCCATAGGAAAGCATTACTCAATGCTTTCCTATGGACGTTCAGTATCTTCTCACTGTGATTTTCACAGTGAGAATCGCGGAAGCTCCTGTAGCAGCTGTCAATGAGACAGCCACTAGAGGCTGGAATAACCCTCAGTGAAACATAAGAGTTTCTCTGAAACTGCTATGTTTTCAGCTACAGGGTTAAAACTAAAGGGACCTGGCACCCAGACCACTTCATTGACCTGATGTGATCTGGGTGTCTGTAGTGGTCCTTTAAGTGTATGTGTATCTGCATGCACTGGCGTACATACCGCGGTCGCAGGGGTCGCAGTCCTTCAAACATCAACACTGTACATTACACTATAGTGCCAGTAAATGCAGCAGCGCTGTACAGATATACTACCTAGAAATTCTGACTTGGAGTGCCTTGGAAAAATACTGACATATTGAGGGTGCCTTGAACCTAAAAAAAAATTGGAAACCACTGTGATGTTACCTGATGTTAGAGAAGGGGAGGGAGGGGGTGAGTGACTGAGTGGTGTCATAAATAGCAGAAGATGTGCCTAAAAGTGAAAGGTGCAGGTTGGCTGAGAATACCCAGAAAAAGTAAATAAACGGGAGAGTTAATAAGCTGGTTGAAAAGAAAAAAAAAAAACATCAAAAAGAAAACACAAAGAAACAAGAAAACAGCAGAGCAGAGCATACAAGTAAATAGCTGCATATATAAATTGTAGATGTATATAAATTGATCCAATAAAGGTGAAGCAAGAATATTGAAAAATAACTATATAAGACATCAACATGTGTGTTTATATAATGTTTTTGTAGTGTGTGAGAAAGACAGAATCTACATTAAAGGGACACTATAGTCACCCAGACCACTTCAGCTCAATGAAGTGGTCTGGGTGCCAGGTCCCCCAGGTTTTAACCCTTCAGATGCAAACATAGCAGTTTCAGATAAACTGCTATGTTTACATTTGGGGTTAAGCCAGCCTCTAGTGGCTGTCTTTCGGACAGCCGCTAG
Organism: Pelobates fuscus; assembly: GCF_036172605.1. Taxonomy (NCBI): domain Eukaryota; kingdom Metazoa; phylum Chordata; class Amphibia; order Anura; family Pelobatidae; genus Pelobates; species Pelobates fuscus. The sequence continues at coordinate 394,470,170 of NC_086317.1, forward strand.
AGGCGCATCTGCGACGCTGGAGGCATATTATGCCTCCATCGTGCAGAGCGTCCATAGGAAAGCATTGAGAAATGCTTTCCTATGGACAGTTTGAATGCGCAAGCGGCACTTGCCATGCATGCGCATTCGGCTCCGGTGACGTCGGACAGGGGAGCTGACGTCTGAATGGAAGGAGAGGTCACCAGCGCCGAGGGAGCCCGGCGCTGGATTACAGTAAGTAACTGTAGGGGTTTTAACCCCTTCAGCGCTACGGGAGGGGGACCCTGAGGGTGGGGGCACCCTCAGGGCACTATAGTGTCAGGAAAACCGCTTTGTTTTCCTGACACTATAGTGATCCTTTAAGTCCTTCATTTCTGGTGTTGAAATGTGTGATCATGTTTTTTTGTTTTTTGTGGTTTTTTTTTTTTCATTTCAACTCGCTTACTGACTATCCTCTGTTTATTTACTTTTTCTGTCTATTCTCAGCCAACCTGCACCTTTCACTTTCAGGCACATCTTCTGCTATTTATGACACCCCACGCACCACCCTCCCTCCCCTTCTCTAACATCAATTGTTTTAAGTGTTAAACTCTATAAGATTGATCAGCATTGCTTCAGACCTGAGGAAGAGAGAAAACTCTTGAAACTTGTCTTTGAAATATTATGTTAGTCCACTAAAAGAGATATCATTGCATATTGCAATACTCTGGTATTTTGGCATTTTGTCCATTGGACTAATACGGCTAATCCAATTTACAGTATATATATACATATATAATATTGTATGGCAGACCTTAGGATGGAGCATTGGGTGACGATTTTGCCAGTTTAAAGTAAAAAAGCAGAGCTATCAATATTTTTGGGCTGAAGCCACCAAAACATGCCCCAGTCTACATTGCACACACATCACATGCAACTAGCGCACACCAAATATACCGCATGCTACCAGCACACACTACACACTCTCCAAAATCTTTCAAATGAAATCTGCATTACAAAACTGAGACGAAAATAGCCAAGTGTGACTAAAGCCAAGTTGGAGAATGTTTCCAAATCAGCTATTTCTTCTTCAGTTTTTACATTCTGATTTGATTTGTGAAAATTTGAAGAATAGTAAATAAGCCTGACAATGCCGGGGTATATGCAGGGTTCCCAAACTTTACTAATATGAAATTATTTTGTGAGTCAGGAAAAGTAGATTGTCAGAAGTAGACTGAATTACCACTTTAGTCCTTTGGACAATGCGAGGGTTTTTTGTTTTGTTTGTTTGTTTTTTATTCACCATCTGATTAATGGATCATGCTACAGTTCACTCTATATAAGTATTTATACAGTAACACGGTTTCTATAATTATGGCCCTCCACATCATGTGGATTTGACATGAAGCAATCACAATGTGATTAAGGCTTTAATTTGAGGGTATTTACATACATATGGCTTAGGATTTACATAACTTTTTTCATGCAGGTGCCTGCTTTTCAAGGACCAAAAGTCATAGGACAATTGACACACAATCTATTTCATGGTCTGGCCAGGTGTGGGATGATCCATTTAATAATTCATTAACAATAAAGCAATTAAAAAGTCTGGAGTTGATTCCAAATGTTAAATTTCCATTTGTAGTCTGTTGCTGTGAATTCTCAATTTGAGGGTCCAAGAGCTGTCAAGGCAATTAAAGGAGGCAGAAATTGGCAGAATGAAAAAAAAAAAAAACATTGAGAGATAGCAGAAGTATTAAGAATAGCCAAAAAGTGATACATTATTAAAGAGACAGAACGCACTGGTGAGTTCAGCAACACCAAAAGTCCGGGATGACCAGGAAAGACAACTGTGGTGAATAATCAAAGAATTCTTCCATTGGTAAAGGAAAACACCAACACAACATCTAGTCAAATCATAAACATTCTCCAGGAGGTGGACATATCATTGCCAAAGTCTAAAAGCAAGGGAAGACTATATAAAAGTAAATACAGAGGGTTTACCACAGGCCAGATTAGACTTTGCAAATCTACATATAAAAGCCTGCTCAGTTCTTGCAATTGCATTCTTTAGACAGACAATTCAAGATCAGCCTGTACCAGAAGCATAAGAAGAGACTTGCATGGAGAAGGGAAGGAATGCCTCGTGATCCGACACATACCACATCATCTGTGATAAAGGGTGGAAGTAGTGTTATGACAGGGGCATGTATGGTTGCCAGTATAACTGGGCAAGTAGTGTTTATTGGTGATATGGCTGCTGGCAGAAGTAGCAGGATGAATTTTAAAGTGAATAAGGCTACTTGATCTTCTCATATTCAGCCAAATGCTGCCAAACTGATTAGACCGTGCTTCACAGTTCAGAAGAACAATGATATATGACAAGGTGTGAAAGCAAACAAAGAGCTTTTCAATGCAAAGAAGCAGGATATTCTTCCACTTGACCTCAACCCCAATGACATACACATTTCACTTGCTGAAGGCAAAACTGAGGACAGAAAGACTCAAACAAGTAGGAAAATAAGACAGTCGGAGTAATGACCTTGAAAAGCATCACAAAGGAGGAAACACAACATTTGTTGATGACCATTGGTTGTAGACTTCAGGGAGTTATTAACTGCAAAGGATTGTCATCCAAATATTAACAATGATGACTTTATTTATGACTATGTTAGTATGTCCATTTACTTTTGAGCCTTTAAACATTAAAAGGACTATGTATAATTTGCTGTAGTTCTTAAAAGAAAACTGACACTTCTCTGGAGAGTATATCATTGCATAAAACACAACAAAAATCACCTATAACTTGTGTTAAACTTGTTTATCAGTAATGATCTATTTACTTTTCAAGTATAACATCATAATCCAGTTCAATCAGGGTACAGCCAAGGCAAACACTGCAAACGAAGAGCATAAAGAGAAAAAAAAAAGGGTTTCTCCTCCTCTGTCTATCAGGGTTATTTACTAAAGTCAGAATTATTGGGAATTTAAAGTGAATTTCAGATTTAAGGCCAACGTAGATAAACTGGAGAAACTTGTAAACTGTAACTTGGGCGCGGATTCCTCAATCAGGGCGCTATTTGGAAAGCAAGGGCGCTGGTGTTTATATATTTCGTGGGGGTACGTTCCAGGGAAAGCGAAGCAAAAATGGCATTAAAAGTTATATTCTTATATCATAGGCACAATAGGGGTTTATTCAAAACTGAATGACAATTCAGGATAAAATAGCTATTCTATGCCAATAGCTAAATTGAAGAATTTTTCCAAATCAGCTATTTTAGCATAAATTGTACAGATTGTTTATCAGTTTACGATATTCAGTTTTAAGCAAATAAACCATTTAAGAAATGGAAGAAAAAACAACAGAAAAAGTGTGCAAAAGGTTTCCATAATAATTATGCATACACAATTTCACATAGAATACAAGTCATGAAATCCTTTTATTGTGATTGCATCCGCCTCAATGCCCATTTCATAGAATTCTCTTCCATTCTAATTTCATACCCCGTCTCGTTGTTTACTATATGATCCAGCCTTGTTGTTATTTTATATCCATTCATCCCCATTTTATATTTTATATACTCATTTATACTTATTTTGTGCAGTCAAATTTCATATTGTGCTCCCTCATTCTTTATTATTTTATATTTCCATGTATTAATCATTATTTAATATACAATACTTTAATCTTAATTGATGTGATTTTTCATTCTATTTCTTATCCTAATTGCATTTCCACCATCTACTCATCTTCTAGATAGACACCAGTAACAGCCCTGTGTACATGTGTTTTCAGATATTTGATTGATAAGCTGTGGGTGTCTCTCAGCTTGCTTGGGTATTTTTGTCTATTGCAGCATCTGACATATCTTCCTTCTGCACAGTCTCTACACAATCTCAACAGAAAGTTCTACCATGCCACGCAGTTGGCAGGCATTGCCACAAAGCAAGAGTAGGGCAAGAGGGGCATGCAGTATAGGCGTCATAAAATGGCATTTACATCTGCGACTTGCTCTCATAACAGTATTTGTTAGATGCCATAATAGGGGAACTGATCCACTACTGATTGTACATGGTACTAAATTAGAAGAAGGCAGACAGGCAGGGATTGGAGCAAGGGAAAAAGCCCATGGCTGCTGTTCAGATACCTGACAATAGCAGACTGCATGTTTGACATCCCTGTGTCACGTTGTAACACGCACCTGTGTGTTCACAAGTTCCTTTCTAGTAAATCATATATATCTTTTTTATGACAATAGCAAGGCTGAACCAGAAATAAGAGTGGGAGAACTGTTTCACCGTATCTGTTGCTTTTCTTGAAATGATATGCCTGACTCTTTATATATTGTGAATTTCTGTAGGTTTGCCCGCAAAAAAAAGCAAGGTCGTACCTTATTGTGAGTGGTGTTCAGGGGGCAGGTTCCCTACCCGGTAGGGTCCTGTCCTGTTATGTCTCGCTGTGTGTGTAACGCCTGGCTTTGTCAGGTGTTGTCGCGTGTTCTTCGTCGTGAACCCGTCAGGCGGGGGGGGGGAGAAGGTGGATCATGGCTTATATGCCAGTCAGTCGGAGGAGGTAGGGGTGTAGTGTCTCGTCCAGTCTGCAACTGTACATGGAGTAGCTAGCGGTAAAAAACATAATAATGCATAACAAAATAAAGAGAGAACAATGGGTTAACGAAGTGTCCTTATTGGGACTTGGCTGCTTCATGTTGCTGTAGCCTCAACTCGATCCCGCTCCGCTCTGCGTGGAACAAAGGGTTGTACCCGGTCAGGATTCCACTGGTGGGTCGAAGTAGGCCCTGTTCGGTTTGCCGTAGGTTGTAGAGAGTCTTTAGGCAGGCCCAGGGTGTGTAGCAAAGCTGCTGCTTCTTCAAGGGAGCTTATTGTGTATTTGGTCTCACCCTTCTGGAGCCATATGGCGTGTGTTTTCAGCCATCTGTATGGTATTTCTTGCTGTTGCAGCAGCTTGGTAAATGGCTTGAATGACCGGCGCCAAGCGAGTGTACGACCGGTCAAATCAGCGTAGAACGAGAGAGACATCGACTCAAACTTATAAGGGGAGCATTCCCTGGTCGCTGCCACGACTGCCATCTTGTCCTTGTGGTGCTGGAAGCGTACGATGAGGTCTCGGGATGCCGTGGTAGGTGCCTTTGCTGGTTTCGGGGCTCGGAAGAAGCTGTCCAGCTGCGCTGTTTTGGCTTGTCGCGGCGGTAACAGTGCCGTTAACAGCCGCCTCAGCATGTGTGGGAGCTCCGCGGCCTGGATATCTTCCGGGATGCCTCTGATTTTTAAGTTTTTGGCCCGCCTTGCGTCCTCTATTGCTGCGAACTGGCTCTCATGCCTTTCATTCTGGCTTTTGAGGCCCTGTACCTCTGGGACGTGTGGGTAGTAGTCGATGCCTCCAGGGTTCCGATTCTTCCTGTTAGGCTGTGGATGTCGGCCCGGAGGGACGCCACGTCCGTTTGAAAAGTCCGTTGGAGGTCGACTAGTAGGGACTTGAGAGCCGCCGTTGTTACCGGTGAGGTGTCCACTTGCCGGACAGTCGGCTTAGGCGCTGCCATCTAGGGTAAGTCTGGTGTTTCTTCCCCCGAGGAGAAATCATCCGATAGTTCGGAGAAGGTCTCAGGGTAAGCGGCCATTTTGGGCCCAGGCGCCCCCTGCGTTTGTCGCAAGCGTTGGGGCCCTGTCTCGGTTTATCCGGTCTGGGCTTCTTCTTGAGCCGAGAGGTTGCCGGTTTGGTGGTGGCCAATGGCTATTTTTTATGCTTTTTTGGCTAGTACAGCAAGAGCCCATGTGCTATGCGACTTTCCAGCTCGGCTGATAACTCCGCCCCTATATCGCCTCTTGTAATAATGCATCAGCATCAAGAAATCACAAAATATTTGGGATGGTCCCATCCTCAGGTATGGGGACAATTTGTTTTCCAATCTCCAACAGAGAGATAATCTTCTTGTTAAAATGTTCCATGCTCTGTGTGTGTACATTCACTTGTGTTACGTATTTTGGCAGGAGGAGCCCAGGTGGCAGGAATAAGCCAAAGCAAGGTACCGAAAGGAATAAGCAAAAATGCGGTCAGGAAAGGCCAAAGGTCAGGACAGGCTGCGTAGGTTCACAGACGATAAGACTAGCAGAGGCTTAGGTTCCAGATAATCAGATAAAGCAACTTAGGCCCACTGAAATTAACACCACAGTAAGCACAGTATTACTGAGCATAGCGGATAGGGTTAGATGTGATAACGTGCGCCTAAGGGATATTCAATGTGTGAGGGTTCTCTTCCCTCACGGGCAGTGTAGCCCAAAGCACTAAATGAACAGAGGGGCCGCGGCGAGGAGCAAGGAGCAGCAGCGTGTACTGAGGAGAGCCCAGGTGTGTAAGACTGGTACTGGGGCCCTGACAACTTAACACATTTGGAGGTTTTACATTGCACCGCTTGATCTGCTGACTCTTAAATAAATTTTGAATAAAAGAAGAACTGGCTTGACTCCTGTGTGAGTGGGGGGAGATACATAGGCATGCACTGACTATTTAATTAAGGAATTTATGTTTTAGACTTAACGATGAATATTGTGGAAAATATATAAAAGTAAAGAGTGGTGAAAAGGAGAAGTATTGTAACCACAATCAAATCTGCCTGCTGGTGCCACTGATGATTTCAAGTATTTTAGAATATTCAGATAAAGATTTCCCCATTGTCTCCTTAACCCACCAATTGGCTAATGATAGGCTGAAAGCTACTAATTGTGGCTGCTCCAGCTTCTATGAGTGCTATTCCAAAGAATCAATCTCATACAGCCTACGACAAGTTTGATGGACCCCACAATTTTATTGATTTGAAGTTTAGTGGGTCTAAGAACATTTCCAATCATGTCTTTTAAAATATGAGGATCTATCTAGCTGATCCTTTCTGGTGTTGTATGCAAAGTCTAAAAAAGTAGATTGCCGAAATGTAATTTCACACCACCATTATCTTTTCCAAAAGGTACCCTACATCTCTCACTTTGCAAAAAGAAGCAGTAACAGGAAAATAATGTACAGAAAGCAGCAGACCACCACTGCCTTTTCTATGTGAGCACTGCTACTACCAACACAGTTATACAGTACAGGTCCATTAATATGACGGGCATCCTGGTAAATCAGAGTACTTGCCAAGCCATTAAAAAATTAACTTGCAGACTGGTCTCATAGTAACTTTTACAATGATCTCAAATTAACCTGTCAGTCAGTGTGAGTGTCACATAAATATTGTTTTTGCTTAGATGTACTACCTAATCATGGCTGGACTGGGAAATAAAAGCAATCCTGGAAAAAAATCTATACCAACCCAATTATGGATTGCTTCACATATTAAAGGGATACTATAGTGTTAGAAATACAAACCCGTCTGCTCAGATTCTGCCAAATTCAGTGAGGAGCCACTCACCTAGCGCAGTAAAACAGCACAGGACAAGAGTAGCTCACTAGGAAATTCTCCGGTATGCCGGTGAGCCAGTTTGGCCCTGTACCCAAGACCATCTTATAGTAGCAATCTAAACAATTGGGGGATATAGTTACATATCAGGACATAATACCAATCATCTGTTCTTTAGCAGGTCTTAAAATTAGGTTAATACAACCATAGATGAACAACAACAATTAACTAATTACACAATGTCATAATTTATTTAACAAAAATAAAGCCAAAATGGAGAAGCAATGTTCGTCTGAGGTTGTATTTAACTAATTTTAAGACTTGCCAAGGAATAGATGATTGTTATAATATTCATGGTGAGCACAGCTGATGATAACATGGTTTACAGTATGTTTATTATGGCTTACACTCAACAACACTATCCCTGACCCTAGCTTATACATAATTTTTAAATTATAACTACATTTTTCATGTGCTATAATTGTCAGTTTTATGCATTTTATGTGTTTTAAAGATCATTTAGTAGGCTTGTCTCCAATGGTGGAACTAACTCAGAAAGGGCCCTGGTGCAAGATTTTATTTAGACCCCCCTATTGCAAGGGTGTCCAAAAGGTAGATCCCCATCTGGCGTACAACTCCCACAATGCTTTGCCAACCGGGGCTCTACCATTTTATCATCCTTGAAGGATTGTGTTTAGCACAATGAATGGTGTTTGTGTGTTTGAAAGTAAGCATGTTTGTGTATGGAGTATTTATATGTTAATATAGGGTATGTTTGTATGCAGTGTTGGCCTTTGAATGCAAGCATGCCTTTACATGCAGATACACAGACACACAGACAAATACACAGACACTGACACACAGATACACACTGAACCAGACAGATACACAGAATGAAAAATCACCAGGCACTCATGGAATTCAAGCCGCAGGCAGGTTTATTGGATCAAAAAGGCAAAGCAACGTTTTAACCTGCTGAGAGGTCTACTCTTTATCAAGCAAACACCACATGTCAACTAAACCATATATATACACATCTAGGAGGTTTAATTATTCAATCACACGTGGAAATAAAACACAATCAAAGTTATACAGAAATAAGTGCTAAGTGATAATACAAAGTAATTAAAACAATTAACAGTTAATAGCTCACATTCATGTGAACACAGAAGGGATTGGATGCAGGCCAAAATAAAAAGCAAAATATAAAAACTAATAGACACAGGTACACACACTGACACATAGAGATACACACACACACTGACACTCATGCAGATACACACACTGACACACTGACACACAGACAGATACACACAGATACACAGACACACACAGACAGACACACACATTGACACGCAGACAAATAAACACTGATTTCAATTACTATCCTCACCTCTCCTCCAGCTCCTCCCCCTTCCTCTGGTATTCTTAAAGAAGAGCCCCTCATTGGCTGAAGACAGTGATACACAATTCATCAGGTGTTGGGCTGGTGGAGCTGTGGGGACTCAGAAGCCTCTTCTGAGGCAAATAGTTACTCAGTCAGACCTCAGAGCTGACTGAGTTGGCCCTGACCCTGCTTTTATGAGAGAGAAAGAAGAAGGCAGGGACCATCGACTGACCACTCACTTCTCTGCACTGTCGCAACACTGTCTAGGGGGTCTAACAGGTCAATGGCAGCATAACTCAGTGGTGGAACTCACTAGTGCTCTGGGCCACAGGGAAGTCGCACTCGCTGCACTGGAGGTAGTTCTGCCATTGATAAGTAGAACAGTCTGCAAGCAGGCTGCAGCTCTTTTCTTCTAGGCAGGTATCACCCCCCTACTGCTGCCTCTTCAGCTCCTCTCCCAGGCAGGTATCCAAACCTCTACCTAGACTGTGAGCAGCTACTACCTTTACAAAAACACTTGTGGCTCTCAGGCCTAGCTCACTTTTTAGCTTGTCCCAGGATACAGGGACCAAGCCAACGTGGTGGAAGACTCTGTTACTGGGATCCCTGAATAAATCAACCAGGACACATAGTTCCAAAAGGAATTAACACACTCGGCTTTTTATTATTATTTTTTTTTTTTTTTAAGTCAGGTCTAGCCCATATGTTCATTGCATTAAACTTATGGTGACAAACTCAATTTAATACAAAAACAACAGATCATATGGGGAAGCATATATGGAATCATATTAACACGATAACATATTTATAAAGGCATACGGAAGAAAACTAACAAGAAATATCTCGCCTTCCTGCAAAAACCATAATATGCAAATCTATCTGAATATGAAAATTACAGAGTCTTGCTATTCAGGTAGTGCACATAACAGTTGCTACGAACAGATCGTGATGTACAGGCTCGGCAGCCAAATACACGTAGTTGGTAGAAAGCGTCAGCAGGACAGGAATGCACACAAAATATGTAATACCAGGGCCGGGCTGGGAAAAAAATTAGGCCCGGGCATTTTTCAATCAGAGCGGCCCCCTAAGAAGGGGGCGGGGCCAGGTAGGGTGTGTTTTGTCATCACTAATGACAAGCACAGCCCCTCTCAAAGTGAGCATGTTAGTTCAATGCGCAGAGCCCCGCTGAAGAGCTCTGGCATTAGAAAAAGGCCCTGAATTTGTTCTGCGCAGTGCAAGCAAATTTAATAACATGCTTGCGCTGAGTTTGCTTTTAAATTGTCTCTGGTGTCTCCACAAGTGGGATACCAGAGGACAAAAGGGCCAGGAAAGTGTATGGTGCATGTGTATGGAGCCTGCTTGTGGGATTGCGTGTGTGTAGAGTGTGGTGTTGTATTGTGTAAATAGGTCAATTTGTGTTTGTGGTGTAATATGTGTGGCTAGGGGATGTAGCGAGTGTGTGCATACGGGTTGAAGTGTGTGTGTATAGGTGACGTAGTGTGTGTAGGGGTTGTAGAGAGGGTGTGTTTAGAGAATGTTGTATGTGTTTGCTGACAAGGAATGTAGTGTGTGTGTAGGAGATCTACTGTGTAAAGGACCCAGAGTGTGTATAGGAGATTGTGTGTGTGTGTAGAGGATTAAGAGTGCATATAGGGTAAGGGATCTAGCGTGTATCTGGAGCGTAATGTGTGTAGTGGTGCAGTGTGAGGGGTGCTTTAGTGTGTGTGTGTGTGTGTGTATATATATTTGGACATATTGTATGCGCGAGGGGCGCAGTGTGTGTGTATGTAAGAGGGGTGCTGTATGTGAGGGTGTTTTTATGTGCCGTCACATTCTAGGTTTCTAATTTTCCTTGTCTGTTAACTCACTGAGGGTTATTTTATATATATATGAAAAAGACCCTTAGGGGTCGAAACGTCGATTTGATGATTTGATGCGTTACATTTTGATGTAAACCTTTTGCCACATTAAAAACACAGAAAAGAAGTCCTTTTGAGTGCTCCTATTAATTCTTAATTATATATATATATATATATATATATATGTGTGTGTGTGTGGGAGTGTGCTGTATATGTGTGAGCGAGGGTGCTGTGTGTGTCTGAGGGTGCTGTGTGTGTGTTTGGGTGCTGTGTGTGTGTCTGAGGGTGCTGTGTGTGTTTGGGGGCTGTGTGTGTTTGGGTGCTGTGTGTGTCTGAGGGTGCTGTGTGTGTTTGGGTGCTGTGTGTGTCTGAGGGTGCTGTGTGTGTCTGAGGGTGCTGTGTGTGTGTCTGAGGGTGCTGTGTGTGTCTGAGGGTGCTGTGTGTGTGCCTGGGGTGCTGTGTGTGTGCCTGGGGGTGCTGTGTGTGCCTGGGGGTGCTGTGTGTGTCTGGGGGGTGCTGTGTGTGTCTGGGGGTGCTGTGTGTGTGTCTGGGGGTGCTGTGTGTGTCTGGGGGTGCTGTGCGTGTCTGAGGGTGCTGTGTGTGTCTGAGGGTGCTGTGTGTGTCTGGGGGTGCTGTGTGTGTGTCTGGGGGTGCTGTGTGTGTCTGAGGGTGCTGTGTGTGTTTGTGTGCTGTGTGTGAGTGTGAATGTATATTTTATTTACATTTAAATATATATTTTTTATTAATAAAAAAAAAAAAAAAGTTATATCCCCCCCCCCCCTCCCTTGTTACCTTTAGCCTGGGAGGGGGGGGGATCCGTTCTGCCTGGGGGGTGAGGGGGTGCCGTGCAGCTTCCTTCCCTGGTGGTCCAGTGGTGAGAGTGAACTTTAGCCTGAAGGCTAGAGTTCACTCTCGCAAGACTCTCGCACTCTCGGTAACCGCGGCAACGCTCAGACCTCGCGAGAGGACCCGGCGGAGCTGCTGGCTAGAGCTCCGCCGGTCCTCTCTCCTGCCTTCCTCCCTCACACCCTCTCCTGCCGGCGGCCGCCTGTCAGTGTCTCTGGGCCGGTGAGGGAGATCTTTGATCTCCCCACCGGCCCATGGAGACACACAGCAGGGCCGGCGTTCGCATTTGCCCGGTATGCCCGATGGCCAGTCCGGGCCTGTGTAATACTAAACAATTACATTACACACATTCTGTCCCTATAATGGGCACAGGATGACTAAAACATAACAATAGTCCAGGGACCTACATAAAGTGTCTGTCTTAAGTATGATGTAGTAAATGAAGCAGAAAGGGGACATGCCACACTGAGATAGACGTGGCAATGGCATTTGCACAGTGTCACATTTTTGTTCCCCTTCACCCCGCCCATATTCCCTTACTTAATTCTCTCTGCTCAACATTAAAGAGCCAAAGCAAAAGAAGAGTAGTAAAACATTTTTGTTTTAAGTATAAATGTGCCTATTCCATAAGCATGTGGGCAGGTTTTTTACACAAAATTGGAAATGTACACGCTTTACTAATCAGGATATAATCCACTTGGGTCACCAAGGCGAGAGGGGCGATTTCCCAACAAGTCAATTGCAATAGAAGACCCGGGCAAACAGGGTTGTATGAAAAAAAATCTGAATTTATTTCATGAACAGGTACAGCAAAGTGTTGGCTTCATATATGAGCCTTTATCATGCCTCAATTAATAAAGGCTAGATAAAGGCCCATACATTGAGCCGAAATGTTGCTATATCTGTTGCCCAGGTTTTCTATATGTGCATGGGTCTGGAGCTTCAGCTACATTAGCCCCTATGTTAATCTGGCATTGAATGAGACTGTGCTCATTTATTTTATTTATGACTGGCATTTATAAAGCACCAATATATTCTGCAACGCTGTACAAGTGGGGAAAGAAACCATATTATATACTCAGACCAATACAAAAGGTAAAGAGGGCCCTGCTCATGAGCTGAGATCTAACCATTTAAACTCTTTTATTAAAAATGCCTCGTTAGATTGCCCATGAGCTTGAAATCTAAAGAAGTGGCATTCATAGCGCATACAGTTTGTTATTAATGTCAGTTGTGTCATGCGAAAATGAGCCTGTGTCTCTTAGGCATGTACAGATCGACATCTATTTCTCTATCATGTCGTGCATATCATGCTGGATGGATATGTCATGCCTTGCAACTCCAGCAGTCTTCATCTGCCAAATCCATTTATGTCATGCTCTATATGTAGTACCATAGGTTTTTTGAGTTCATGCACAAACACAAGCCATTTGTTAATACTTGCCCCAGCAATTTGCCAGCCTTCTACTGCTCAATTTTCGCATACTGCCATTTCCTACCATATTCTTCTTGTTAATATATTTCAATATTCTCAATTACTTTTTTTGTTAATGTCAGTCTGTTATGAAAGAAAAGAAATACTTACTTGACATTGCTCCCATATACATTGAATACACCATATATCAAAAATATACATGGTGTAGTCGATGTAAAACAAAGATTTACTCACTTTTAAACTGTTCCAGCGCAGCTTGATGGGTGTTATTTTTCATGAAACACCAACCTCGTGGCCGTCCTGTGCCTCAGGTCCGCCCGCAGCCTTTTTTTATTTCCCCTGCTTGGGACACATCTCTAAGCAAAGCAAAACCTGTCAGTGACGTCACATCACTCTGTACCTATACTCCCTAGCTGTCACTAGTAGTTTCCATAGCAGCCACAGTGCATACGCTGTGGTTGAGATGGCTGGAGAGCAGAGGGTCTTTTTTGATCTCCCTTTTTAGTCAGCAGAGGGTATTTTTGCCCTATATTTTCAGTCAAATAACAGCTGGTTGAAAAACCTATTTTAAAATATTTTTTTCTCCTTAAAGGATCACTATAGGGTCAGGAATACAAACATGTATTCCTGACCCTATAGTGTTAAAACCACCATCTAGCCCCCCTGGGCCCCTCATGCCTCCATAAATATAGCAAAATCTTCCTGTATTCAAGCCTGAAGCTGTAGATCTGCATGCTGTTTGCCTCAGAAAAACAAGCTGTCTGCTGACATCATCAGAAGTGGTGGCCTGATCCAATACCAATGCTTCCCCATAGGATTGGCTGAGACTGACAAGGAGGCAGATTGGGGCAGAGCCAGCATGATTCAAACACAGCCCTGGCCAATCAGCATCTCCTTATAGGGATGAATTGAATCAATGAATCTCTATGAGGAAAGTTCAGTGTCTGCATGCAGAGGGAGGAGATACTGAATGTTTGGAAGCATTTTAGGCAGCCATGACCCAGGAAGGATCTCTAACAGCCATCTGAGGAGTGGCCAGTGAAGTTATCACTAGGCTGTAATGTAAACACTGCATTTTCTCTGAAAAGACAGTTTTTACAACAAAAAGCCTGAAGTTAATGACTCTACTTACCAAAACAAATTCAATAAACTGTAGTTGTTCTGGTGACTATAGTGTCCTTTTAACTATTCACTTGCTTCAAAACTGCTAGCACAATGTATATAGAAAATATTGTATGCTTAATCTAATGAACATAAGCTGATTGGGGCATGACTGATTGGGGCCCTTTAATTTTGCCTGTATTTCACTGTAGTGTTCATTATTTGAATCTTCATAAACATCAATAATTTATTTAACACCTCCTACCACTTTAAGAAAATCGTGTTTCTTTCTCTGCCAACAGCAGGTTGGCTCTTCTGCCTGAAACATTGCGGTGTACATTTAATTCTAAAATATTCAGATGATATAGGACCATATACATTCAATCAATATTATGTCCTTTCAGCTCTTTTAGACTCTTTTCCTATCTGCACAAGTTCCGAATAAAATCTTATTTTTGGCGTATTAGAGTCAAAGTCTAACTAAACAAATTATTGTTAAGTGTTTACTATTCTTGCCTTTTATTAGATGTGATATATTTGTTTTATGTCCCATATCCCGTTTAACATGAAATATGTTTGTGGTTTTTATTGTATCCTTTTTTGACATAGAACAAATTTGTTTACAGGGGCTGGAATCTTATTTGAAGGAGTAGCCATCATCACTTGAGCAATTTAAGTAAAAGCTACTGATTTGCCCACCAGTAGTTGACTTCCTTGAGTTGAGTGAGGACCCATGAGTGTTTCAGGTGTAGAGTGTTGGGAGTGCCAGGGCACTTGTCATATTCAGAATTGTGATTAATATGAGTTAGTGACACTGTGCATAAGTTTTTCATCATATTATATAACTCCTCGGCAAATATAATTTACCCTTGGGGTTTAAAAACAAGAGCTATTTCCAAACATATATATTTCAAATATGTTAACAAAACAGCACCGTGACAAGGCATTACATGCGAGTAATGCTAAGCCATTAAATAGTCTCCTGATTTGAATCAGGAGTTCTAAACTAAAACAAAAAATTGACAGACAGTAAAATCATATATTGATGGAAAAAAACACGGTCAATGAATAGAATGTTGCTGTCAGGATCCCGCGGGCGGCTGCGAGGGGAGGCTGCAGTCCGCTCGCGGCACTCACCCTCCAGCCGTCCGCGGACGCCTTCCTGCCATGTGTTCGGCGGGCGGCATCCTCCCAGCCACGGATGCCGCCCGCGTCTTCCTCCAAGTACCCCAGCGGCAGCATGCATGACGCTGCACGCTGGGAGACCACCCAATTTGTTACACGCCGGGGTCAGTCACCTGACCCGGCGTTAAAGGCACAGTGCCTCAATCACAGTGGGAGGTATAGATATCTCCCACGTGTGATTGTTAATTCTGATTGGAAATTATCCAATCAGAATTAACCTTCTGGTTTAAATACTTACCTTTCCTGTTCCTCCCTGCCCTGTTGTGGTCTTTGCTTTATAGTATTGATTCTGAACGTGTGCTTTCTGGTTACGTACTCTCTGGCTTGTTATACTGACTTTGTGACTTTCTCCTACCCTTTGACCTCGGCTTGTTTCTCGTTATTCTGTTTTCTGGTTCCCCTTACTCGGCTTGTCTCCTGACTATTCTGTGTGTGCTCAACCCGGCCACTCTAAGGACCGGTACTGCACACTTTCTGTGTGTGTGTCTGTGTGTGTGTTAGTGTGTTGGGTTCCCCGAATCGTGACAGTTGCTACCCTTAGCAAAAATATTCTACCCCATGTATATCTCAACCCCCCTTTCTCACCCTCCACTTGACCCTCCTGGTCTCTCCTTATGATTATGAGCACTGAAGAAGACTCCATACAGAAGTCAAAACATGTATGCTTCTGGATCGAATATAGTGGATGAGAACTTTTTGTGTACTGTTGGGATGATTTTTTTTCTTGCCCAATTAGCCCTATTTGCTCACTGCCCAATATTTTATGTAGTCTCTACACTTTATTTAGCACTGAGCAGTGTTTGAATGCAAGTATGTTTTTGTGTGGAGTATGTGTGTGTGAATGTAGGAGCATGTGTGTAGTGTCGTGTTTTTTTATGCACTGTAGCCATTTAAAAGCTGTGGTTTACTTGTGTGTAGTGTTTATTTTTGAATGTAGGGGTGTGTCTGTATGTAGTGTTGAAATTTGAATGCATGGGTTCATTTGTGTGTAATAGTGGTGTTTGAATGCTGAGATGTATGCACATATAGACAGTCACACACACATACAAACACACATTCAGATGCAGACACACATGCAGATACACATACAGATACACACATACACAGGTACAGACATGAAGATACACAGACACGCTGACACAGATCCAGATACACACTGACATACATACAGATACACACATACACAGGTACAGACATGAAGATACACAGACACACTGACACAGATCCAGATACACACTGACATACATACAGATACACAGATTCACAAATGCAGATACACAGACACACTAATGCAAATAAAGATAAAGACACACACACATACTAACAAACACACATACAGATGCACACACACACAATACCACACATGCAGATACATACCCACAGTGGCACACATTGACACACACGCAGATATACAGATACACATTAATACACATACATATACATAGATACACAAATTGACACACATTCAGATACACAGAATGACACTCACAGATACAAACCCTGACACACATACAGATGCACAGACACACACAGGGGCACACACTGACACCCATGCACATACACTGACATACTAAAACAGATAGACAGAAAAAGAAATACACAGACAGACACACAGAAACACAGAGACACAAAGATACACATACAGACAGGCATGCAAAATGTATACAAGGCATTTTTTTCCTACCTTTAGGGTGCAGTTAGGTGGCTTCCCTGTGGTCCTGTGGGCTCTCTGAGGCTGTTGGGAGTCAGAGGTTCTCGCTCCTCCTCCTATGCTTTTCTCCCACGCAGTGCTCTGTTTTAGCTGGGAGGAAGTGACCTGCTGTCACTTCCTCTCAGCACTGACTTTATTAAATGATGCCTAGTCATGCTATCGGGCCACAGTGATGTGTGCTCTACACAGTAGAAGCACAACAAAATCTCTTGTGTCTTTTTAGTACCTCCGTATGCTGAAAGATAAGCTAGTTAACTCATACACCAAAATTAAAGGCTGTTAATTGATAGAGCCTCTTCTTGCTAAGGAAGGAGTCCACTTGCTTTTACACTTTTTTGTTCAAAAGTGTCAGCTTTCAGAACAAAGTTATTATACATTTTTTACTTTCATAGTGTATTATCTACACAAATTACATTAAATCATTTCTTGTCAACTGTGTCCCTTCAAGGAGAGATGTAGGTTAGTGGAAGAGAGATACAAAAACAGTTGCTATGTGCTGAGTCTTCACAGAAAGATAATGTAAATTTTCTTGTTGGGCCTCTTCAGAGATAGTGACCCCTTGAAGATAAATATATAATCTTGGACTGATAAAGCAGCTTATATCCTCCTGCTGTTGATGAGAGGGAAAAGGACTAAAAGTTACATGAAGAGATGTTTTTATAGAATTGTGTTTGTTTGTTTTTATCATCTTATCAGTTGTGTGTTGCTCCTGTAGTATATACTGCCAAGGTTAGTCAGGGAACGTTAGTAATGACACGGTTTTGCTCCACATATGTAAATATAAAACGAAAAAGGTTTCTTGCAAAAAGTACACACACAAGTGAAATGTCAATACTGAAAGCAGTTTCAGGAAATATGGTTTGAATGTGTATGTGCTCTGACATGCGAAAAAAACAAAACAAAAAACACTACCCACAATGGAAAAAAAACATTATTGGCATTTCGGTCAAAAAGCTATTTGGTTCGAGATTTAGAATATTTTCAGTTACGCTTACACTTTTCAATTTAAATAGAAAATGTAAAAATGCAAAGCACATTAAATTTTTATATATAGTTTAGGTTAAACACCCTTACGATGTAGTTTACATGACAACAATTGGGTCAGAAAATACCTTATTATAAAATGGTAGTCTCCTGTTTTTTTTTTTTTTTTTTTTTTATTTATGAATAGGCAATCAGGCAGAGAGGCAAACAACACATTTTCCAGTAAAGTCTCAGTACATTCAAGAGATGAGAGTGGTGTTACAGTTACATATTAAAATCTGTTGACATTTAGCAACATTGAGATGTTGCGCGCAAGCAATAATCAGTTTAACATGCCTTCTCGTTGTTGCCGCACTCTACCCTTCACCCCCCTTTTTAAAAAAGTTAAAAGAGAAAAGTATTTAGTATAGAATGAGTCCAGAACGAGTAAAACTGTTAGAGTAGAATGGTTCTCCTGAATGACAGGGCGCTAGATGTTAGTGTTTTACATGTCTGCAGACTTTATGACCTTAGGACCCACACCACTGTGTTGACCAGAGGCCCCTTTTGGAAAAGGCAGATATACTCTTAAAAAAATAGAATATACTCTTAACAATTAGAATAATATAGACTCCATTTCCAGAGAGAAAGGACGAGGGACAGTTGAATCCTGGTTTGAATAATGAAGTGGTCAGGGCAAGATTTCCCATTACATAGGCACCTGTCCAGTGAGTGTTTCAAGTTTTCTAACAGTTCCTCCATTTCTACCAGCAATCCATTACCAACCATAGGAGGTTTAGTAGTTTGTATAATAATAACCCTTCAAACTCCACAGGTATGTGTCCTACCTACGCATCCCTTTTCCCCTAACTTTACATTTGACTCCTTCCAAAACCTAGACACACTTTTTCCTTAGTTCCAAATGTAAGCACTCAAAGCCTAAACCTGAAAAAACAACAACTTTACCATAAATCTAGCTTTAAGTCCTCCTAGAGTTAAAGGGATACTCCAGGCACCCAGACCACTTCTGCCCATTGGAGTGGTCTGGCTGCCAACTCCCACTACCCTTAACCCTGCAAGTGTAATTATTGCAGTTTTCATAAACTGCAATAATTACCTTGCAGGGTTAAGTCCTCCTCTAGTGGCTGTTTTAAGCGACGCTGGACCTACTCACGCTATGTGAGGACCTCCAGCATAGGCGAAATCCCCATAGGAAAGCATTGAATAATGCTTTCCTATGGGGAGGTCTAATGCGCATGCGTGGCCATTGCCGCGCATGCGCATTAGGTCTCCCCCGCCGGCTGACATCGGCGGGGGAGTAGGGTAAGCAGAGCATGACCAGCGTCGAGGTACATCGGTGCTGGACTCCGTTAAGTCACTGTAGGGGAGGGGCACTACAGGGAATCCCTTTAACCCCTTAAGGACCAAACTTCTGGAATAAAAGGGAATCATGACATGTCACACATGTCATGTGTCCTTAAGGGTTAAACACACCATGTATCCCATAACTAAACCTAACACGACTCTAACCCTAAATCATTCATTCTAAACACCCCTTATACTACAACCGCTCTCACGCTTTTAACCCCTTAAGGACATATGACATGTGTGACATGTCATAATTCCATTTTATTCCAGAAGTTTGGTCCTTAAGGGGTTAATCATTTTCAAATGAAACTCTGACATGAACCCCTATATAATCTTAATCTGTCCTTTACCCTAACCACTTCTAACATTATTTTAGCCCTGCATGCATTTACACACCCTACGTTCACATATATTCATATATTCAAACACAATATATTACAAGTAGAAACAGGCACACATATATGTACATACATATGCAGCTGTATAATTTTAATACATTTTACTTTTTCAATTTAAAAGACGTAAATATATATTTTAAAAATCAAGATTGCCAGCCATGGTTATGGGGTTACCTTTTAGCAATTAATCTGGAACAAAAACCCTCACTCAGTGCAACAAAATATAAAAAGTCACTAAAAAGGAAAGACATTTATATTAAAGAGGGGAGGACTGTGCCGGTTACCCCCCTCTTTATTGATATGGTTTTGTTCTACTTTATTTGATCAATTTTATTTCTGTTTAGTTTATAAAGGGGTTTATTCACTAAACTTTAAATTTAAGTGAATTGAAACTAAATGGCAGAATTGAGGCTAAAATCACCAAATCTATTGCTATAGCCAAATTGGAGAATATTTCTTTAGCCTAAATTGTGTTATTTGGATTTTAATTCACTATAGTTCAGATTTTAGTGACCAGCCGCGACTGGGATTCTCTCCTATACAGGGTTTTTTTCACTCCAGTGAGAACTGACAAGAATTCAAAGTATTATGGGCAAAATAGCCTTAATGAACACATAATTCACTTGGAGAATGTTTCTAAATCAGTTACTTTGGTCTGAATTGTAAAATTCACTTTGCATTCCCACCAATTCTCACTGTAGTGAGTAACCCTGAACTTGTATTTGAAAGATTCAGTATGTAAATAAATGAAAAGAACAGGGGTGCAAAATCTGACCAGGAGTGAAAATTGCTATGCAATGAAGGAGCCTAATTAAGTATTTCAGAATACACAGCCCTAGGGTATGAGTAGTTGAAAAGAAATCTTTGAACTTGCAAAACATGTAATGTAAACACACAATAAGCAGAGGTTAATGAAAATAAACAGAGTAGCAGACTGCATATACAGTAACTAGTTATATACTGTCATAGGTGTAGAACATTTGGCACAGCTGTCACCTCTGGAGCCCTCAGTAAGTTTGTAGCTGGTATGTTGGAGTAATTAGCTGGTCAGTAATTACACCAGCAGAATGCATGCCTGGCGAAGGGACTGCTGGTTTATACTGTGCACTCCTCTAGAGTTATTGAAAAGGGGGTGTCACCAGCCCGCTTTCCTGAGACATAACAGCTCTGTCTGCAGTCACACAACACCCTGATCCAGAATATCCAAAGCTGGAGGTGGAGAGAGCCAAGCCCGCCCCCCATCACTCCCCTCCCTCCTGCTCTCCCACACATACTCTCCAGCCATTCCCCCACTCATTAATAACACTGCTGGCTTCCTCAGCCCCTCATGAGCAGGGGGGACACCCTGTAAGGCGGCTAGGAGAGCAGTGGAAGAGCAGAGCCTGCATGCACCCTCACCTGCAGCCCCCCACCACCAGCCCCTTCCCTCCACCTTCCCCCAGCGCTGGTATATAGACCTTGACCACATTGTGCACCATATACCTACCTAACTACCAACCCACCCGGCTGTCTTCTGATCCACCAACCTCATTGCCATCTAAACCCTTCACGTTTTTTGGGGGGAAGATCACTTTATTTGTACTACCCTTTCCTGCTATCAAGTAAGGAGCCTTGCAGTGGAAGGCCAGGCGGTGAAAGGAAAAAATAAAATAAAGGCACCCCCTCTTCCCTCCATCTTTTAACCCGTTGTGGTCCTTGGGCTCCACAATGCCGACTCTGTGGACAGATGTTCCAGTGGTGATCGTATTGGGATTTGTCTGCTGTACCCTGCATGTCCTTGCAACCACTGTCAGTGATGGTAAGTGATACATTATTTCAACATTCTATGGTTAACCCTGTCGTGGAGGAGGTAGGGAAAGGGGAGGGGTAGGTTGGGATGTGTCTCATTTTTATTGCACCTTTTCCTGCAGGCCTTGATCATTGAATGCAATCTCAGAAATGTATAGTATAGCATGGCTGCAGCACACATACCAACCCAGACCTGCCTCTGATTTGTGCAGCAGATTGTAAGAGGGAGCATACTAATGTGGCTGCATCAATTTACCATGCTGCATGTAACAATTGTCATCTCAGCCACACATAGATGTGTATTATGTCTTTTCTGATAACTCTGGGCTAACTGCCAGATTCAATCTGTACTATATTTCCTTAAAACATTTTTTTTTTAAGCTGATTAGACTATAGAACCCTTTTGTATGACTTGTGTGGTTGACCATTTGGGACCTATAGGGTTAAATAGAGGATTGAAGTCTTCAGTCTCTAGGCCCCTCTAGCCAGCGAGAGGTTAATGACATATTGGAACTGCGGTGGAGTTAATTACCCCTATGCTAAGACCACGTCTCTGATGAACAATTTAAAGTACTGCTCTCTATTGTCCTGTTTGCCTATACAATGAAATGTCATTTGTTTAAACGGGTGCCTCTTTTAGAAAAAAAGGGGGGATGGGTGACTTGTTTTTCTTTTACTGACAAAGAGCATCTGCCCTTCAGTCAAAACCATATTTCTGCTTTAGCAGCCCCCAAATATATGTACCTTGATTGCCAGACTTAATCCATAGATCTGAGCCTTTTTGTGGTTTTCCCTTATGAAAGAAATTCTCAACATATGCAGAGTTCTAGCCTCCACCCCTGCTCCAAGCTCTATTTAGTGGAGAAGTGGGCATTTGCTGGTCCTATGGTACATCAGAATGCTGCTGATGTATATGGCTTTTGATTTACAATGTAGTAGTCTGGATGACTTTCAGAGGCTTTCCATTTCATTACCTATTTGAGCACATTCCTGCTGAAACAGTATAGCCTCTCCAGCCCCTTAAAAAGATGTATTGACATACATTTGTACTCTTTCATACAATGCTAGTGTGCATATCTGTATTTTATTTTTTTTCAATTGCAACAATAAAGGCTCAATTCAATTACCAAAATCACTATTAAAATTAGACATCACACAGGCCTGATGTTCTGCCACTGTAAAATGCATTGCAGTTAGGAAGATGTAGAATTTTTTTTTTCTTTTTCTTTTTTTTTTTTTTTTTTCCAAACATTCTCCTATAATTGCCCTTCTGCGTTGCCTGTAAGTGATGAAAAATCATTGTTTACTAAGCAATGAAAGAGCGTTCTTGCAACCTAAATAAAGAAATACAAGGCTGACATTGTAAAGGCATCTCCATTGCAATTTAGAGACCTCATCTGCAAGCTTCCAATACACCGAGAGGCTGCAGTGCGCCTCTAGTGCGTGACATGGCATTTAACACAGGCTGGGGCTGGTTCATGGGAGAGGGATTTGTTTGAAAACCAGATGTGAAGGCAATCACTGCAGAGACTAAACTTTGATTTGAAGAAGCTGTGTAACATTACGCGTATGTGGTTAGTATATAACTAAGCGGTTGTGAAGCCACAATGTTGTCAGTATGGACGAACTGACTTATCCAAAAATAAAACCGTTTCAATATTCGGGACACCATTTTTGTGGTGCTCGTTGTGCCAAAAGATGTTTACACCTTGGAGAATTCTGAATGATATGTTACGTAAGGGAAATGTATTTCTTTTTTTTAGATTATAAATCGTGACGCCTGGGGTTTTATGCATCTATATTAAATACAATTATTATTTTTTTTGTTTTGTTTTCTATCTTGCCTGGATCCCTGTAAAACATTTTTATAATTTGGAAACATTTTAGAGGTGTTGTTTTATAAGCAACAATGCCTGCTTTTGTACTGAATTGTTTGTTTAATTTGAAAATAGCCTTTAATGTAATTTAATGAGTTCTCCAAATAAACCATCTATTGATTTACTTGATGGTATCTAACAATATGGGACTGCGTTTTCCTATAAACAAGCGTTATATAATTTCTGAAGTATAGACACACAAATCTTGTAATATTTATGATCAATCAAAAAAAAAAAGTTAAAATATGTGATGGCAAGCTCGTACTGTTGACATATTTTGCACTGTCAATCTTTCAGTGTAAATGTAAAACCTTTTAAACATCCATTCAGGCTTTTAAAAAAAATATTTTATTTATTTTGAAGCCGTTTTGTGATTTTTAAATTGATTGTATATGTTTAAACATCACAGTGCACAGCCTGTTAGGCCAGACTTAAAACATTACTTGAATTTCCCATCTAGAAATCACAACTCTCCCACTATAACTAGCTCCTTCTGAAAGTCTCTGTGAACATCACCAATTCTTAGGATTGTCCATTAATCTCTTTCTATCCTTCAACATTATTCAAAGTATTTATGTATTAGCCGCCTCCCTTCTGCAGAAAATGTTACACACTCATAATTCTGTAATATAATTGGTAGTCTGTCAATTCATGGAAATCCCTGTTTTGTCACAACATATACATGGTTTTTTGACTTGCAGTAAGTACGTATTTACAAAGTCTATGTTCTTAAAACTAGAAGTTAATGGAGTCTTACAAGTCTGCATTGTTATTATTGTTAATCCCCATTCATTTTAAACCCAAGTTTCCTGCTTGCATTGTTAGAAATTTCTACCATCCAAACACATAGGACAGAATATACTAGCTCTAGTAAAAAAAAAAAAAAAATACAAACACCCTTTGGCCTTTTACAAGGAAACTAGAATTGTTGAGGAGTTTATTACCTTAACATCGTCACATGTGTACACACCAAGTAATATCACCACCTAACTAACTTGCATACATTATAAGGTTTGAAGAGGTATCCTTGAATCATTGAACTGTAGTATATGCCATTTAACCCCTCACTTAGAAGTCACGCATTTGTGCTTCCCCTTTCCCATGCAAGCATTTGTACAGTGTGCCTGCTTGTGGGAAGCACAGTATGCAAGTCACTCCTTCAATAGCTTTCATCAGACAGGAAATACAAATATAAGGCCAATTTAACAGAACTGGAAAAATGATCCAACTTTTGGATACTTTGGCCTTAAATGTGAAATTTACCTCAAATTCCTGACTATTCTCATTTTAGCAAGAGTTTTCTGTGACTCTATATCTTCATTCACAAAATGCTGAATAAAGCTATCTGTAAACAGATGACATCCTTAAAGTGAAGCTGTGATGGGGTAATTGCCTTAAGTCACTTCCATATACATTGAATAGCACTTCATGTAACACCCACTTCTGGACCATCCTCTCCTCTTCTCCCCTCTACCTCTGTTCTTATGTGATTTGCCCTGCTTGGGACATATCCCCGAGCAGGTCAGATTTCGTCTGTGTCATCGGCATGCTTGCTTCATTGTCAGAGTGCTGGCGTTGGAAGGCAGTGATGTGGCGTCGTCGCTCAGTTCCTATAGTTTCCATAGCAACTGCAGCACATGAGCAGAGGAACCTCCTGTTGGAGGTCTTTTCACTGGATCTGTGAAGCAATAGGTGGGCAAATGCGCCTCATCAGTGTACTACAAGATGTACAGACAGTATTATGTTCTGAATATATTTTGCCGTACACAAGCCCATTCTTGCTCCTTTTTGTTCATCTTTCATTTTACTAATTTCCACAGTTGAACATTCATGGGTCTTGTTAAAAATAAACTATCGGTACTTTTCATTTGCACAGTAAACAAATCTGTGTTTTGGTGTGAAATAGGGACCTCTTATCAAGACCCCTCTCTATTCATTTACCCATGTGTTGGTGAAACTAATCTCCCTCGGAATGCTTAATCGAACATGAAAGTAAATATGATGGTCCAAACAGAAGTAGTATAGTTTTTTTTGTGAATAAGGGATTAACAAAAGAAAACTGGGAATGGTGGGTCCTAAAAACGTTAAGGCCTTCTCCTTATGCTGCGTACTATTTATATAGAGAACTATTGATACATTTAAAAAAAAAAAAAAAAAAAAAAATATATATATATATACACACACACACACACCCCTATATTATTTTTTTTTTATTATATATGTAATGAAGGAAAAAGGAGAACATTTTTATATTGAATACACCATGTATCTTTGTGATTATATGTATTCAAAGGAAGTGATTTAAGGTAAGTACATTTTTTTCCATTACAGGTTCACTTTATGTCTGTCATCTGTTTATGGATAGTTTTATTCAGGATTTTGTGAATGGAGCAATAGATGCTCCTATTTTCCTATTGTAAAGTGTACAAATATTTATCAATTACTGTTCTACATGTTTCATGCCAGCATTATGGTAAACGTATAGCCTGGGAATGCAATGTGATTGTGGTTTTATTTATTATTATTTTTTTTTTTTTTTTTAAATCTGTTAAAATTATTCTGTAGCTACCTTAGTTAGATAAGTGTTTGGAAATTGACAGACAAGCAAGATGTCAGTTTGATTAAGGATTGTGATTACTGTAGGATTATACATTTTGATATGGGGAGATAAAGTGACTGGCTGCACTTTGGAAAAACAATGACTGGTAAATCACAATGATTCAGCACAATCCTCTCTGATTAGGCTATGCGAGTATCTTAATCTAAAACAGATTGTTTTTTTTTTTTTTTTTGTTTGTTTGTTTTGAGTTTTTTTAGGTGGAACTTTTTGAGCAGGATGTATGGATCAAGTCAGCCTTCGAGTAGGTATTGACATGTAATGCATACATTGTGCTTACCTGAAGCTTTTTCTTCCAAGATATCTACCACCATGGACAGGAGGGTGGGAGTGCATTGACTGTCCCCAAATTTTAGTGTGACATTCCACAGTGACTTGTGTGAGATGTACACCGGGTCATAAAATCTAAAGTCCTACACTACTAATGAGGCCTTCAGGCATCATAACCACTTCACCCTGCTGTAGTGGTTATGGTGCCAGGTATACCCTGGTCTGCATCCCAGGTAATGGAGTAAACTTTTTAGTTTGCTCTCTTACTTGAGTCACTGCTGGGCTTATGCTCCTTCCTCCTCCGGAGATGCACTAACAGATTTTTGCAGAAACTGATCGAGTCACCATTTATTTTTTTTATTTTTAGCTGAGCGCACCAGCTGACCTCTTTCAGATCCAATGAATGACATACTATGCATGAAATTCATGGCCCACTGACCAGGGGTGATTTTCTGTTTGCCAATGCTATATTTTCACTCAAATGGCTAGTGGCAAGCGGAAATTTTAAGCCCGGTTATAGACCATAGTAGAATGGAAAGCTGATGTAACAAGTAAATCTACCATATTCTTTAATTCGTGCCATCTTAAGAATTTTTTTCTTTAACTTGCAGTCTTGTTAGTTGTCTTATTCAATAAAGTTCTGTGATAATAATTTACAAAAGCAAGTACAGGCACTATTTTGAGTGATAAATAAGGAGATATTTCTACAGAAACAAAAATTTCTGTTAATGTCTCCCTGACAAATGTCTTAAGGGACATGCTGAGCGCACCATAACGGCTTTAGTTTTTTGTAGGATTTGATGCAATGCCTCCTGTTTTTTTCAAAGCATTTTCAAAAGAGTTTGACAAAATTCATATCACGATTACTTGGTTTTGGACATTTTAATAGCCACTGACCAATATCTAAACTTTTTATTCTACTGCCAAATGTACGTAATTCCTGTATTTGCTATATTTTAGCTAGGTTGCTTATGTGTTTATTTCATTAACTGTGAGGAGATGATTCTAACTGCATGCCCGGCCTCAGACTGGCTTTAACCTCTTAAGGACATGTCATCATTCCTTTTTATTCCAGAAGTTTGGTCCTTAAGGGGCTAAAGGGACACTATAGTCACCTGAACAACTTCAGCTTAATGAGGTTGTTCAGGTGAGAACTATAGCTCCCTGCAGCCTTTCTCATGTAAACACTGTATTTTCTGAGAAAATAGTGTTTACATTGAAAGCTAGGAACACCTCCAGTTGCAGTCACTCAGAGTGAACCAGAGGGACTTCTGAGTTGATGGAGGCATAATATGCCTCAATCCACTCAGATCTGCTGTACACAAGCATCCTGTGATTCAGTATCTCCTCCCACTGCATGCAGACACTGAACTTTCCAAATGGCCGCCGTCACACTGAAAGTGTGGGAAAGTAGATTCGGCCGGAGCGTTAAAACGCGCGGTTAGGCGGCCGGGAGTGGAAGGGCTCTGCAGGCTAGGATTCCATAGTGGAAGGGGAAATAAAAAACTGCGAAAAACGCCTGGTGAAAACGGAAACCGGGAGGAATAAGCAGGGTGCCCAGAGTGTAAAAGGGGCAAAGGTAGATAAAGGAGCCCCAAGCAAAATTAGAAAGGAATCAGAAAGTGAGGTAGGAACAGTTAGACAATAAGGTTTAAGCAGTGCTATACAGTAAATAACAAGTAATATAGGTTATAATAAAGTCAAATAAACCAAATAATGAATAAATATGAGGAGCTCAATATTCTGACCTGTCTGCTGATGGAGCAGTAAAGAAAGAGGAGGAGCCTGTTCACTGGGAATACTATACCTCCTACTGCTTTTTGATTGGTTCTTATTATCACTTTCTTTACTGCTATGGAGTTTTAGTAAAGAGAGAGATATGCAAAATACGAAGCCTCCTGTCATGTAATAAAATTGGCTGAGACTGACCAGGAGGCAGATCAGGGGTAGAGCCAGCACAAACACAGCCCTGGACGGTCAGCACCTCCTCATAGAGATTAATTGAATCAATTCATCTCTATGAGGAAAGTTCAGTGTCTGCATGCAGAGGGAGGAGATACTGAATGTTTGGATGCATTTTAGGCAGCCATGACCCAGGAAGGATCTCTAACAGCTATCTGAGCAGTGGCCAGTGAAGTTATCACTAGGCTGTAATGGAAACACTGCATTTTGCTTTTGCAGTATATCTTATGAATATAGCTAGTGGCCTATGATTAACCATTTCAGTGAAAGCGGTGTACAAAACACATAGCATACGTGTGTTTGTTTGGCAAACATCTGGCACCATTCAAAGGGTTAAATAGCCAATCTGATTGACATGCAAAAAAGGTGGTGGTTTGGGAACACCACCTGGGAAACTACATTTCATTGAAAGTTAAGTATTTTTTGCTGTATATTTATTTTTGTTTTTTGTTCGTCTATATAAATCTGATTGACAACTTGAACAGCAAAAGTTGAAGAGGGATCAGAGCTAGGTAAATTATAAAAATGATTATGC
Organism: Pelobates fuscus; assembly: GCF_036172605.1. Classification (NCBI taxonomy): domain Eukaryota; kingdom Metazoa; phylum Chordata; class Amphibia; order Anura; family Pelobatidae; genus Pelobates; species Pelobates fuscus. The sequence continues at coordinate 394,498,839 of NC_086317.1, forward strand.
AAGAAACAGCAGACTAAAGGATGCAATCAAACTTTTAATGAAAGCCTCCTGTGGCGTGAGTGAGGCTGGCAACGTTGTCTTATAGTCAGATCTTCCCAGGAATGATGTAATCCATAGGCAATTGCTAGGAAACAATGTGTCTGCAGTCACAAGGCTACTGAATAAGATTTTCTGTTTCCCAGAATTCCCTGAAATTAGACATAGTGCTCTGTGTAGCGGTTTATGTGTGTAGGCTTATTTACATTTTTTTTTGTTTTTCTTTAGTTGTTTTTAAATTTTTGCCTTTGTTAGAGCAAATGAATGCTTACATGAAATATTCCTTAAATGGGCACGGCAAACACATATGTTGAGTAGCAGATTTAGGTATGGTTATGTGGCCATGCTGGGTAAGATTATTACTATGATTATTATATTTTGTGTGGTTTTGCTTTGCCTAGCCTCAGATTTTGCATTGTTCATGCAATATTACTTCCTGGTTTGAGTTTGTGGTCCATAGTCTAAACACCTGTGTCAATAAGTGAATCTAATATTTCTTCCATGATTTTATTCTTGGTAGCTCCTTTCAAACCCCCACCCCACTGTGGTAGATACATTGTTGCTAGTACTGGGTTCAAGAGTATTCAAGGTCATCTAAGCAAACGTTCACTCATCTGTGACTAAGAGCTGTTGACATGTGTATCCCTTTATATCCATAATCATTGCTGCTCCACATTTCCATTTCACTTTGCAAACCACCACTATGCTTTCAAGTAATTCAAAACAGAATATATATATATATATATATATATATATATATATATATATATATATATATATATATATTTTTTTTTTCTATATCTCGATCAAAATAATGAATTTGTTTATATGCATTCTTGTATAAATAAATAATGGTGAGCCATGTATTATTGGAAAATCATATACCATAGTTTAATATTTATTTATTTTTATATATAATGCTTCCAGAGTTTGTGACTACAGTCCCTGTAAAGTCTTTCAAACTATTTCCATCTCTGCTTCAATAAATGGCTCAATCCACTGCTTACTCCCAACAATGACAACGAATACTGTTATAGTGGAAAAAATGGCTATGGAGGTGAATAGGTCCTGCAGGGTGCATTCTTTTTGTAATTGTGGGTGTCACGAGTGCACTCTGCAGAACCTCTCTACACCAATAGCCATTTTATTATTGCTATTGAGATTAGTTGGAGTTACTGACTAGTGCTGTCACTGAAATGGTAGCCGGTGTTTTTCTCACTAATCTCGGGCAGAGTGGGACATGTACATCCTGGTTTTGCCAGAGATTAAGGAACCACATTGCACAGTGATGCTGTGTACATTTATTCTATGTTCGTTAAAGTGAATCATTGCACAGATGAGAACCTAATCCATGCAGTTATGGTCTTCTGTTTAGGTTATGTGTGATTAAAACTCAGTGCATTAAAACCCATAATGGGTGAGATGATTGACACTCCATCGTGCTGGCCCTTAATTTTGAGCTAGCACCAGAACATACTTGTCCTGTGTTCTATTAGTACTTCTGGTCAACAGCTGATATTTTCCACCATTAATTAATGTCCGGTACTGTTGCTGATATTTTGGAACAGAAATTGGATGGACAATATGGATTTTATTTAATTTATTAGGTGTTTTTTTTTTTTTTTCTCCTCCTGTCATGTCACTATTGGGAGAGGGGCTGTTGCTCAGAAATGTAACTCCCACTAATTTTGAGAAGACTGGGAAATATCATTGATATGCTGCCCTGATGTGTATTCATGTATTCCTAAAGCTATAGTTTTATTCTGTCTATTTTAGTGCCCCCCTTGCCGTGTGAGGTTGTCTTTATGCACTCGCAGTTCCAGTGTTCTTCCTGCCGCTCTATCTATTTGGCAACCTGGCAATAGGCCCTTCTCACCAACAGCAACTCAAGCAAACCCAGAGTGTGTCTACTGCTCAGGAATAAACACCCAGGCATCCTTGACATTGGCCCCTGCTTGCCAATAACTGCCTAGAAACTCCTAAAGGAAATGGTCCCCTGCTTGTAAATACGTGACCAGGAATACTAGGAAGGTGGCCCTTACTTAACAGTAAAAAAAATACCTCGGTAAAACAGCCTCTGTTCCCTACTTTTGCTTTCTTAAGGGGAATTTGGCAAGAAGACCACAAGTTACCCAATTTGTCTGAATACTAGTTGTTTTTTTTTTTTTGTTTTTTTTTTTTGCATAAGCAAAACCTGAGAGCAGTTGGGTTACAGGTCTTGTTGCCAGGAGAAGTTATTCGGGAAAAGTCTTAGGACCTGTTTTTGCCAGGACTGAAGCCCAAAACATGGGACTATCCTGACAAAATGTAAATTTTTTTATTAACTATTGTTCAGTGATACAGTCATACACTTACACGTACAATCATGTCCAAATTCCTCTCTCTATCCTTATTGTTCATGTGTTTGAGTGTCTAAGAGAGCTCCACTGCCATACTACTGATAGTAATGTCTCTTTAAACTACAATAAATAGGTTTAGAAATCAAGAAAAAGTGTAGCGCTATTCCAAATAAAACATCCACATATCCTAGAATTATAAATAACATAACATAGTGTAGTATGTTTTAAAGTAAGTGAGTCTATATAAAACAAGAAGCACTCACAACCATAGAGCTATGTTTAGAAATCAGCCTGTGTAAATAAAATACATTGTTTTTGTTCTAAATTATATTTTTATTGCAGTAAGTATGTTAATGCAAGTTATGGATTATTTGCAATGTTTTAATTAATGATCTAGATTCCAGACAAGTTTCACCTACCCTTTTAAGGAACACGATCTAGAGACCATGCGTAGGCAACCTTCTTCTTTATTTTGTTTGTTTTTGTTTTACAAATTCTGGCCTACATTTCTCAATTTGGTTTTCAAATCATTGTTTATTGAATTAAAATGGCACTGTCATGCCGAACTTACCTTTCCCTAATCGCTTCCTCTCTCAGGATCTGTTCTTCATTTCTTCCTGTCTGCTCTAGTTTTCTTTAAAACATAAGACAAAGTAGTGATTATTTTGTCTTATGTATTTTTCCTATGCATGACCAGCGGAGGAGCAAAATGTGCTCCATTTCCTGTGGTCAAAGCAATTTCCCACAATTCTCACCTTTCCTCCGTGATCTCGCGATGCCTCCTTTCACTATTCCCAAACGTCCTGTCATTTAGGCAAAACGATCGAATTTCGCCCTAACAGAATGAGAGCAGTTCATGTTAGGACAACAATCGGTACTTTTTAGGTCGGTTCAAAATTTCTGACGAATGAACGAATAGACGAAATTTCCGGACAATAGCCCTAGTGTTTAACTAACTGGGCATGTGCGGGAATTTTACAGCGCTATCTAGTGTGGACAGATGACGTTTCCCACAGGGCCTTCATCTAGTCACACATGGCGGTGCCCAGGACCTAGGTCCAGGCACAAAATAAAGATTTTTAAAAAGGCAATATGGGGGCCTAAGGACACATGGAGGTGACTAGGGGAGGGAATTAGATGTAGTGGAGTCAGGAGGGCGGTAATAAAAAAAAAAAAAAAAAAATGTATGCAGCCATGGCAGTGCTGCTTTAAGTTCATCCTGTTTGTTACATGCAAGAAAAGGATAGCCTTGATTGTGTTTGTAACTGCAATCTCATTATGTAAGTGATTATTGGAACCCTGAATGAATTATGCAATTATTCAGAATATTATAGGAAATGTAGTTTACTATATGTAACGGACCGTTTCACTTACAAGAGGATAAAACCCAGTTTAGGCGATAATCCCCTTTCTAGATGCACAGGCAGCTACGGCAAACACCATTCTCCCGACTGGAACCACACGAACACTGGGACAGCTGAACAAGAAAAGCAGACATCGGCTTACACTCTTGGCAGTCAGCATACAATCCCATTCCCCCAAAGAACGAGACGACACATCGCTTTGAGGGTTAAGCAAGAACTCTGGACTGGGACACCCAGTCTGGCTTTTATTACAAACAAGTACATACAGGACACTCCCAGGGGGAGGATGAATTTAACCAATCACATGGATGTACCTCCCACACATTTCCTCCCCTTAGATTAGCACTTAACATAATTATACCGTACATCCTTTTCCCCAATTCCTGGATGTACCCCAAATACATATGCTACACCTCCAAAACAGGTATCCCCTGATAGCCCTTATTCAGGGGGACAACATATCCAAGAATCAGGTCATTCGGATGAATGGTTTGGGAGATATGAAGTTCCAAAGATTTGACCGACCGCATGGGTAAAGTATCCGAAAACAGTTCCATGCATTTTGGCCCTGCGGTCGGTCACAAACAAGTGAATGAAACAGACAAATTACTTGGGTTATAGAGACTAATGGGGATTCGCATGAATCCCCTAGTTCGTATGTTTCTTTCTACCGAACGGCGGGTCATTCGGTAGTTTCTATACGAATTTCTGGGAGTATGGAGGTCTCAGCGGTGTTTGCCTAGTCGAGTGTCCGATTTCAGTTCTAGACACTCGACGGCAAAACACCGCTGTTCGGTAGTTTAAGATGGCCGCCGCCACGTGTTTGTTTCCCGAATGGCGGCCACCCAGAGGACACAGACCACACTACACTGATTGCCAATTACCCGTTTGCAACATTGTTGCAAACGGTAATTGGAGGCACACTTAGTCCTGGGTGGTCTGGTTGTTCGGTAGTTTCCTCAATACAATGAATGGAGGGATTCTACCGAACAATCAGATGAATGCTGTACATATATATAACCCAGGTTAACTGCATACAAAAATACATACATGACATTAAAGTATTAAAGGCAGGATTACTGTACTACGCTCCACAGTCTTAAAGGTACAGTAGTCCCAAAAGTCCCAATATGTCCATCGCTGCTTTTAAAGGGCCAGTAGCAGCAATATGAATTATTACATGCCCAAATATAGTGTTTCTAGAGCAATATGTCCAGGGGCCGTAGTCGCAGGGCAGGAGGCTAGCAGCCAGGCCTCTCCAGTTCACAGTGGCGAAGCTGGTTTCGCCACACTATATATATATATATATATATATATATATATATATATATATATAATATATATTTTTTTTTTTTTTTTATATTTTAAAAATAGGTTTTTGGATTATCTGTCAATTCCTTGGCAGACACTTAATGCAAGGGATTGAGAGCTCTCCATAGCAACACAAGTTCATGCGCTGTACTTGCTATGGTGATTCTCTAGCTGCTGCTTCTAACACTGACTAGGGAGTATAGGAACGGAGTGATGTAATTGGTGATAGTTTCCCTTTAAATGGACAAAGACGGACACTTTACTATTACGGAAGTGGGTGGAGGGGTGAGGGAGGTGAGATGCCCAGTTTTCTTATTAAACCCGTGTTCAGTAAATATGAAATTAACGCAAATATAAATTCATATTTATTTAGCAAATGCTTGATCCAGTTTAGAAGAGATAAAAACCAGGGCAAATATTGCAAAGGAGGAGAACAAATTCATACTGTGTACTATCCCTATGTTAACTGCCAGGTGCAAAAGACTGCACTTGGCAATCATTGGCAGAGAGCTAAGATGGAGGCACCCAGTTACTAGATAACAGGTTTGCATTTCTAAATTAAATTTTCTTTTTCATGTATTACAAATGCATATTATACTTTATAAAGCGCCATCACATTCTGCAGCACTGTCCATGCTTGGTACAAGTAAAATCTTACTAAAAGACAATACAAAATGTGATAAACTAATACAGAAGGAAATGAGGACCCCCTTCTTATGGGAACTTACACTCAAGATGTATGGGGAGGGGACTGCGAGGTTGAGAATGATCATATTTATATGTTTTATTGGATAAGTGGAATGCATTAATTACATAGTTGAGTGGTCGGCTTACCTGAGCAATGTTTGGTAACTATTGCGATAAGTAAACATAATAATATAAATCCTGAAAAGTGACCGTTCACCTTTAAGTTTATAATAGACTTTCATTGGTCCTTTTAATTAAAATGACATCACTTCTGCTCTAAATGCATCTGACCGCCAGTAAAGAAGAATTTGATTTGAAAACAACAAGGTTTACATGCATCTACAGCGGTTTTAATTCATGGAGATGTAAGGATACTGCTTTGAGCTAATCAAAGCATTTTCTTTGAACAATGGTTGGTCCTACTTCCAAGTATTCTGCTTGTGTGATCCACATTTGCTGAAATGCAGAATGAGAAGACAGTATGGCTCCCCCTATCCATACCGCCAACAATGGTTCATGTGATTTACAAACATTTAGTGAGTATTGTGGTGGAATCAGTCTGGTCAGTTCCATGCTCATACGCTCACAAAATCCAGGGAGGAGGCTGGACCCTCCAGACATTAAGATATTTCTGCAAATGTTGCTCCTATGCTTGAGGTCACACTTCATAATGCTATTAAAACACAATTCATCTATGCTGGATGCCTCTATTCCAGTTCTTTCTGGTTGAAATAGTATTTCTGGGCATTCATACCGCTCTTGGTGGATTGTGATCATCTTCCCGTCAGGGAGTCTGTATTCTCTTTCCAGTTGCTCTAGTCTTTTGGATCTCTCCAGTTCTATGTCAACAGCTACATAACAAAGCCTTTCTTTCATATAATTCTGATGAAGTAGTAAAATGAATGTTCCTTTCATTTAGTATTGTTATCAGATAGTTTGTCAGGTCTCTTCCTGCTACGTCAAGCCTTAGCACAGCATGTTGAAGAGTGTGTCCTTCAAAGACCGGAACACTGTGCGTCACACCATCACCTATGTCCACCACGCAGCCAGTTGTCTTGCCTGAGGTGTAGAGTGCTAAAACTCCCTGGATTTCAACATATGCTGCAGGAACACAAAGTTCCTCAAATAAAACAGTCAGCATATTTTCTCTATTGGAATGTGGATTGAGAGGTGCCTCCGTAATAAGAACTGGTCTCTCACTTGAGTCCACCTTTAATTTGTTTTCGTATCCATACCTCCATATGAGTTCCATGTCATCCCATGAAGTCACAATGCCATGCTCCACAGGGTACGTTAATGCGAGGATACCCCTTCTTTCTTGTGCTTCTTCTCCAATATAGTAATCCTGATATCCAGCTCCAACCATGACAGGTCTGTATTTTGGTCTGCCTATTATGTTGGAGTACATATATCGTGGTTTATCTTCTCCTGAAAATCCAAGCTTAATTACTCCAGAACCGTTGTCTATAACCACTGCTTGTTGAAAACTAGCCATCTTTTTTGCTGTCCCTTTGTTGTCACCTGAACTGTTTATAACAGCAGCTGCTGATCAAAAAGGACTACACATACTGGCTTGCGTGCTTTTAACTGAGCAAGGTATGATGTAATAATGACCGATGACACAAAGAGTAGCTTTGCTATAAGTGTTAATCTCTCTCTATCTATCTATCTATCTATACATACACACTGTAGTGGCTTTCCATTCATTATAAAAAAAAAAAAAAAAATGGGCTGCTTGACCGTTTTTTTTTTTTTTTATTCATGTTATGTGTTTTTGGAACAGGCAATGACTCTTGATTACTGTATCCATTCTGTGTATTTTCATTTTAAGTAACATTGGAACAATGAATGTATCATAAGCCTATTTCTGTATAAATATATTTTATTTATTTCTGAAATAAAAACATTCTTAACTTATAAAAAAAATAAATAAAAAAAATAATAATAATAAAAAAAAAAGTTTGTCAATTGAGTGAACTGCAGGTTAGATATTTTGTGAAACCTGTGCTTTCTTTGTCCGTTTCATGTGCCCTAAGAATATGTAAAGAATAAAACACAATGTATGAGGCACAGACCAAAAGCAGGATAATGTTTTGATATCTTGTTCTGTAGGTAGTTCCTACTCGCTTCTTGGGAGAACTTCAATGATGTAGTTCTTGTGTCCCAATCCTCAATGGACGTACAACTCCACTGTAAATATGTCTTGCCATCTACCCTTTTTGCCCATCTTTGCAGGGTTGCATATTTGTGTAGAGTTTGTGTATGTTTCTGTGTTGTGTTGGGGTATTTACATATCAACACAGATACAAGCGATAAAAAGACTTACAGATAAACGGACACCTATTTTAGCAACACTCCTCTTTCTTTACTTTTATTTATTTATTTTGGGTGCAGAAGGATGGCTTTCCCTAGGGTCCACTGGGAGCATGGACTATGAAGAAGGAGCCAGAATATGAAAGATTTGGGTGGGCTAGATATTAACATTTTGGGTAGTTTTTTGCCTTTGGATGTACCAAGCTGCATAAACTCTGCCATTTACCATATTTTTCTTAACCCTGCCTTTTTATATTGCTTTTATTGTCTAATGTATATTCCTTCGTAAAGTTTGTTTGTTTGTTTATTTTTCCTGACCTTACCTAGACTGAGACAGTTCTTTAAATATTTCTTGCAGTGCATCACACGCCTGAAAACGTGGGAAACACAGCTATTTACCAATATGTGGGACAAATGTAGGACTGTATATTACACTGTAACTTGTGGGACAAAAGGAGTCAAATATTGTATATTTCACTATTTCAGATTTGTGGAAAGGTTTATATGGGGTTAAAAAAAGAAGGTAGAACATGGCAGGGTTAGTTTTAACTAGTTAAATGAAAGAAAGGGATAAAGCAGAATTCAATCTGGCAAGGATATATATCTTTAAACAAAATGGTAGCAAAAGATGGATTACAAAGAAAGCTAAGAAATCATTTAGGTGTCTGCTCCCCCCTCTGAAAAGGCAATGTTTCCATTAAAAAGCTTACGTTACAGGGACATATTATGCACACCAGAACAACTACATTAAGCTGTGGCATCCCTCATACAGGCATACAGAAAAATATTGTTGGCCCCTGTGTGGTTTATTAGTTTGACAATTATTGTGTACTACTTTAGTTTATGTACTGCTGTTGTATTTTTATAGTTCTGCTTGTATTGTAATTACAATTTTAATATCGTTGTGATTAAACCTGTACATTTCATCAAGCTGTATAATCTTTTGTTTTAGGATTAATGAGAATGGGAAGTTTTAAATGGTGAGAGGTAGTGTATGAAGGTGTGTGTGGCCAGGAAGAGGCGCTGTAAAGATTTTTTTCGCACAGGATGCCTAAAAAGCCTCAGGCCAGTCCACAATGGGGAAAAGCATTTTTTTCAGAAGGGATTTTAAAGGAGACGGTTGGAGGCAGAAATGTATGACGGTGAGGTGGGTTACAATATTGTTGTGAGCAGAGGGAACACAGGTCTGGTGGCCTTGTAACTCAGGTCAAATCCCAGGACTTGTTTTTGCAAGGATAGGGGTTATCCTGGAAAAGTCAGGACAGTTGGTAACTATAGGTTGGTCAGCTAGCACTCAGAACTTTTTTTTCAAAAGGCAGCTACCTCCCCCCCCTCCCCTCCCCCCCCCCCCAGTTTCTCCTCCACACTCCCCTTTACTCCGTGACCTCCTGGAGCTTAAGAGAATGTTTTATATGAAAAGTTCAGGATAAAGCCTTAGAAGTCTTCATAACAAACAGCTGTATGCAGTCTGAAATATGTTATCATATGATCACATAGACTAATACTTTCCACTGTCAATGAGATGCATTATCCAAAAACATTTGTTGCTGAAAATGAAGGTGCATACTGCAAGTGAATAGGGGGAAGGTAAAATTACTTTTTCCCTTCATACTGAACGCGCTATGTTTTACTATGGGTGCTTTCATCTTGGCGGGAAGCACACAAATGACAATGCTTGGCTCACTCAGGAGCCTTTCTCATGCTTGAGCTAAAATGTTCCTGTTTCACTAATTGGTGTTCAAGGGTAGACATCCCTTTCGAAATACAGAGGTATGAGATCGGGTTTGGGGTGGGGGGGGGAGAGGGGCTTTTAAGGGATGTTGCCAGTGTCACTTGCGATATCTATAATGTGTGGTTGTGTCTGCCCATTGAAGGGGCGTGTCACCTTGGCATCAAGCATGCCAGGCTGACAGATCCTCCAGTCTGGGTCCCGGCCTGTAGGACCATCCAAAGAGAGCTGCATAGCGCAAGTGCGTCTAATGATGCTTACTCTGTGTTGCACGGCAACAGTTTCATGGTTGTGGATTAGCAGGGATCTAAATTGGGATGGTGTGACAGGACACCACTGAAAATGGCCGTTAGGAGTCCTGCTTTAAATCTGTTCTATACTGTGTTGCTGCTTTGTAAATTCATAATATACAACAATAATTATTAACAAGGTAACTTTGTGGTTTTGTCATCTTTTTAACATCTCTTCTAGATCACCACAATTAATAATGTAACAACCTGGCTATTGGGACAGTGTCACATAATTCAGTTGTGTGGTGTGTGAAGCCTGTAGGAGGTGTGCATCTGTGTCACATTTTGATTGAGGAGTATTTTTGCGGCTCAGTGGGTGGCATGCAAGTTCTATGCAAGAACCATGAAGTAAAACTCCTGCAAAGCCTAGGGGCACCTACAAAGGGATCTTCACGCCAATATCTGCTACTGCTGTTCCATCCTGGATTTAAAAAACAAAACAAAACAAAATTGTGCTTTAGAAAACTGTAAAAAATGCAGATCGGCTTATTTTCTTACCTTAATTGTTTTAAATGCTGTTTACTTCTAAGCTATGCTAAGCTGCACTTGGCATTCTTTAGATGAACCACACATCAGAGTCAAAATTCCGTTTATAATATATCCAGGGTTATGTAAGGAAATTTTTTTTTTTGTTTCTTTAAACAAATGGAAACTTTTTTCAAATTTGTTACAAAAGTAGCTTCAAGAGATCAAGGTAGCTACATATGGATTATGGAACACTCCAAGTATCATAACCACTTCAGCACACTGTAGTGGCTATGGTGCTACAAATGCACTTGCATCCCACACCCCAAGTAAAAGGATTCAAATAATTTAGGAACATGTTGCTACTTACCTGGGGGTCTGCATGGCACCCCTCCACACCTCCTATCTGCTGTAAGGAGAGCTGGAGCTTCCAGCTCTCTTGAACTAAGCCTAGCTGTGCAGGACTAATTCTTTGCCATCAGCTGATCACTTTTAGCCAATGAGCTAACCCCTGCACTGCTGGACATAGCTCAACAAATATTTCATCAGCGTGGACCCCCAGGTAAGAAGTCATATCTTACTAAACCCTTCTGTAGAGTTTATGGTACTTAAAGTATTCATTTTAATTTGAGAATAAGCCCTAAGGGAATGCAAAGTATGAGGCGCTGTCCAAGGGCAGATTATCTTTTATAATGGCAAAACTCAACTTGAGTTTACTTGAAACACCCATTGGGTGAGCTATTAAGTTGTTTCCAATTCACTGTTTCTTAAATATTCAATTTGAACTCCTGGCAATTAACACTTTTTATTGGTTTCGTAACCTGTGGTTGGATTGGGCATTGGCGGAGAAGGATATGCCAGGGGAGTCATGGCGCTGTAAAAAGTGGGTAAATTAAAAATAAAATATATATATATATATATATATACTAATTTTTTTTTTTTTTTTGCATTTGTTTTTTCTGACTAGGGGCATTTGTATTTCGAATAATTTAGTGTTCCTTTAACCTGCATGGACAATTGTTGCTTTAGGATCTTTAATGGTAATTGTTTGTGTTTTGTTGGTTTGTTTGTATTCATACAATTAATATACACTGAACAAAATTATAAACGTAACACTTTTGTTTTTGCTCCCATTTTTCATGAGCTGAACTCTATGTACACAAAAGGCCAATTTCTCTCAAATATATATTCAAAAATCTGTCTGAATCTGTGTTGGTGAGCACTTCTCCTTTGCTGAGATAATCCATCCACCTCACAGGTGTGGCATATCAAGGTCCTGATTAGATGATTAGACAGCATGATTATTGCACAGGTGTGCCTTAGGCTGGCCACAATAAAAGGACAGTCTAAAATGTGCAGTTTTACTGTATTGGGGGGGTTAAGGGGGGGGGGTCTGAAAACCAGTCCGTATCTGGTGTGACCACCATTTGCCTCACGCAGTGCAATGCATCTCCTTCGCATAGAGTTGATCAGGTTGTTGATTGTGGCCTGTGGAATGTTGGTCAACTCCTCTTCAATGACTGTGCGAAGTTGCTGGGTACTGGCAGGACCTGAAACACGCTGTCGTATACGCCGATCCAGAGCATCCCAAACATGCTCAATGGGTGACCTATCCGGTGAGTATGCTGGCCATGCAAGAACTGGGATGTTTTCAGCTTCCAGGATTTGTGTACAGATCCTTGCAACATGGAGCCGTGCATTATCATCAGGTGATAGTCGTGGATGAATGGCACAACAATGGGCCTCAGGATCTCGTCACGGTATCACTGTGCATTCAAAATGCCATCGATCAAATGCACCTGTGTTCGTTGCCCATACCATAACCATACTGCCACCATGGGCCACTCGATCCACAACGTTGACATCAGCAAACCGCTCACATGCAATTCACGGGCAACAACTCTGGTGGACATACCTGCAGTCAGAATGCCAACTGCCTGCTCCCTCAAAACTTGCAACATCTGTGGCATTGTGCTGTGTGATAAAACCGCACATTTTAGAGTGACCTTTTATTGTGGCCAGCCTAAGGCGCACCTGTGCAATAATCATGCTGTCTCATCAGCATCTTGATATGCCACACCTGTGAGGTGGATGGATTATCTCGGCAAAGGAGAAGTGCTCACTAACACAGCTTTAGACAGATTTGGGAACAATATTTGAGGGAAATAGGCCTTTTGTGTACATAGAAAAAGTCTTAGATTTTCGAGTTCAGCTCATGATAAATGGGGGCAAAAACAAGTGTTGCGTTTTTTTCAGTGTATTTATATAGTTATGCTTTAAAAATAAAAAGTGGGATCACTTCCTGTCTGTTGTGTCTATTTATGAGCTATATTTCCAAACCAGCAGTTTTGTGAGGTAAACCTTCTTTTTATTTTTATTTTTTATGTTTTATGAAATCTTAAATATTGATCTAAAGCTGTCTCGATTTAGTTGTGGTTAAAAAGGACCATCACATTTTACCCCCCATGATGATTTGTGTTTCGTACCAAGTTAATCCGAACAGTTGTGTGTGTGTGTGTGTTTTTTTATTTTTTTTTTTTTTATTAAAAGGTCTGCTTTTTATCATAAAATTGTCTTCCCATAAAATACATTCTACAGTACTTGATTCATTTTTTTGGTTTAGCTCTGTGGGGTGGCATTGCAAATAGTTTGTGTTGGACAAAAATTCTTTGTTGGGAAACCTGCCCGGAATCCTCCAGCTTAGAGGAAATGCTAGAGATTACCTATCTCTATTGTATGGCCTTGGTTTGAGCCATTAAGCGGGACTTTTATTGTTTTGACAAGGAAATATTCATTTCAATAGCTTCCTCAGGCATTCAGTTTTGTAAAGGGCTTGCACATCTGTCACAGAATGCAAATTCTAAAAATGTCTTCCCCCTCATCGACAAAATAACTGGAGACTACCAGCACTTTGATTTCATTGCACATTACCTAGGATTTATCCATCATGGATGCCTGGAACGTATATTCTGGCAAGTACAAGATGTCAAATTTTATTGCTGAACAGCCAGGTTCCAGCTTTATTTTATAATGGTATTCATTTTTTTTTTTTTTTCCCTTCTGTGGAAGAAAACTTTTCATAAATCCATGGAAATTATACTCCCAGAGGGTGGCAACACCAAACCGGAAACCCTTCGCATCATACTGTAGTCTCTTTAGTAAACTCAAAAAGAAGGGCATATTTCTTATAACCCATGTTTGAGTTTATGCATAATGGATAATTAAGAGGATCCATGTGGATGGGGTCTGATTTGTGGAGATATCATTGTTAAGGGTGGTGGCACGTTCTAAAGGCTAACAAGTAGCTGTTTGTGTAACGCTATTTAGGTATTAATTTTAATTGAGGTATTGACTCTTCTGACTCAGTCTAGTGTCTAACACAAATGTCCCATTTGTTCAATACACAAACATGGAATTATGAGAGAAAATGTTGATGCCAATCAAATGGGGTGGTGGAAATGTACTGGGATGGCATGTACATTGGAGGTTAGTAGATACAAACTTGTCTGATGTGTGCTTCTGGGTGAGTGGAGTCACCATTTCAATAACCAACTTGGTGTTGGAGTTGGTTCTCTTTAGTTTGGAGTGTCACTTTAACTGTTTGAGAACTCTTGAGATTCCTGTACACTAATTGCTCCATTAGTATACGGAAAATAAATGAACAAGTATATGTGGGTACTTATATCCCTTGTTGTTGCTATATAACAAAATAACTCTCTATAGGCACTCAGACCCCTTAATCTCAATTAAGTGGTCTGAGTGCCAAGCCCCTGCACTTTTTAACCTTCCAGATGAAAGCATTGGTGTTTTGCAGTTATGACCATCTTTTCATTGCAGAGTTGAGATGCTTCTAGTAGCTGTCAGGAAGACGGCTATTACAGGTACTTTCTCAGGTAAGTTCTCACTCTAACTGAAATTACTTTTCTAGAGAGTATTTGATTGGTGCATATCAGTGTTTTTGCCACGCGTGGGCACTAGCCTCTCAGTGCTTCCCTAGGGATCTCAGCCAGGGACGTGAAGCGGTTGCATGGGAGACCATCATGACTTGGGATGAATGGTAAGTAAAAAAAAAAAAAAATATATATATATAATTTTTTTTTTTTCTTTTCTTTGAACCTCTGGAAGAGGGAGTTACCTAGATAGGCTTGTGTTCCCTATTCGTTAGATTAGTTGGATCTATTAATTTGGTAGCCTGTTGGCATTGTCTTTTTCCCCATGAATAGCTTAGTTTAGTTTGTGGTGATCTTATGTTTTCTTATACAATATTCCTCATGTTGGCAAAACAACCTTCATTTTGTTTTTGTTATTCTAAATTAGAACACTAGTCACTGTCTAGACAAGAAGAGCTATATTTGTAATATTATGTCTTCGTTGGTTCACAAGTTTTCATTAAAGGGACACTGTAGGCACACAGACCACTTAAGCTAATTGAAGTAGTCTGGGTGCTGTTTACATTGCAGCTCTAAGACTGCCCTCAGTGGCTGTCTACCAGACAGCCACTGGGGGCGCTTCCGGAATCCAAACAGACTTTGGTCTGTTATCTGACGCTGGACGTCCTCACGGACCTCCAGCGTCAGATTTTCCCCATAGGAAAGCATTGAATAATGCTTTTATTTTTACGGGGAGGTCTAATGTGCGCGCGGCCATTGCCACGCATGCGCATTAGGTCTCCCCCTGCCCACATTTTTCAGTGGATTCAGGTAAGTGGGGGGGGGGGGTTTAACCCCTTCGGCCCCGCGGGAGACTGGCAGCCCAGTAGCCTATAGTGCCAGGAATACGGGTTTGTTTTCCTGGCACTGTAGGATCCCTTTAATGTTGAACTGTCACTCTCTCCATTGCTTTCTACAGCCTTGCTTGTTGTTTCTGGTTAGTGTTAATTCTGTATTAGCAACCTGCAAGACTTTTGATTGGAACAGGTACATTTTTAGCACTCTCAGCCAATCGCTCCTTTCAAGCATAAAATGTACACTGATAACATGTGTTCATTTCACGTAATCATTGTTGCCGGTACAATGGTCTCTACTTTATAATTTTTTTTTGCTATAAACCAATTCACCATCTAACACCAAGGGGCTCTAGGCACCCTAACTTCTTCTAGGGTCTAAATCAAGGCTAGGCAACCTTCTGCAAGCCAGATGTTGTGAACTACATCTCGCCTGATACTTTCCCAGCATTTTGGCTGTAAGAGGTTTATGGGAGACAGTCCAAAACATCTGGAGTGCCGAAGTTCTAGATTACATTTTTACCCAAGTAAATAGGCTCACTTTGTTGAGAATCAAACCTGTGACTCTACGATACAGCGGCTGGCTTTCATAACAACTGATCAACGATCTGCCTCTAAGGGTTAACGTAAAACTCTCTAATGCTGTACCCCACGTGTGTCACCCTGCTCTTTTCAGCCGTAGACATTCCGCATCGTCGCTGCCAAGATATCGCTAATAATGGAAAAAATGTGAGAAGTCGAAAAATGTAGACTGCCACAACTCCACCTTAACATTGGCATGCTTTTAAAAACATCCTTTTATTTTTGCCAGGGTGTGGAATGATTGCATAGCAGGTCATCACATTTCTGTCTCCTTTCATAGGTGAAGTGAGACATGACTACACCAGTCTTGGCGTTAGTAAAGGTACGGCTCTGTCCGGAAATCAATTATTTGCTTGTTGCCTGAAATGGCCATCTGTCAGGCAAAGGATGTCTTTATTTTCCAACTGCACAGATTGCAAACTGCTGAGATATTTCTAGTTCACTGCTAGAGTGATGCGAGCATTTTGTTATGGTATTTTTCACACCGAGATCCAGAATCATAGTTTAAATTGCAGGGCTGCCTTTCTAATCTGCGCATTGGGTTTCCAGACTTTAGTGAAATGAGGACATTTTATGCTATTTCTCCAACACGGAGTTAACTGACTGGTGATATTCCAGTTACTCTAGAACTGCAACTCCCGCAATACTTTGCCAGTTGTTGGGATTTTTTTTTCCTATTAAACAAATGCAAAAAGGACCAGCACCTTATGTAGGAGAACATACACACCGATAAAGAATGTAAAAATGATATCCAGTCCAGCCACTACCTTTTCTATAGGTGCTCCTCCTACCTCTCCCAGGGCTCTTTCAGTGTTTCTTTCTCTGGTTCTGCATCTTCTCCCCAACCCCTCTCTGTCGGCGTCCCCCAAAGTTCTGACCTTGGCCCCCTATTGTTCTCTATCTATACTGCCTCCCTTGGTAAACTCATCAGCTCCTTTGGTTTCCAATATCATTTATATGCAGATGCCACGCAAATCTACCTGTCCTCCCCTGATCTCTCTCTGCCCACCTTGACTCGTGTTTCTGACTGCCTCTCTGCTATTTCCAACTGGATGGCTGCTCACTTCCTTAAACTCAACCTGTCCAAAACAGTTCTTCCTCCCTCAAGTGCTGCTACTCCTGTTGTCTCCATCCAAGTCAATGGCGCTACTATCACCTCTACCTCGCAGGATCGCTGCCTAGGGGTTCTTTTCGATTCTTACCTCTCTTTTACTACCCATGTCCAATCGATAGTCAAATCCTGTCGCTTCCAACTCAAGAACATAGCGCGCATCCGCCCACATCTAACGCCAGATGCGGCTAAGCTACTGGTTCATGCTGTTGTTCTCTCTCGCCTCGACTACTGCAATCCCCTTCTCACCGGTCTTACATGTTCCCAGCTTGCACCGCTGCAATCTATAATGAATGCAGCTGTGAGGCTTATTTTCCTGTCCAGTCGCACCTCCCATGCCTCCACGCTCTGTTAGTCCCTGCATTGGCTTCCAGTTAGATATAGGGCCCAATTCAAAATTCTGGCGCTTGCTTACAAATCCCTACATAATGCTGCTCCAACATACCTATCCTCTCTCATACACAAGTATGTCCCGTTGAGACCCCTGCGCTCATCCCAAGACCTACGCCTATCCTCTACCCGGATCCCCACCTCTGACGCTTGCCTTCAAGACTTCTCTAGGGCTGCACCTATTCTGTGGAACTTCCTTCCCTCCTCAATCAGACTTTCACCCAGCCTCCACTCCTTCAAAAAATCTTTGAAAACTCACTTCTTCATTAAAGCGTATCAATTAAACTGTCAGTAGGCTTCTCATCCCCCACCCCATGACTCCTTTCCTGCAACTGTCAAAAATGACCTACCAAGCACTCCATAAACCCTTCTCTAACAAACTATTTAATTCCCCTACTTTAACCCTTTTGTGTCACTATACCCCACTCCCTCTAGCATGTAAGCTCATTGAGCAGGGCCCTCAACCCCCTCTGTTCCTGTACGTCCAGTGGTCTGATCTCAATTATGTGTCTGTTAGTCCACCCATTGTACAGCGCTACGGAATTTGTTGGTGCTATATAATAATAATATAGGAATACTATTAGATGGCTTACGCTTGGTGTCTGCCTGTTTTTTTTATTTTGTTCATTCGGTTTCTAAATTACATCCCTCTGGTCACAAGTGGCGTTTTTCATAGTGGGGTTACATGTAATATTACCATCCATAATGCTATACCGTTGTGTGTCATCTATTTTTCTTTTTTCTTTTTGTTTTGTTTTTTTATGCTTTTTTTTTTAACACATTTCTAGCATAAATAAAAGTTAATGCCCCTGCTGTGTGAAAATTAAAAATGTGATCTCATTTTAATATATAGCCTAAAAAATAATTCTAAGCAATATCATTTAAATCACTTTACTTTAATCCCTAACCATTCTGTATCTGGCATAATCTGTACTCTGATGGCCCTTTTTGGTTTCTTGTATGAATTCCATGTAATGTCCAATAAACCGGACACCCTAGTAAACATTCCTTTAAATATATTTTGTCAAAAAGAATTGTTCCACTCATTTCATTGCAAAATAAGCAGGGCTTGCTACAAGCTTTGGGGTCATATCATGAAACCTAAGGTTTAATGAATATAATGCTTATGAGGTTTATTTTACCATATTATGACAAACCTATGAAGAAATGGATTGTGTTTACATGAGCCATTATATAGAAAAGAGTACAATGCATAACTCTCTGTTTCCTTGGTACTTCGCCTGTGTTTTATTTTTTTTATATTTTATATATTTTGGACCGTTACTTAAATTACTTACATGGCATAGTCTTAACATTATTCAGTTTGCAAATAATAATTATTCAAAATGCTTCTAGATTGACCCTGCTTAATAATAATCTCTAGAACCTAACGTTTCTTTTTTGAATAAACAGTACTGTTTTGGATTTCAGAATTATTTTGAAATAGCCTTTTGGTAAGTGACTTTCCAAACTTGTATTTGATCGATGAAACATCTGTGCTCCATTTTGCTGTCAGATATACTTCTTTAAATCCTCCATTCCCCAAAAGTTGGCAAGGATGGATGGTTCTAATAGTTCAACTCTGATAAAGGTCTTTTATTTCAAGATTCTTGCAGGCCTGAAAAAATATTCTAGATCGGTTCTAGATGACACACAAACTGTAAACTGTACAAACTGGATCTCTGCTTAGCTAGCCTTCATCTCCCTATGCTGTTAGTTGCAGTTCCAAACCAACCATAGGGTTACAAAATTTCCACTGGCCCTGGCATGTCTGTAAAACAGGTCTGGTTTTTGGGTTTTTTTTTCTCATCCTTTCTGAAGCATAGTCTTAGCAGTGAAAGTACTGTGAAGTGTTTGTTGATATGCATTAAGCAAGAAACAATATGACCGATAACTGCTTTCCCGCATTCTACAGGAGTTAGACATAAGTTCTCCTCCTTTGGAAAGTAGACACTTCCTTGCCCAGTCTCTAGAGGAGTATGTTTTATACGTTGCTCGTTCTGCCGGCCACAAATGGGATGCGTTGCAGCGCAGCTCCTCATACGAAATTCTGTGAAAGGAATGCAGAGGAAATTCCATCATGCTAAATGATATTCCATGGGGGATGGAGCTGTAAAGGGGGGTGGAGGGGGAGAGAGAAAATAGGATGTAGACTGAGGTGAAATTCAGCACAAGAAGTGTGCTTTGGCGATGGTGCACAATTTTAAATGTGAAATAAATCAATTGTTACTGTGCTTGACTCTGAGACTATGGTGGGGCCCCAGTAGAATGTACATTTGGTGCTCATATTTTGTGGTGTGACAGATTTCCTAACCACAGAAACTGGGAACTGGAAATCTAGAACAAAATGAGCTGGAATGTGTATTTTTTTACCCTGCACATGGAATTATTTTTGGCTGGACCTTATATTTCCCATCTCTGCCCTTTCAGTAATGGTATTTGCGCGGTTTCCTTAGTGTTTTTGTTTGCAGATGCCAGACCTAATGCTGTATAAGGCAGTGCCAAAGTAACAGGCACACATAACACTGGGGCCTGGCCTGACCTCTATTCTTGCAGCTATACACAAATGTTAGAGGAAGGTTATTGTATATTGAATCCTGGGCCCAGTCTGTTCATATTACAAGGCCTGTGATCAGAGTTTTGTGTATAACTTATTTATGTGTTAACCCATTCTATATTAAAAAGGAGGGGATTTAGTAGTACACTGTTTTGTTTTTTTGTTTTAAATAGTTTTCTTCTAGCTGTTATTTGAGGCCCAACAGTTCAAGGAATACTATAGGATCAGGAATACAAACCTGTATTCCTGACCCTATAGTGTTAAAACCACCATTTTAGCCCTCCTGGCCGTCCTCGTGCCTCCCTAAATATAGTAAAATCTTACTTGTATTCAAGTCTGCAGCTGCTGCCTCTGCTCCTGAACTGTCTGCTGACATCATCAGAAGTGGTGGTCTGAGCCAATCACAATGCTTCCTCATAGGATTGGTTGAGACTGTCAAGGAGGCAGAGCCAGCACAAACCAAACACAGCCCTGACCAATTAGCATCTCCTCATAGAGATATATTGAATCAATGAATCTATATGAGGAAAGTTCAGTGTCTCCATGCAGAGGGTGGAGACACTGAATGGCACCTCTAGTAGCCATCTGAGGAGTGGCCATTAGCTAATGGCTAATGATTTAGGTAAACTAGAAAAATGGTCAGAGTTGTGGCAACTGACATTTAATGTGGATAAGTGCAAGATAATGCATCTTGGATGTGAAAACCCAAGGGCAGAGTACAGAATATTTGATAGAGTCCTAACCTCAACATCTGAGGAAAGGGATTTAGGGGTGATTTATTTCTGATGACTTAAAGGAAGGCAGACCATGTAATAGAGCAGCAGGAAATGCTAGCAGAATGCTTGGTTGTATAGGGAGAGGTATTGGCAGTAGAAAGAGGGAAGTGCTCATGCCATTGTACAGAACACTGGTGATACCTCACTTGGAGTACTGGAGACCATATCTTCAGAAGAATATTGATACTTTGGAAAGAGTTCAGAGAAGGGCTACTAAACTGGTTCATGGATTGCAGGATAAAACTTACCAGGAAAGGTTAAAGGATCTTAACATGTATAGCTTGGAGGAAAGACGAGACAGGGGGGATATGATAGAAACATTTAAATACATAAAGGGAAACAACACAGTAAAGGATGAGACTATATTTAAAAGAAGAAAAACTACCACAACAAGAGGACATAGTCTTAAATTAGAGGGACAAAGGTTTAAAAATAATATCAGGAAGTATTACTTTACTGAGAGGGTAGTGGATGCATGGAATAGCCTTCCAGCTGAAGTGGTAGATGTTAACACAGTGAAGGAGTTTAAGCATGCGTGGGATAGGCATAAGGCTATCGTAACTATAAGATAAGGCCAGGGACTAATGAAAGTTTTTATTTAAAATATTGGGCAGACTAGATGGGCTGAATTGGTTCTTATCTGCTGTCATATTCTATGTTTCTATGTAATGTTGTACTGTTTCTTTTAAATTTGTTGTTGCTTGAATATCCTATACAATACAGTTGCTTTAGAATCCTTGTGTTTATCTATGCACCGTCTGTTGCTGCATCGTTGTACAGTATTATGGGAAAAAGATGATTTGAGCTATGTTGTGTGTCATTTTGGTTTTCAGGGACAGTAAATGCTATTTATTCTAATAGCTGTTCGGTCTGCAGCCTAATTGCTTCTGCTTCCAAAACACATTATCTGGTATCCACTTGTTTTTATATTGTTTTAAATTCTTGCGAAATGGACCTAATGAGAAGTATACTGATGCTTCTGTAAACCAGGCATAACGTGGACAAATTACTTGGTTGTGAATGTGCCGAGTGCATACAGTCCCATTTTTATTTCATTATTAAACATTAACAGTCATCATGCGTTTCTAATGAATATGAATGCTTGTGGGATACAATTTTAAAACCGAGTAATGTATTTCTCTATAGCTTTCTTTTCTCTTTTTTTCTTCTTTTTAAATTGAACACAACGTCTAATACAGTGTTACACTATGGAATGCGCATGAATGTACTTTATGTTTAGATTCACACAAAAAAAGCCTTCAAGATTCCTCCTGGGACTTTATATCCCGTTTAAGTCAAGATTTTTTTATGAAAGATCTTGTGTATCAGAGTGAAGTTGAATGATGTCACTTCGACGAGCAGTCTCAATGCAAGCCAACTGTTTATGTTGTATTTCCTGATTCTTTATGTAATGTATATGATATTCCATCAAAATCTGTTTAGTTTCAATGTCCATTTCTATTGATGTGACAATGATATTTTTAAAATGTGCGAAAAACAAAATAAGTACACGAGCAGTGTGTAGAAAGTGGTAGACTGTTGACCTGAAAATATTTTTTTAGAAAAGATACAAACGTCTCCTTAAACCTTACGGGACCGGTAGAGGGATTATAAATGGTAGGAGCTTGATTTGCTAGCCAGTTTATCTAATGTAAAGGGCATTGTGTAGTGCTGATCTTCTCTAGTCGGGATTTTACTGATCCCATAACAGAACTTCGCACGTAGCTGCAAAGCTAAGATTGTACATCTTGGCATTTAACAGCACCAAAGACTGTGCAATAGAATTGACAGTGAGAAGGTTATCTAAATTGAATATTGTTCCTATCCTTTTCTGCCTGATGGTTACGTTGGGGTGTTAGGAGTCAGGTCGTAGTCTTCAAAAAAGACTCTATATTAATGTTAATTATGCTCTTTAAAAAAAGTGTGTTTTGGTTTTTTTTTAATTCTTTTTTTTTTTTTTATTATTTTTCATGTTTTTGGTAGACAGAAGGTTTACTTTTTTAACATCCAGGACTGGTCCAAGACATGTACTGCCAAAGGCCAAGAACAAAATGTTGCTGCCACACACGTTTTGACTTCTCACAACATAATGAATTCACAAATCACATAAAAGCATACATAATTATCCTTCCCACATATATAACCAACTACTCACAAACACACCTACTTATCAGCACATACACACACAGACACTCATTCATACACACACACTTTTTTCTTGGTGGTCTGCTCACTCCTTAATGTCTGAGGTAATATCCCATAAAAGTATTATGTGTCTCTAATGGACCCATCTGGACATCTTCATGGGTCAGAAAAATTAGATAGACTGTTATCTATGTCTGTGATAATATTCTTTTGATTTTATGTTTATGTATTTCTGATAATTACATAAATGTTATAATAAAGGAGTTTAACGGGTAGCGCTTTACAGGTTATTCAGTAAAATGTGAGTTGCTGTGATTCAGAGTAGCTTTCACATTTCAGTCCAAAATAGTCAAACTTAAAACTCACTTAGAAATTACTTTGATTCTCTTATTTTGGCCTGAAATTTTAAATTCATTTTTGCATTTCTAGCGGTGTCATTTCTATTAATAACCCTGTCTGTCTTAAAGGGATATGTCAGGGAGACGGCCACCATAGGTTGGATTAACCCTGCAATGTAAACATAGCAATTTATCTGAAACTGCTATGTTTTCAGCTGCAGGGTTTAAACTAGGAGGACCTGGCACCCAGACCACTTCATTGAGCTGAAGTAGTCTGGGTGACTATAGTTGTCCTTTAAGCCTCCAACCTTCTTGTCAATGTCATGATTTAAGAGTCGTCTGCTACTTTTTTTTTAAATTTTTAAATTTTTTATTTTTGTTGTGCATAAGAATTACAACCGTGCTTGCACAGCCACAATAGCTTCCACAAGCTCTATTTTCATTTGATTTAACAGAAACATGGCTTGGAGATAATTTGCACATTTTTGTATTTAGAATACTATGACATGCTAGATTAGGTATGCATATAACTTCGAGTAACATGAATAAGTATACTTATGCTTATAATGTGATTTGCAGGTCTTGTGTTATGACTAATAGAAAATAATACAATTGACAAGCTTTTTACACGTTATGGACTGAGGCTTAAGACACAATAGCAGTGTGATAAAGTGGCATATGGAGACTTGCAAGGTTATACTGATATATTGGGCCACTATGCTTAATGTACCTTGAGCCCCACAATATGTAGAGAGAACAGTAGGTAAGTCTAATGCTGAGAAAAAAACAAATATTATAAACCAAAAATATTATTAGAGCATGGCTTATGCTGGTCGGTGCTATATTGGGGGGGATGGCGTTTCTTCAGTGTCCCTTTGTAGCGAGTTCACTGGCCCCCTGTCAGAGTCTCTTTTTCACCCGATACCTTCCTTGCAAAAGTAGTGTACGTCTGGCGCTGGGGTTCTGCTTCTCGCCGCTGTGCGGGTGTCTGTGGAGGTTTCCCTCCCGCCCCAGGCTGGCTTGAAGGCCTGCACTTTCTTGCCACTAACTCGGTTACCGCTAGGGTCCGGGTTTCCTCCACGTGCGGGAGTGACGGGGGAGCTGGTCTTTTCCTGTCGCTTGCGTATCTTGTTCCTCCGCCATTGTGGCTGGTGCTTTGGGGCTTTCTGCCCTTCGGCCTTCAGCCCGGGTGGGCTAGATTGCATGTGGATAAGTAGTTGAGGCGACGTTGTGCCCGAGGGCATTCCCTCCACTCCCCGCCGTCCGCAGGTCCGCTTACCCAGCGTCGGTGGTGCAGGTGTCATGGTTCGGGCTGCTCGTTGCCGCTTCATGAGTGTGTCCCAGAAGCGGTTCAGTGTCACATCTAGCTTCTGTAGGGGTGCTTTCCTTGGCATTTGTGCCGAGTGTGTGCTCGCCATGTGAGTCGCTTCGCCGGCCGCCATTTTAGTTGCACTCTGTAAGGGTCTGCAGCCTTGCAGTTCAGGGTCAGGCTTGTGCTGCTTGCCATTTAAGTTGCGTGTGGACCGGGATGACCCCCACTGGTCCAGAAGGGGGGGGGGGGGAAGGAGGCAAGTGTGCATAGGGGGCTGTACTCTGCTTTACCATCCAGGAGATCGGCCGCCTCTCCCTGGCTCGGTCGCATGTAGGCCCCATGTGCTGTTGGTCGGGTTCCCGGGCAGTGTAAATCTTGTTTGTAGGTTCATTCGATGCCCCTTGGGTCCCTTGACTCGTTGTGTGCCCTCCGGCTCAGAATCGTGTCTGTTTTCGGGGTATTTATCCCCAGTTTTGTTGCTTTGTGCAGGAGCTGATTCACAGCATGTCTGTCCTGCTTGGCAGTTAGGCTCCGCCCCCCGTCTACTACTTTTAAAGATGAATTTTAAATCTGACAAATTAAATCGGTGTGTCCTTTTTAAAGCTGCTAATGTTTAGAAGGGACTAGTAATTTTTATGTTTTATTCTTTCACGTTTTACTCACAATGTAATTTGTAACTTAACTGTTAGCTGATGTTGACCATCAATCAAGTTACATGGCAAGCCAATTAATGTTATGGTATTGGCAACACAACAAACATCTAATAGTAGTACTGGATATGCATACCTCCCAAGTCTCTATTTAGGAGAGACCGTACCTATTTTGGGTCCAAAGTCCACTCTCTTTTAAATTTCATTTTTTAAATAATCCCAATGTACCTCCTTCTACGAGCTACGTATTGATGTTTCTTGTTGTAATGCCTCTTCAAATTACACTAAATGTGTTTAGAGCTATGTCTATGCACACAAGATACTTTGTTCTAAATTACATTTTAGTTGCATAAATGGTTATTTGAAAATTACTTAAAATGTTTCAGAACCTCCTATGTAACACCCCCACCCACACTGCACCGAAAATTAAAATGTTCCTCTTTGTCAATTGTAAACTGATGGGAGGTATGGTAAATGTAATAAATATTTATTTTAAAGGCATACTTGCTTATTTAACCCCTTAAGGACCAAACTTCTGGAATAAAAGGGAATCATGACATGTCACACATGTCATGTGTCCTTAAGGGGTTAACTTAACCAAACCTATACAGCCATACTTTGCTATATTTTAAGCATAAGAAATAATGCATCCAGAGTTGCTTTTAATAGACCTATTGCTACATACATACAAGGCACCATCTCTATTTGGTGATTCGTGATATATGTAAATTCTTAGTCATGTTCTTACTCTTGAACCTTCCCTCAAAGAAAAACTTTTGCATGGTTACACATTCATATTGCATTATGTATGTGTTTGCTCAGTATTCTTGTTCAGTGTCTTTCCAGCTTACCTCTGTTATCAAAAATAAATGAATACAAAATAAAATTAAAAAAAAAAAAAATCCACATTTTATTGTGCACAGTGTTCTTGGTAAATTCATTTAAAGGAACTTTTATAGTCACCAAAACAACTTTAGGTTAATTAAGCAGTTTGGGTGTACAGATCATGCATGCCCCTGTAGTCTCACTGCTCGATTCACTGCCATTTAGGAATTGAATCCCCCCCCCCCCCCTTTTTTCTTTCTGATAATGCAGCTTTAACCACACCTCCCCTGTCTGTGACTCGCACAGCCTGCATAAAAAATGTTTTTTACTTTTAATCCAATATATACTGCTCTGTAAATTAAACTTTCATTATATAGGAGGTTCCTGCAGGGTCTGAAAGGCTTTTAATAGAGCAGGAGATAAGAAATTTGCAATTAAACCTGATGTGCAATAAAGGAAGTTTAAACATTAGATCACACTTTACAGGAAGTATTTAGGAAGGGTG
This sequence comes from Pelobates fuscus, assembly GCF_036172605.1. NCBI lineage: Eukaryota > Metazoa > Chordata > Amphibia > Anura > Pelobatidae > Pelobates > Pelobates fuscus. Next base: position 394,525,287 of record NC_086317.1, read on the forward strand.
TGTCACATGTAGGGAGGTGTTGTTTTTTTGTTTTGTTTGTTTTTTTGGGGTGTGTGTGACTAAGGCTACATAACAAAGTGATTTAACCTAGATGGTAGGGAATTGAGCAATGAGACTGCATGGGGCATGATCTACACCTCAAAACAGCTTAATTGAAAGGAACACTATAGGGTCAGGGAAACAAACATGTATTCTTGACACTATAATGTTAAAAACAGCATCTGGCCCACCCATGCCCTCCTAAATATAGTATAAATCTTGCCTTTATTCCAGACTGCTGCTGCTAGCTGTGCCCCTGATCCGCCTGCTTGGCTGACATAATAAGTATTTTCCCATAGAAAAGCATTTGATTGTCTGAGCTTGTCAAAAAGGCAGAACCAGCACAAGCCAAACACAGCCCTGGTCAATCCGCATCTCCTCATTGAATCAATGCATCTCTATGAGGGTGGATACACTGAATGTTTGTCGAAGCACCTCTAGGCCATCTGAGGGGTGGCTAGTGGAGTTATCCCTAAGCTGTATTGTCAAAATGTTTACACTCACCAGAACAAACACAATAAGCTGCAGTTGTTTTGATAACTATAGTGTACCTTTTGAGCTTTATGTGAAAAAAAATGTGCTGCATAAAATGTGTGCTATGCAGACAGAAAAAAAATTGTCTATTTTTTTTCCATTTTAATACGCTCTAACAACCTGCTAATGTTTTTTTTGCATGTACAGTATCTGAATTCTGAGAGTACAACAGGTGTCTAGATCATCTATTTTGTTCACAGCAAGTACATTTCTGTAGACTGTTGTCATAGATACCTGTTGTGATGCTCACCTCTTGAGCCTCACTGTTTTATTTGTGCTTCTTTTAGCACAAGTGTCTTTCTCTCACTGCTCATTGGCCACTGGTACATTAGTACATTGCTGAGTGCTAATCTCCACTCCCTTTTCTGTATACATAACACTCCTATTTGCTCAATTTGCTAACCTGATTTTCATGATTGAAAGTGGTATGACAAATTTAAATGTTAATATTTTATACATGATTAAAACATATATAATTTTTTTTTTCTTTCACTAAATCTCGATTTGTTTCACTTTCCATAAGTTTAAAGGGGAATGGACACTTCCCAGTATTTTCATGATTCTGTTTACTTATCCCTTTATATATAAAAAAAAAAAAAAATACATGCTTTACATTGCTGGACACCTACAACTTGGCTCCCTGTCAGTCATTGTTTAAAGCTCTGTCCTTTGCCCCCCTGGCAGTCACCAATGCAATCATTCAATGCAGCCAGACACTGACTTCCTAAATCTCTCCTAATTTCCTATTAAAATTGCTGTAAGAAATGATAACCTTACTCCAACCACCACGACCACTTCTGCTTTTGTGTTAGGAGTCTGTATGTGCAGCATTTCTGTTTGAAACGCTGCACATCCAGAGATATAATCACTTTTGTGCTCAGGCTATTTGCACCCCCAGCACACGTGACTTTGCCTAATGTGAATTCTGTGCATAATGTATGTCTGTTCTCTGTGCGTTGGAGGCAGACGTGGTTGTGTTCTTCCTCGCAGGTAGTGCTCCTGCAAGCAAAAGCTTAATTTCCCTCTCCCATCTAGGTATGTTTTTATTTACTTATTTTTATATATTTAACTAAAGCCCTAGCTTCCCTCTCCCCTGCCCATCCCTTCTTGCCCTCATTGACTAAAAGTGAGTGCATGCTCAGAGCCAGTGAGAAAAGTCTGATCAAATGATTTTCTTTAAAATGCATTTGATTGGACTGTGTGAATGCAGTTGTGATATCACACAAGCGTGGAAAAGAGCGTCAGGAGCTTTGACAGATGCTGGAATCAATTCCTTTTTTGCATAATCTATTGGTTTATAAGTGGGGGGACATAATGATAAATGAGAACAGGGTGTGAAAAAAGGAATGATCATATTGCTTGCATACAGTAATACAGTTGAACCGTATATTTCTAAAATTAAGCTATTTACAACTGCTATAGCAATCTTTATCAATCTCTGGCATGCTGATGTAACTGTGAAATATAATGGTGCCAGTCTTCTAATACGTGTTGTGTTTCATTGCAACTTTCCTTGAGTTCTCTTGATATCAATAATTCAGTGTCCTAACATAGTGCATGTACTAAGAATCCATAACGGAAGATTAACTTTATTGCTGTGGCAATTTGTGTAAATAATTGCAGCTATAATGTGCAGAATACCTAGAGTTATAAGGAACATGGTACCTCAAACTATACGAACATCTTTTATAAACATTTCATGTAAATGGGTTAGTGTAGCTTTTAATCTGTTTTATTGAGACTTCCATGATAGATCAACACATAAGGCTTCTTTGCCTAAAAATCCCATCACTTTCCCCACCCCCTGCATTTATTTGAAAAAGAACAATCAAACTTTGATAATAGCAGCAGAGAGACGCAGAAGAAACATGGCATATGTCCTCTCAAAATATAAGATGCTGGTAGCCTACCTACTGAAAATGACACCTGCATAGTTACAGTATTTGGATTTTAAAACAAAAAACCCTACCTTTATTCATTTTATATTTCATGTGTGCCACACATTCACAACCGCTTGACCAATGTAATCCATTATCTTAGCCCCATCGATTTAAATTTTCTTGATCAAATGTTTTTTTTAAAGAAAAATATTAGCAGTATAGTTAGAAAGTGAGTGTTTCCAATAATATGCTGAAGACACTGAAAGCGTTACTGCATACTCCATGAGCACTTCAATGAACTGGTCATGGTGCCTGGACTCTGTGCACCTCGCCAACTGTGGCAGCGTCATCTAGGCATTATTAGACAGTCCAAGACAAGAGTTCTGGGCTGGCAAGTCATTTTGTGCACAACTTTATTTTTATTTTATTTTTTTTCTTTCCAGCATGCTATTTATTGGCCGAGAGAGGTCACCTGACGATCTGAGTCAATGAATGGATGTTCGATCGGCTTCTGCAGCTCTGTTGTGTGTCTTTAATCTGCAATAAATATCTATAGAAATACATTGCTCTTGTACTAAATTACATTTATTTGCATAAATTATCATCTAACATTTCTCATAACAGCCTGCTCTTGGCCACACCCTCATCGAACACTTAAAATCAAAGTGTCCCTCTGTATCCATTCGACATTTTGGGAAGTATTGGATTTTGTAATGTGGGTGCATGGGGTGACGTCATTGCACTATAATGGCTTTTCCAGTTGAAGACCGTTTCTTTTCTATTGTGACCCATTTAGAAAAACATCCAGCCACTCTTTTTAAAAATTGTTTTTATTTATTTTCTCTTTGTAATGCATGCACTTCTAATAATGTGTTCCTGTAATGTACATTGTCAGACAAAGGCATACTGTAAGTAGAAGAGATCTGTGATGTCTTCCTGTCTTTGCATGTGGTCTCATGTTTTCATGATTCTATGCCGCATTCTTCTGTATCTCCTGTGCACGCTCAAGTCGTACCATCTCTCCCCCCCCCCCCCCCATTTCACTTATCTTTATTATCATAAAGGGAGCCAAGTGAAATCCTTATGCATTGGTTGCCATTTCTGTTGAGCTAAATTTGGGATTTATTTTCCTCCCCATATAATCTACACATGGTGGCAGTTACTTTCCATCAAAATAATGATTTTTACTTTTTTCTGTTTTTTCTTTTAAAATGATTGCACAGGTGATTATAGAAGTCTGGCTATTCTCTGGCTTTGTTTTGATTCCATTTTGTATCACATTATTACATTGCTAGTATGAAAAGCATTATGAAGTAAATTTGGGGATTCTTCAGCTACGGTAATTCAGAATGCGTGGTGACCGGAGCAGCAACGGCGTCTTACAAACTCTTCTTTGTATATAATGCATGATTAATAGCATAGTTTTATTTGGTCAACATAGCTGCTTGACACCCACACTGAATACAGCCGAATAAAATTAAAATTGAATAGCTCTCTTTCAGCCAATTGCAACCTCCCATTGATGATCATTCTAATGCTTCCTCCTTAGCCCCAGCAGCATAAAGAGCATCGGTTGCTGAGATCTTGAATTTAGAAATGAAACCGTTTCTTTTCAAAGTGAAAGAGCGGTTCCAGGGATTTCCAGCCGTTTTAACCGCCTCGGTAAAAATTAGAAAATTGATGAAACTCATAGGCAATGAAAAAGTCCAATATTAGAATCCAATGGCAGATTTAATCATACTTTCCAGTATAGCAGGTGTGGGATATGTGAAGCAGTGGTGGGTAGGCCAATAAGGCCATAAAATGGGAGTGTCAGACTGGTATATGCGTATCCCAGCTTGACCAGCTTTGTCTTGTCTGACTAAGGGCACCACATATGCAGAGTTCTCCTGCCTATATCTAGCGATGCATTTATTATCTTGAGATTATCCTGCACAGTGCAAGTGCATCTAATGGTGCCCTTTATCTGATTGATGAAAATATCCCGGTGACTCTGGAATGCAGAACAAACCTAGGAAGGTATTACAGGACCCGATTTTTCGAGACTGTCCTGCTGTAATTGGGACAATTGGAAGGTATGGGTGTAAATTAACTACAAATAAAGAGTTCATTCCTAAACCATTTAAAAATAAAAAAATATTATTTTAGTCCAAAACTGTTGTCCTGTTAAGAAATTCAAGAGTAGGACCACTGCTAAAGGTAGAATGAATATATAATATAATATATATTATATATATATATTCTTTATTATTATTTTTTTCTTACATAAAATGCTATAAAGATAGGTTTATGATGTAAACAGGCTGTGCACTTGTTTTAGTTTCATACCATATATATTCCATAAATTTTGTTGTAAATACTCTGTCATTTAATTACCAACCTGGCAATGAAATTGCAAATTCCTAGGCCAAAACAACTGAATATGAAGATTTGTTTTCTTTTCTCTCCCCCCTCCCCCTCCCAAATCCGGTTGTTCTGGCTTGAAACATGCAATAACACTTTTACTTTAATTCTCTATAGCAGGGGTGCCTCTTAATGTAGATCCCCAGACGTGTTTTGTGACCAGGAGTACTTGCATGAATCTTTACAAACGGATATTTAAATTGAGTAAGAAACTGTCACACAGCGTTTAGCAAAAAATTCCGTATAGCCACAAATTATTAGGTAAAAATTACCCCTTTTTAATGCATTATCTATTTATACTGCACTAAACTTTTAAAATGAAATTAAAACATACCCTTTTCAAATGTTCTCCTGTTGCACTGTTTAGTGAGTCTGCCTGTAGACAGATCCTTCTTTCATCAAGAAGAAACTATATCACTTGGGGTGAGTGGAAATTCTCCATAACCTGATAGCAGCCTTACCATGGTTGCGACCAGTTTTTACATTTAGAGAATTAGCCTACAGACTTAACATTCTTGGTTTTGGCTGCATGATTGACAGCTCTGAGTGGCAGACTTAGAGGTGCTATTATTATGATTATTCTATTTTTTTATTTTTAATGGAGATCTATGCATTATGTTTGTAATTGTGCAAAACTGTGATGGTGGTTAGATGTCTTCCTGTGGTTAGAGTATCCCCTTTTATGGCTTAGATGTGTTTCTAAAATAAAAATAAATACAGGTAAATGTGCAAGGGACAACTGATAGAAATCTGTGTATATTGAAGATAAATGTTTACACTCTATTGGATGCCTAATTCATATTCATTTTGCATGAACCTACTTGATCTGCACTTTATAGCATGTTAAATGACCTATTATTCTGCGTCTGGAGACCATTATCCCCTCCCTATCTGTTTTAGTAGAAATTACTGTGTATTCAAAGTAAGGTCATTTTAGCAGGCTTCCGAGTCCAGACACTGCTCCCTGGGAGCCACCCAGCCCAGCTCTCTAATCACATACTTAACCTATTTCAGTGCCAGAGGCACAGACAAATTATTGCACAGCTGTCTGGCACTGAAAGCATTGGCTTTCTTACATAGTTTATATATGAACCAAAATCTGAATTTTAGGCAGAAATAACCAAACTTTTACTAGAGTTGTTTTGGAGAATCCTGGAAAACAAATTTGCAACCTAACTTTTGTAAATTTGGTTTACAATTTGCAACTTTTTAGAAATTATTGAATAAACATCAGTACGTTAAAGGAACACTTTAGTGTTAGGAATACATCGATGTATTCCTAACACTAAAGTGTCGTCCTCCTGCCTCTGGGAAAGGGTAAAAAAAACTCTTTTCCACTTACCTTATTCAAGCACAGATGTTTCTCAGTCGATGGGGGGGGGGGGGAGAGACGTATTGTGTGGCATGCGCATAAGGTCTTCCCTATAGGAAAGCACTGACGACTCAATGCTTTCCTTTTGGAGATTTTAAAGCCGCTGGATGTCCTGATGCTACACGCAAGGAGGTCCAGCGTTGTTTCAAGCAGATGGCCCTAGAGGCTGGGTTAGCATTGCAAGATAAACTTTGCAATTTCTCTAAAACTGCAATGTTTTACATTGCAGGGCTAAGGGGACACAGCACCCAGATCACTTCAATGAGATGAAGTGTTCTGGGTGCCTATAGCATCTCTTTAAAGAGGCTCTTAAATTATAACAATATTCACTATAGCCTGTCATCCACTATGACTGTTCCTCAGGTATATCTTAAATTGTTTCCAAATGGAACCTACTGTTCTTGTATGTCATATGCATTTTGTTACAAAAAAAATGTTTGCCATGTTTACCTATTGTACAGCTCTGCTGAATATGTTGGTGCTATACAAATTGGACGATTCTTTTTGAGCTTGAAGTGTCCGCTGACACTTTCATCCAAAGCATTCCGTCCAAAAGGGAAGGAATTAATATTGCTAATGCAGCTGGAATTTCTGATTTCGAGATATCTGAGTGACCGTGGGACCCATAGTAGGTATAAAATAATAAAAAACTGTTTGAGACAAAAGTGTTAAATGGGCTGTAGTGGTTATTGTGCTTACAGTGCTCATTCAAATCTGAAACCTGTGTTTAACCCCTTAAGGACGGAGGACGGTTCAGGACCGTCATCGGCATTTTTGCGTTGCCGACCGGCGACGGTCCTGAACCGTCCAATGTACTTACCCGATCGCCGTCGTTCCCCCGGCGGCGATCGGCGTTGGTCCCGGTGTGGGGAGACTGCCTGCAGCCCAGACAGTCTCCCCATGGCGGTTTAGGACCCCTGTGGCCATGTGATCGCCCAACAGGGCGACCACATGGTCACAGTAGGTGTCATAGTCTCTGCCTGCAGGGGGACTGTCTGTGCTGACAGGCAGTCTCCCTGCATGTTTAAAATCATAAAAAAAAAATTAAAGTTATAGTTAATAAAAAAAATAATTATATATGTGTATATATATGATATATAGACATATATTATACCTATATAATATGTCTATATATCATATATATATATAATGTCATGCTAAGTGTATTTTTATATTAATATGTACATATATTAATATAAAAATACACTTATAATTAATTTACACACATGTATATATAATATAATAACTATATATATTGTATATATATATTATTATAAAATATGAATAATAAATAATTTAAATTAAATTTTAAAAATTAAAAATAATAATAAAAATTAAAAAAAATATATCTATACAAAATTTTATTCCAACTGTATTTTGATATTAATATATATATATATTTATATCAAAATACACTTAGAATGAAATTGTATATATATCTATGTATATATAAATAAATAAAAAGAATACGAAATATACTTATGTCCATATACAAAATTACATAAATAATTTTATAAATATACACGTAGACTTCAAATATATAAATATGCATATATATTTAAATTCTACGTGCGTATTTATGTAATATTTTTACATAATTAAGTAATTTTATTGATTGCAATTTAAGGGACCTGCCTGCCAACCCAGGTCGAAAGTCCAGAGAATTTAATTTGTTAGCACTGTATTTTACCCTGTAACGTTCTACGACACCCTAAAACCTGTACATGGGGGGTACTGTTTTACTCGGGAGTGTTACAATGTCACTATTGATACATTTTAAAAATGTATGTTTTGAAACCGTAATATCCTACTTGTACTTATAGCCCTATAACATGCAAAAAGCATGTAAACACTGGGTATTTTTGAACTCAGGACAACATTTTGAATCTATTTCGCAGTTTTTTTTCATTCGCTTTTGTAGATGAGTAAAAGATTTTTCACATAAAATTCAAAAAACTTGTATATTTTTCATCATATTTTTTTCATTTTTTTAAAATTAAATTACATGAGATTATATAAATAATGGTATGTAAAGAAAGCCCCTTTTGTCCTGAAAAAAACAATATATAATTTGTATGGGAACAGTAAATGAGAGAGCGGAAAATTACAGCTAAACACAAACACCACAAAAGTGTCAAAAAGATGCCTGGTCGCAAATGTACAACATCGCAAAAAAAGTCCGGTCCTTAAGGGGTTAAAAAATGTAAGAATTGCGTGCGTGTATATGTATGTATAATTTTTTTTTCTTCTTTTCTGCAAATGCAGTATCAGTTTGTCATGACTGAGCCTGTCAATTTGAAGCATCTTTTAGGCCATATTGCTGTGACTTTCTCCCCCTTCTCCCCCGTCCCCCCCTGTTTACAAAGGGCATTGGACACAGTCATGGCTCAGGTTATCTGGTGTAATAGTACTGCCAAAGAACGATCAAACAGGACAATTTATTCTCTCCCTATGGCTATTAATGCGCAAACAATTGCAGACCAATACACATGCACGGCTAGCTGATATTAGGCCAGGAATGCAGGGGCGCAGTAATTAAATGGAGACTGCAGGAAGCTCCGTAGCTTCTGGTTTTCAAGCTATGCTTCCACAAAGAAAGTGGATAATCTCCGGTAAACAGTGATTGGAGCAGAATATTGGTTCACTTGCCATTCAAAGGATACAGGCCTTCCAGGGCCATGAAGCAATCCCTGTTAGCTGTGCAGTCTGAATGCTGGCTGCTCTTCATATCACTGGCTAGTCGGCAATCCTCTACTGTCATGTCTGTGTATTGACATTGCAGCCCTGCATTCTGTCTGCTGAGTGGAGCGAAAGCATCTGGTTTGCAGTTTGAGCTGCTAATTCTCTGAGAAAGATGAAGCCACACAGCAAATTGTGGCCGTTGCGTGCCTGCTAGGCCAGCATTGCAGGGCTTTTGTCATCGTTTGCTGAAAGAGGTGGGAGGGGAACACACTTCATTCTCCTTCACAAGTGCCCTTGGTACCAGAGTAGTTACAGATATAATCATATCTTTATTTTCCTCTCAATGTAGCCTCTACACAGAATTGAAAAGTGAACAAGCGTTGAGGCCGGCATTTTGTCATATTGCCTAACATTAAAATGTGTATACATACAAATAAATGTTCTGAAAAAAGTCTAAGGAAAGATGTGAATATCCATTTAATTTTTTTAGACCACTTTACAATCTAAACTAAACTATAGTTTGCAGTTTTCAAAGTTAAATACATTTTTTTTAAATGTTTTTTTATTTATGTTAAACTGCTGTTAATGTGTATAAGGATGTACCTATACATTTTTATTTATTTTAAAATTGTTAATCCTCATTATTCTTAAAAGAATGATTTTGAAACCGACACCTTGGTGGTTGATTTAATAAAGGCATGCTGGAAAAAGTAAGCGGATCTAATATTTCATTTTCTTCACCCTACACTCAGTCACTCATCATTTTTTATTTATTTTTATTTTACATCAGAATACATTGTCTGTCTCCAAAGATTTAGATTTTATTTTACTTTTTTTTTTTTAATTGAGAAATCTCCGTTTTTAGAAAGACTGAAATTCGCAGCTAATCAGCCACCGTTGCAGTCACTGTTTTTGTGTTTAACGTGGCCGTGCTTGTGATTCGGAGACCTGCTTTATGAACAGCATTGGCAGTGCTCCCAAGGTCCCCTGTGTAGTCAGAGAGGGGGGAGGTATAAATGGTCTGTTGCGTCATTGATTGTGGCTTGTTACATTTTACTCCCTCTCTCTCCTTCCTGCAAAAGCTGAGGTTTTGGTGCATTTGCTATTGGTTATATTTCTCCTGCAACTAAATAAATGCATGTTATAGATGTAGATGATATCAACAGAATTAAAGAAAGCACAGGGGTCTCTTCCCTGCAGAATGACCATAACTACTAAAAATGTAACCCATTTCCATATGTTATTTCCAGGTTAAAGTTTTCTGTATTTCTTTATTTAAAGGTCATGGTAGGAGTAAGGGCGTGGTACAGAGGGACACTCTAGTTTAAAGAATAGAGAAAAAAAAAACGGGCAATTACATAGACTGGTCATTTAGGCATACTGAACATTTGTAAAGGGTGCCAGGTAAGTTCAGTTACTTTCGTGGTGGGTATTATAGTTGTCTCAGATATTCAGCGGCTTGCAGCTGACTGCCCATTGTGACTTGACCATTGAATTATGTGAACTTGAATACTACAGTTTTACCGTCTTTCCCTGAAAATAAAACAGGATCTTCTAATAATTTCCCACCCGAAAAACATACCAAGGCTTATTTTCAGAGGATGTCTTATTTTGGGAAACTTCCCTGAACATAGATTAGCTTCATCGTGCATGGAATCCCGCCGATCTATGTTCTGAGAAAATTCACCTAACATAGATTAGAGAACTAACAACTAGTGACTAGGGCTTATATTACAAGCAACCCCCCCAAAATAAGCTAGGGCTTATATTACGAGCAGCCCCCGAAAATAAGCTAGGGCTTCTTTTCAGGGGATGTCTTATTTTCAGGGAAACACTGTACTTATGTAACACAAAAAATCCACACTGCAGAAGGCATAGGCAATGGAGAGCATTAGATAAACTGGTAGTTGGTAGACATTCGATTTAAGGCGAGGTAGTAGAGAGATTGGATTGGAATGGTGTAAAATGTGTGAATAAAAGCTCCTTTCCTCTACAGATATATATATATATATATATATATATATATATATATATATATATATATATATATATATATATATATATATATATATGTGTACTGCACTACAGTCCTGTAGGATCTCCCAACAAATTGAATACGGGTAGTCGATCAAAGTCTTTATTCTCTACAACACAGTCTATTTAGTTACTTTTGTAGCTCTTAAGTCTAGCGTTGGCTGTAACTACGATAAATGCTCAGAGCAGACACCTGTTTTTATTTTTTTTTGTTTTGTTTTTCCCAACGATACGGGAGGAGGTTTTGTAAGGCTTGTAGATACTGCTGTTGCACCACTTAGGAAACTTTACAAAGGTAGAAAATTAACATCTTATCAGGAAGATGTGGTTATATTTGTTCTAAAAATATTATCGCCTTACCACAAGAGAAAGAAAAGCAAAGTTTGTTTAAAACACTTGAAACAATGTTAATTCCAAATATATACATTAATGTCAACTTGTCTCCATGATGTGAGCCACAAGTTCATGTAAATCAAAACTTTGAATGCAATGGTATATAGTATTGGTACATATACATTAACATACAAATAAGTTTACTGACTAGTAACTCTCTTGCTATACCTATTAACCTATAACTTAAATTCTCATTTGGGGTTCTTTAGGGTTATATGTTTATAACTGTGCAAGCAGTGGTTGACCTTCAGAAAACAAACACTAGCTACCCTTTTGTATTTTTGAATGACTGTGCTCAATGAGGTGGACAACAAACTTGTACCAAGATGAAATCTGTGTTATACCAAAATACTGTCTGCATTTGAGGAAGTCATTCTCTGACCTGGAATTGTAGTCCTTTCTTGCCTTGACTACTGTAATCCGCTTCTCAGTGGTCTTAGTGCTCCCAACTTGCGCCGTTACAGTCCATAATGAATGCGGCGACGAGGCTCATCTTCCTGTCTGCCAGCACCACCCACGCCTCACCCTTCTGTCAGTCCCTACATTGGCTTCCTAAAAGATATAGAGCTCAATTTAAAATTCTGGTTCTTGTTTTCAAATCTCTACGTAATGCTGCTCCCACCTATCTATCCTCCCTAATACACAAGTATGTCCCGTCTAGGCCCTTACGCTATGCTGAAAACTTACGTCTATCTTCTGTCCGTACTCCCACCTCTGATGCTCGCCTTCAAGACTTCTCGAGGGCTGCACCGTTCCTGTGGAACTCACTTCCCTCATCCGTTGGATGCTCACCCAGTCTCCACTCCTTCAAAAATATCATTTAAAAACTCCCTTTTCATAAAAGTGTATCAATTAAACTGTTAATAGCTCGGACTGAGTCCTCTCTTGCAACTGTCATTAGTCTAATACTATTCTTACCTTTTGTGTCACTTTACCCCACTCCCTCTAGCATGTAAGCTCATTGAGCAGGGCACTCAGCCCCTCTGTTCCTGTGTGTCCAACTTGTCTGGTTAATACTACATGTTTGTTCGTCCACCCACTGTAAAGCGCTGCAGAATTTGTTGGCGTTATATAAATAACATAATAATGTCTGCTAAGCTCACTTGAACAATGTGATGCTACTAGAACATGGCTTATCTTTGTTACTGTATATGAGGTTTTGGAAGTCTGTAACCTATGATAAATATGCTCTATCGGATTCAGCATTGGTAGAAAAACTTTTGTGGATGTCATGTGAGGGTAGTGTGGATAACTGGTTACTCTGCCAGAAGTGTAAAGTTTGTTAGTGATGGGTGCGACCGTGTGCATCAGTGGATGCAAATGACAAAAGGCAATTATTCTCTTAAAATTGTATCTCTCCTAGAATAGATGTTTAATTTGTCAAGTGGTGAGTTAAAGGAATAAGTTTGTGTTTTTTCTCTCTGATCATATTCTTGAGCACATTGAGCAAGAGGTTTCCTACTGATAAAATCCAGGAAACCGAGGGAAGATTAAAGTTCCCTCCTTTCGTCTATGGAAAAAATCACAATGTATTTACAAACCTATAATTGTTACAGTTGTAAAAGGGTATATTCAACTAGCCCAAACTCTGCAAATAATGGTCTAATTTTGTCAATTTCTGATTTTGCTCTATATCCACTTGACAAACCTAAATAGTAGAATAAAAACCTCCTTTTTATTTTTTTTATCAGCCAAGTGGGCTGGACAGAAAGGAACCTATAGTACCAAAATTATTTTCAGGGCTCTGGGTTTCTTTCAAAGTATACTGCCTATTTTATATATCCATTGTGCAATCTGCATAAGCTTAAAGGAACACTATAGTGTATGGAATACAACTCTGCTTAGGGGGCTATCGGCTATACCTGACTGACAAGGCCAAACGAAGGCTGAAATTATCATCTGGGATTGCTGTATCTCTTGTGCAGAACAGGCTTGCTGGCATTTTATATCAAGGCTACTCTTTTGGGATCAGTTTGATATGCAAATGGTATAGGTTCTTTCTGCAAGGGCACAAGTGAGCAAACACTTTATACAAATACACCAACACTAGATTGACTGACTTCCTTAACAATCAAGCCTTTTGCAGCAGGATTCTGAATATATAAACCTCCATAGCATGGTTGAAAAAAAAATGGGCAAAATGTTAACGTTGTCTATTCTGCATGTGTCATTCGGTTTCCACAGGAAACCACACTGTAATCCGAGTGCCAACAGTAATATGGTGAAGTATTCCCTTTCACAGGCTTAAACAATTCTTTCTTGGATAGAAAAATGGGAATTTGATTATATTCCCTATATGCAAAAGTTGCCTCTTTATGGTTGCTCAGAGCATTATGAATTACAGGATAATCTCAAATGGGGTTATTTCCTGAAGCAGGAGTTGTGGAGGTTTGACACAGGCATTGGAGAATTTTTGTTATGGTTATTCCAACCATCATAAGCCTTTCTGCTTTTAGAAGTGTTCTTGGTGGTAAAGTTGCACCCCTAGCCTGCATTGCTTAAGCAGTGCTGCCTAATGTAAATACTTGATCAATGATGACATCTGTAGTCCGCATGCACAGTACACTGGAGACCGACAAAATGAGCTTCTCCCTTGCAGCAGTGTCTGCAAATTGTAAGAGATGTTGTCCTCAACTTCTTCCTTATAAGAATTATGGAGGACACTCTGCTCTCTGCTCCAAAGCAGCCAAACTTTTTTTTGTAGCCTTCTCTAGATCTGTGCATTGCACAATCTTGTCTCTGAGTTCTGCAGGCGGTTCCTTTTGACCACATGGCCTGGTTATATTCTGATGATATTATTTAGATAGTGCCAACATATTCTGCAGTGTTTTTAAGATTATAGAATCGGGATAAATTGACATTGACAACATGTAAATAGCATACAAAATATTAACAGAGACAAAAGGTGAAAAAAAAAACAAAAACCCTGCTGAAACGAGCCTAAAATCTGAGGAAGGGATATAGTCACACAAGGAAGAGGGGAGGAGGGATTGATGGGTAAGATACCTAATGTCAAACTAAGCTAGTAAAGTGTCTGTGAGGACAGAGAGTGAGTTGGGCTATGGAGACTAGGGGACAGAAGAGGACAGTTATTATGAGAGAAGCGTCGTCATGCAGGAGGATAATAGGATTCCTAAAGAGGTGTGCTTTCACTGATGTCTGAATAGACTGGATGGAGAGTCTGATCACTGGGAAGGGGATTTCATAGGAATGGGGCAACCCTTAAAAAATCCTACAAATGAGAGTTGGTAGTGTGGGAACTAGCATATATCAGGAGAAGGTTGTTTGCAGAGCAAAGGGAACAAGAAAAGAAAAGTGTTCGTTGAGTAAAAAGGAAATGTAGTGAGAAGTGACGTTAATGAGGTCTTTGTAGGTTAGTGTTGGTAGTTAGAATTGTATCCAGAAGGGTCCAGGAAGTCAATGTAATTGGCCGCTACTCCCACATCTCACCCCTCTGTCAGTCAAAAAGATGAGCCTGACTGCAGCATTGATTTGAGACTGAAGAGGGGCAATGCAGGTTTTTGGAAAGCCAATGAGCAGTGAGTTGCAGTAGTCCATTTGGGAAACACTGATCTGTATTTACAGCTGTGAGCCTGTTTTATAGACAGATGTATGCCTTTCCAAATCTTGTCAGTTGAATTTGCCACAGGTGGACTCCAACCATAGAAACCTCTCAAAGATGATCCAGAGTAATAAAAAATGCATCTGACTTAAATTTCAAGTGTTGTAGCAATTGGTGTGAATGCTTATGTTAATGTGATATTTTAGGGTTTTATTTTTAATAAATCTTCAACATTTAAAAAAAAAAATCAGTTTTGCTTTTTAATTATGAGATATTTAGTGGAGACTAATATGAAAATTAGAAACAATTACAGCATAATGCTGCAACATAAAAACATGTGGAAAGAAATGAAGGGGTTTGAATACTTTCTGAATGCAACTGGTATACAGTGCGTGTCTTTACCCAGAGAGTTTACACATTTTCAAGTATTGTAGGTATTGTTACAGACAGAGGGATATACAATTAGCACTAGAACATCCAAGAGTCCTGCCCGTGCATGTTAATACTTTTTATGAAAAATACAGTAAATAAAGTGTGAGATCCGACCGTGACCCAACAGACATTCTGCTAGAAGTCTATAATGACTGCATGAGGGTGGCAACGGAAGACAATGTGGATTGTTCAGCTGGACATAAAAGATAATGGTGTTTATGGCCCACTCTTCTACAGGGACAAATAGCATCAAGTTTTTGACATTGATACGTATCTCTAAATGTAGGCTTTGACATTAAAAAGTACCGATCTGTCCTATTTGAGTTTTCTATACTGTAGGATGGAGAAATCTGGTTATTGTGATTTGCTGAAAATCTTTCTTCCTTTGCACTGAGTGACTTCATTAATGCCCGATATTATTCTTTTTGGGTTTTGCTCACTTGTGCACAGATGATCCTTCCATTAATTTTATAATGTTGCATGCTGAATCAGGTTAAGAGTAAGGGTTAGAAAGTTAACTCCAAGTTGTATTAAATTGGAAAGTGAAAATTAGACTTTTTTTTTTTTATTAAAATTTGCTTGTTTTGCCTACATTTCTTCATTTAAAAAAAACAAAAAAAAAACCTCACTAAATACAATATTCATTGTATACACTCTAGTATATTCCCTTTGACTTTTTTTTAGATTGCTAGAGGAGAATTCTAATCTTTTCCAAGTGTGAGCTGCAGTTTTAGCTTTCTCCAGTGGTTTCCTGTGGATGAAAAATATATGATTTGCCATACTTTTTGTATGTAACAAACAAAGTGTACTTTTGTCTTTTAAGTAGCTCAAACACCATGTTATCTTTTCCTAATGCTTTTAGCCCCTTTTGGTGACACTTGTACAGTTAATGTTGTTGGCTTTAGAACATCTAATAACTGTTTATCTAAAGCTCAGGAAGCCGTGTATTCTGCAGTTTTCCAAGTTCCAGCAATGCATTTTCTGTCTGCTTCCTCACAGATTGTTGTCAATCCCACAATGTTCTGTATGATTTCACTGCAGTGGCATGCAGCCCTGACACGTTTTTAGTTTCGAAAACCGATCCTTTACGTCCAGTTGTAAAGACAAGGGAGCGTTAACCAGCAAGCAGAGAATCAAATTAACAAAGATTATTTGTAAAAAAAATACATACTACTACATATTAAATATGTACAAATCCTTCTTTCTAATGTCTTCCGTAGTACAGATTTCAAGTGTTTAAAGGGACTCTGTAAGCCACAAAACAGTCATACATAAAATATTGTGTAAACTTGAAATCAAATGTACAGACTGCTGTATATAATTATATTTAGTTCTGTAAAATGACCATTGGAAGTGTATGTGAGTAACGCCACCACCCTTCATCTAATTGATAGTAGTGGGGCAAGCAATGGCACAATGCCAGTGACATACATGTTATTGGTAAAAAAAAAAAATATATATACATACCAAGTAAAATACCTGGATTTCCATCAATACCTATGTTTTTGCTAGCACACTAGATGAACCTAACCGTATATTAAAACAAGACTGTGCCTGAAAACCAGTTATTTGATGTCTCATTGAGATGACGCTGGTGTGTGTATTTATGCATTTATATATTTGTGTGTGTGTGTATATGTATGTGTGTGTGTATATATATATATATATATATATATATATATATATATAATGTGTGTGTGTGTATATATATATTAGTGTTTTTTTGGGGGGGAGGGGGGAGAACAAGATGAATATGCTAATAAATTCATATGACCTAATTAAAAAGAAGCAAAACAATGTATAACGACTTCAATGATATACAGGAGGTTTAATGATGGTTAAAGGAACACTCAATATATTAGTGTGTGTATATTTTAACAAGCTAGCAGATATACTGCCAAGGAAAACATGCATGCAATTTTTTTTTCCTGCATATTTACTTTGGAGATAAATTGGGGGGGAAACCGCTTGCAGACCTACTGTCTGCAGCTTTTGCAAGCCATCCTTTCTGATTTGCAGTTTAAAAAAAAAAAAAAAAAAAAAAAGAAATATAATAAGAACAGATTGGGAGACGGGAAGGAAAGCAGAATGGATTGAGGAAAGGTACGTTTGACGTGACTGAGCCACATTAAGCTAAAAAGCAACACCGACACACAAAATATGAAATTAATATATCAACTGCCCTGTTCTCATACCATGGAAGAGAAATGTGACAACCTTGTTATTGGCATGGAGAAGACAACAATACGTTTGTCAGTATCGCCATTGTAAACTAATCTGTTTCCTTTGAATCTCAACTGCCAGGGATCGTAGAGCTAATATGATTAAAATAAATGTTCAGGTTTTCAGAAACAATTTATGAAGATTTGCAATTCTCTAGGTCTGTGGAGTTCTAGGAATCTTTGTCTTGGTGATGCTTTTGTTTAGTTAGAAGAAAAAAAAAATCAGTAATCAGTAATCAGAGTGAAGCAGTAATAGTTTTTTCAAAAGGTTTTGAATAAGAACAGGAACTACATTTATTTTTAAATTTTTACTCTATCTGTATGTATGCGTGTAGCTGTGCATGATTCTCTAAAGACTGTACATCTTAAAAGTGAAAATAGCATATAGTATAAATACAAGGAAATCTTATAAACATTAGATAAGCATTAGATAAGCTCTGGGTGGCAGGAGAGACATCTAAGGCTATTGCAGCTATCTCTTCCACAATCTGATATTGGAAGTGTGTCAAGATGTCTAGACACGTGGCCAAGTATGGCTGCCTTCAGAACCTTTTTTTTTTTTTTAAACTTCCTAAAGTGCAGCAAGAAAAATTCAAATATGTAGCTTTTTTTTTAATTATTAAAAACAAAATTCAATATTAATAGATTGAATGGTTGCACATGATTATAGATCAAAAAACATTATCTGCATTATATAAGGCAGGGCTTGACAAATTTTCTTCAATCTAGGAGCCGGCTAAAAAATGTAGGAGCCAGGTTTTGTTTTTTTAACTAACAAAGCATTATTTTCAAGCAATTCTTAAAGGAACCAGAAAAATACAGCTTAATGTAGTGGTTCTAGTGTCTATAGCCTGTCTCTGCAGGCTTTTCGATGTAAACACACTGCATTACTGCCATGTAACACCTCTATTGACAATCACTCAGGCGGCCACTAGAGGTGCTTCTTAGTCCATGGAGACGCCGAATGTTCCTCATAGAAAAGATGCAAATAAACAGTGTTTTGACTCGCAAGTGCAATAACCTCCCATTGCTTTCCTATGGGGAAAACATTAGCTAGGTTAAGATCATCAAGATTTATAATCTCAGCCATGGATGGAAGTGGAGCCAACCACGGCAAGACCGGTATAGCTTGGGGGGGAAAAGGGTGAATAAAAACACATTTCACATGCAATCGGAGGGGAGCTGGTCATCTAGATTCTAAACACACACATACGCTCAGACACAAACGAACACAGACTCCCTGCCAGACTCCCAGACAAACTCATAAATGTATTAATTTTAATTTAACTCCGTCCAGCCTCTCTACATTTGGAGAAGCTGGAGTGGGATACTCTTCTTGGGATCCAGTGTGGCTGCTAAAATCTTCAAGCTCCTTCTGCTCTTCTACTTTTTGTGCTCTATGGTGATGCCGGGTGCTGTGATATGCGGGAGCAGATCAAGAAGGGCTGGAAGATTACAGCTCCTTAGTGAGCCAGCTCCATTATCCCTCACCGCTGAATGGATTGACAAATCCCAGGTGCCAGGACAAAATTCCCAATCACCTTGGCGAACTGGCACCTGGGATGTGTCGATGCCTGGCATAAGGTCAAGGAATGTTGCTGGTAAAGTAAAGAAATGCTGACCATTTATGTATTTTTTTTTATTTTTTTTTAATAGTACAGCACTTTATTAAAAACTTCCAAAATGGACTGCAGAATAACATTGCACAATTAGGGCATTGCAATAGCAATAAAGTTTTATGTTTTCCATCCGGAAAAGGGGGGAGGCAGTGGGAGAACCTAAAAGTTCCTTCCCCATAAACCTAAAGCATGCATTAAAAATAAATAGTATAAAATGTGGAGGCGCATATCGTTTATGAGCACAAAAGGATATGTTTCCTGGATCATTGACTCTTGTGTATGAAACCTACAAAAATGAAAAGCACCACTTATTTTATTAATTGGCTTCATTCATATTTCAAGCTATTTGCTAGAAAATTAAGTCTTTATCAGTCACAAAAAAGAATAAAAAGTTTCCAATGGTCACTGTGGCGAACCCAGCTTCGCCACTGTGAACTGGAGAGGCCTGGTTGCTAGCCTCCTGCCCTGCGACTACGGCCCTGGACATATTGCTCTATAAAAAAAACTATATTTGGGCATGTAATAATTTATATTACTGCTACTGGGCCTTTAAGGGCCATCCGTGAACTTATTGGGACTTTTGTGATACTGTACCTTTAAGACTGTGGAACATGGTACTTTAACCCTGCCGTTAATATCATGTATGTAGTTATGTGTTGAGTTAACCTGGGATATAGATATGCAGTATTCATCTGATTGTTCGGTAGAATCACTCCATTCAGTATATTGAGTGAAACTACCGAACAACCAGACCACCCAGGAATAAGTGTGCCTCCAATTACCGTTTGCAACAATGTTGCAAACAGGTAATTGGCAATCTATGTAATGTATTCTGTGTCCTCTGGGTGGCCGCCATTCGGGAGCCGAACACGTGGCGGTGGCCATCTTAAACTACCGAACAGCTGTGTTTTGCTGTCGAGTGTCTGGAACTGAAATCGGACACTCAACTAGGCAAGCACCGCTGAGACCTCCAGACTTCCAGGATTTCGTGGGGAAACTACCGAACGGCCCGCCGTTCGGTAGAAAGAAACGCACAAACTAGGGGATTCATGCGAATTCCCCTTCGTCTCTATAACCCAAGTAATTCGCCTGTTTCTATTCCCTTTTCTGTGACCGACCGCAGGGCCAAAATGCATGGAACTGTTTTCGGATACTTTACCCATGCGGTCGGTCAAATCTTTGGAACCGTTCATCCGAATGACCTGATTCTTGAATATGTTGTCCCCCTGAATAAGGACTATCCAGCGATGCTGGATTTAAAGGTGTATCATATGTATTTGGGGTACATCCAGGAATTGGGGAAAAGGGTGTACGGTATAATTATGTTAAGTGTTAATCTAAGGGGAGGAAATGTGTGGGAGGTACATCCATGTGATTGGTTAATTTCATCCTCCCCCTGGGAGTGTCCTGTATGTACCTGTTTGTAATAAAAGCCAGGCTGGGTGTCCCAGTCCAGAGTTCCTGTTTTACCCTCAAAGTGATGTGTCGTCTCATTATTGGGAGGAAGGATTTATTGCATGCTGTTCCAGTTGACTGCTAGGAGTACAAGCCTATTCGTATGGTTCCTATTCAATGGTCTACAGCATTCATATGCTTGGGAGAATTTAAAAGGTTTCTCGGATCCAGTGTTCGTGTGTCTCCAGTCGGGAGAATGGTGTTTGCAGTAGCTGCCTGTGCATCTGGAAAGGGGATTATCGCCTAAACTGGGTTTTATCCTCTTGTAAGTGAAAACGGTCCGTTACAGTCACAAAAATAATAATAATAAAAAAAAAAACTTAATAAATGACTAGTGTGTAGACCAAATGCAGTGGCAGTATCCCCAGAGACCTTCCCAGCAAGTCTACCAGCAACAGAAATAACAGAGACCAATAGGGATACAGCTAAAAATAAAGCAAAACATAACATACAATTGCTTAATACTGTTTAGCATGTACAGCCAAGTCTTATCATTTTTATTTGTATGCTTTAAATTTGGTCCCTGAAGAAGTTCCGCACTGGCAAGAAGCATGTTATGTTGGACCTTATTTTTAATTTTATGGTATTGCTTGATAATAAATTATCTAAAGCTTTAATACCTCATCCCTTCCTTTCTCTTGTTGTCTGAAACTTGGGTTCCTGCAATACGAGAGGTTTTGGCGGCATTGTCCCGTACCTTGGAACTCTTTAAAACTATTTTGTGAGTGCAATTTGATGTGACTTGGCTGTATATCCTAAACAGTATTAAACTAAATGTATCTATTTGTTTGTTTATTTTTTGCTGTATCCCTCAATGTTTTGTTGTTCAAGCCTTTTGCAGCTGAAGCGCATGCTGCCCTATGGGAAACTCTGGAAGCTCCTTAATATAAGCAGTATAAGTGCATGCACGCTTTGCATAAAGTGCCTCTTTATCATTCGAAACGGTTATTCTAAATGAGAATCCTCTTGGTATAACTGAAAAGTCGCATGAAAACATATATTCTTGGAGTACCGTATATACTCGAGTATAAGCCGAGGCTCCTAATTTTACCCCCCAAAACTGGGTAAACTTATTGACTCGAGTATAAGACTAGGGTGGGAAATGCAGCAGCTACTGGTAAATTTCTAAATAAAATTAGATCCTAAAAAAAATTATATTAATTGAATATTTATTTACAGTGTGTATATATAATTAATGAGTGCAGTGTGTGTGTATGTATGAGTGTAGTGTGTGTGTGTGTGTGTAATGAATGCGGTGTGTGTGTGATGCAGAGCCTTGGTGGTTTTTATTATTTTTTTTTAATTATTATTTTAATATATATTTTTTGTTATATTATTAATATATATATTTTTTTAATATTATTTTATTTGTATTCATATTTTTTTCGTCCCCCCTCCCTGCTTGATACATGGCAGGGAGGGGGGCTCTCACTCCCTGGTGGTCCAGTGGCATTGGCAGTTCAGTGGAGGGGGCTGGCAGGAAGCACTTACCGGTACCTCTCCTGCAGCTCCTGTCAGCTCCCTCCTCCTCTGCGCCTGTCCGGTCAGCTCCCTCTGCCAGCTCACACTGTAAGTCTCGCGAGAGCTGCACTATGACCCTGTGAGACTTACAGTGTGAGCTGACAGAGGGTCTGAACGGACCTGCGCGGAGGAGAAGGGAGCTGACAGGAGCTGCAGGAGAGGTAAGCGCTCTCTGCCAGCCGCCAGTCTGTATTATGGCAATATAAATTGCCATAATACAGACAGTGACTCGAGTATAAGTTGAGCTGGGGTTTTTCAGCACAAAAAATGTGCTGGAAAAACTCTGCTTATACTTGAGTATATACGGTACTTTAATGCTGACTAGTCTATTGCACATTGATTCAGATTACTGAATCTTTTCAAGTAGCATGTAGAACTGTACACGTATAGCTTTATTTTTACCTTGTAAATTTTGTCCAGATTGAAATGTATAAATGGGGAAAAAGTCTGCTCTATAGATTAAAGACAAAATCCTTAGAAATGCACTACCTCTGTGATCTGCTAGACTAGAGCATTCTATAATGGAATAAAGCTGGGATTTAAAAAAAAACCTTGGTAACCTGTACATTCTCGAATTGCAAACAGGCTGCACCCAAAAACTTTCTGGAGTCTCTTAGCAATTTGGTATTGATGTAGTCTATATATATTTTTAATACTTCAATAAGTACGTCAAAGCATTATTCTGGTTTGGGTTACTTGCATGCCATGAAACGTGTGCATTTATTCAGTATTTTGACTGAACACGTCTTTATTATAAACTCGCTTACCCTGCGCCCATGGTATGGAGACTGCTCAACTGTTACTAATTGAGAGCATCATGTTTCTTTACTGTAAAGGTGATGTTGGTGCCAGGATGAACCGTAAAGGACCACTAAAATCACACAGGCCACTTTATCTTAATGAAATTATATTTGAAACTACAATGTAAAACGTATTGTTTTTTTTTTTTTTTAAACTGCAATGGTAATATTGCAGGGTTAAATCCACCTCTATTGGCTGTCTTACGATCGCCACTAGAGGTGATTCTAGTCACTTGATGCAGAATCCCCCATAGGCAAGCTTTGATTCGGTGCATTCCTATTGGGAAGCTTGAATGCGCATGGCACGCATGCATATTGGGTTTGGCCATTCCTCATCTGACGTTGCGAGAGGTGGAAAATGGCAAGTAGAAAATCTTTTGTTATAAATATATTCATTTTTTTTGTATTCACGGCACAGTAGGGGGGGGGGGGGCATATCTAACTAGGTACACTAAAGCATATGGAATGCAGGTTTGTGCTTTGTGTTTGGGTTGTTTAATTTTAATAGACAACCGGCAAGGTGTTTCGTTTGCAATTATTTATAAAAGTACTTATTTTAAACACAAAAGGGAACTTTTATAAACTGCAATCAGACAGTCGAGGTTATTTCCGTTAGCTCCACGGAGCAAATGGAAGTGGTAAGCAAAAAACAAGTCGCGAGAGTACACTGAGGATGGACAGCAGCTGAAATAGCCTGCCCTTCGGTGGGTCCCCGCTCAGAACTCAAGCTGGTTAGAACTTGCTGGCATTTCGGATCTGGACTGCCTGTATGGGTGGGACCAGTCTGATATGTTTCAGAGATGTTCTCTCTGTAATGGCACAAGATGAGCAAAAACCAGCTTGAGATCTGAGCGGGGACCCACCAAAGAGCAGGCTATTTCAGCTGCTGCCCGTTCTCATTATACTCTTGCGACCCATTTTTTTGCTCTCCAAGCCTACCACTTCCATTTGATTTCTAGAGCGTGCCAGCGTTGTCCCGCAGGCCACAATGTGGTAAGTGCGCAAACCTTATCGGAAGTGTGAGCCTCTGACCAACCATCAATGAGATCCTCTGTCTCAATGAAAGCCGCTTTTACTTGGCACAGAAGGAAAGTTTGTTCTAGATGGGAAAGACTTGAAAAGGCTGCAGATGAGATCTGTAGCTTTTGGAAGCTATTTTTAGATAGATTTCCAAAGAAAAAAATGCGGAAATAAATGTGTGATATTTTTATGGATTTATTTTTGCCACTGGAATGGTTCCTTTAACGTTAAAAATAAATAGCTAGATTTTTAATGCTGGAGCCTTCCTTTAAGATAGGAGCACTACAATTCCTTAGTCATTATTTTAGGAGTACATTATTAAACTATTTTGGTTCTAGTAATTTGATCCGCATGTTTACCATGTCCATTTAACTAAATAACAAGCTGCTGAAATGTAATAAAATGGATGTACGTGAACTGGCATAGAACAGTAGTGCTTCTTCCAGGCTGACTATATGCATCCAACTAGTCTAGTTTTAACTATAAATCCTCATGTTCAGTGTAACACCAGTGGGTGTATTTGAGAAGCTCCCATCAGAGGCACAAGAATTTTGCCTTATGTGAAGTTGCGTACCCCCCAACAACGGTGTCAGTGAAGCAGGATGCTGGTGGGTAGCTTAACATAGGGCAGATCTGTCTTAAGAATTGTTGGCTGCCAGCCAATCAAACAGTTTGGTCCATCAAGAGCAGACCACGGTTTTAGATCAACTCCTGATAACCTTGTGTTACTTTACTATAATGGCAGTATTGCTGCAGGTATGAACATTAACTCACTCAGTTGGATAACTGCAATATTTAAAAGAAAACAAAAAACATAAAGAAATACCATTAAAACCAACAGGTACGAATTTGTAAGAACATGTCGTCTTATGAATTTCTGAAGAACACAGAAGTCCCCTCCTAATGGTGGAACTAGTCACAACCGCGACTATTGGGACCCTGTTGGTTCCACCGGTGGCTCACATTTGTTAGATATACAGGAGTTTTGGATGTATTATACCCTATTATTATACCCTAATTTTAAAGATCTGCTGGACTAGAGTTACCATAATTTTCCACCGGTTGATTGTTTGACTAGTAAAAGACTGGGCAACTTTTGGTTTAGATGTTAATTTATCAATGCGCATTCACACTCGAAAACGAGAGGGACAAAACTTAGGCTGGCTCTTTGTTTGTCAGGTCAACCTAGAAATAACATAGGAACACTGGGGTCGAAGTTGTGTTTGTCTGCTCCTTTTGAAGACCCTAGTATCTTGCTTCATCTAAAAGCTTTACATATTGTCCTCACAAACTGTGATCTTATTAAAATACAATTCCTGTTTATGATTTTCAGGTATTTTATAACATGCCATATAGTTGCTTGCTTCATCCTGTACAAAAATGTGGAGACTCCCTTTACCCTTTTCTAACAGGTTTCCATGCGGTTTGCCCCTGATATCATAGGCATTGTACTTTCATTGAGTAGCAAACTGTCCTCAATTTTCTTTTTGTAATTTCAGGGAAGCGAACATTAAATGAGTGTTCAATTTTAGTATAAAATGAGAATTAAGGAAAATCCTAATCTCGCATCACAGATCCTCAAAATAAAACTTTATTTAATTTAATAACAAAGCCTTCACTACCAGACCAGTCATCTTTTTGTATTTCACCTGCAGAACCCTCACATCAATATAAATGGTGTCAAGATATGCTCTACCTTTTTTATATATTATTTTAAATCATTTTCCTATTTTTTTTTTTTTTTACATCCAAGGATTGGGTAGTAGATCCAAACATTGTGGCATATGTTTCAGAAAATTACATTTTCCATTTTGTTTTCTCTAGCAACACTTTTTATTCTATTTTTTGCCAACCTATAACACTCCCCATGTTTTACATGTGATAAAGTTGAAAAAAATGCTGTACGAATAAAGCATTGACTTGCTCTACAAAATAATTCATTGCAGATCCCAGTATCATGTGACCTTAAATACTCTGCTCCTCTAAAACTCTTGGAAACAATCGGAGTGGATCGTGTTTGAACGTAATTTGCCAAGCATAATATTTGAGTGCTTGTTTATTTTATATTGGATTTTATTTTGAAAAGCCCAAGGCATGATGTGTTCACATGGCAATCTGTGCAGACTTCCATGGAGGCTTCAAAGCTGCCTTTCTGTCTTATTTATGATTTCTCTGATAAGATGCTTTTGAAGTCCACTGGTGCAAGACTTTCTTATAAGTAATATATTATCACGTACGAGTACTGTGTTGTACCTCTTTTAGAACATATCAACATGAGGATGTGAGCACAATGTATAGAAATATGTTGGGCTACCTACTAATTTGTTTTCCTTGTTCCTAAATACCTCTTTCTGAAGGGGGAAGTAAAGAAAGCAGAGGTGCAAGGTTTGTTAGGGATGGTGCACCGCACACAAGTAAGAAATCTACACATTGTGGCTTCTGGTATCCTTTTGGCACTCTGCTATTACAAAACTAGAGTTGCAACGTTTAGATTGTGCCACTGGGGCTGCTGATCTCCTCCGCACCCTACATTTTCTCTATTTTTACAATTGTAAGTTGCGCAAAGTTTTTATAAACCCACCAATTGTAATAATAATTTGCTGTGGTCTTGTTTTAAATGACCTGGAATTCGTCTAAATTTTGGGCGCTCAATGGGTTGTCTGAATTCAGTAACTCCGAACGAACCGGACAACAGACAAGCATGTTAATTTATTTTGTGATTAGGACTCAGTCCATAATGCCAAAAATACCTAATTGATGGGGGAATAAATGATGATGATTGATGTTTTGTGAACAGCCACTAAATATTGATTGTATGCACAAAGAGGGAGAAGAAGCAGTTTAAAAAAATAAATAAAAAAATAATCCTATATTTATTACATTTATAATGTAATAATGTATACATACATGTAGATTTTATTTTTTACTGCTCTTCCTTTTTCCATCTGTTGGATACTATTTATCACTTAATGTTCCTGCCATTTGGTTCATAGATCATTTAGGATTCAATAAATCTGCCATGGATCTTTTCCATCTTCTGCCTAGTCCTTTACCTTGCTGGCTGAGGTGTCTGGACATAATTGCATCCCTGCTGCAACCACCATTGTTACCCCATTGTTTCAAGTCTGAAATTAGGGTCCTCTGATTCTTTGCGTACCATGATTAATATGTTCTGTGATAGTTTAATAATGCTTCACCATTAGTGATGTCCTGAACAGTTCGCCAGGAACAGTTTGCCGGCGAACATAGCGTGTTCGCGGTTGCGAACACGCGCGATGTTCGGTCCGCCCCTATTCGTCATCATTGAGTAAACTTTGACCCTGTACCTCACAGTCAGCAGACACATTCCAGCCAATCAGCAGCAGACCCTCCCTCCCACCTCCATGACGAATAGGGGGCGGACCGAGCATCGCACGTGTTCGCGACCGCGAACACTCTATGTTCGCCGGCGAACGGTTCCTGGCGAACTGTTCGGTACATCACTATTCACCATATATCAACTTGTTTGTCACCTGGTTCTATAGTACAGATTCTGCTGACTCTTTAAAATTTTATAGGAAAGTATTTATACTTTTTTTTTTAAATTTTATTTTTTTATAAATTGCTTCTGAAGTAATTTTCATACCAACGTTCTGTTAGAATTTGAGATCATGTATAATTCATAGAACATAACATTATCTGCTAAAACTTTAATTTTCCATCTGTTCCACGCATTGCGCAGACTTTTTAACATAGCACCTCTGCTAGTATTACAGCCACCAATCAGTAAATTAGAAAGCATATGTTTTATTACTCTACGTGGATATTTCTTACACTCCTCCCCCCCCCCCCCCCCAAATAACAAAGGATTTTTTATTAGTGAGTGGCAAAGGAATGATTCTTCTTTTAGTCTAAGTGTTTGTCTTTCTAGGAAATAACTCTGAAGTCCAGTTAACTTGATTCCCCCCCCCCTGTGTTTAAGGTAATTAAATTGAAAATGAAGCCATTTGAAATAAACAAGCATATATTTAGTGGCCAAACTTGAATATTGAAAGCCCTTGAAGCAGTCTACTTGATTCCCACAATCTGTCAGAATCTATAAATTTGTGACTGTCTTGTCAAACTGGGCTCTTGGGTGATATGCTATAGTGAAATGTATTTTATTTTATTTTCCTTTGCAAGTTTTTTTTCCCTTTTACGGTTTTATTTGTAGACTATTTGACATAAAATGTTTTAGCACATTTTTTTTTGCTGTAGAATTACATAGGTGAAAACGGACTTTAGTCATACAGTAACTGCACATGTTATGGATGAAAATAAGACTTGTGGGGGGGCGTGACCGGCAGCCGAGCTTAATGGACGCACACTAACTCCCCTGCTCTAGATTCAGTTGCAATCCACTGCAATCGGAGAATTTAAAACAAAATGGGCAATCCGAAAAAGCATCCTAATGCCCAGGGACACTCAGGGAAGACCCCAAATGCGAAATCAGGCTCCCTAACCAAATATTTGAAAGAAAATTTGGATCGATCGACGGAGGCCGCGGCCTCGAGTATCTCGGAGAATGAGTTCCAATCGGACCTACAACCACGCAGCCCCAGCTACTCAGACAGCTCTCAACAAGCAGATACCCAGGACAAAATAGATTTAAAACAAGTAGTGAAAAACTTACCTTCTAAAGCCGATATCCAACTTATGATTAACAACATGGAACGGTCTTTCCAATCCAAGATGGAGGTGATGGGCATGGACGTCCAACAGTTAAACTTAAGGTAACGGACCTAGAAGAAGAAAAAGCTTTATTACAAGCGCAAATCACAAATATTGCGACAACATTAAATTCACAAATCCTAAATTGGTCTTCTACACAACGCCACATTGATGACCTTGATAATAGGAGTCGCAGAAATAACCTCAGAATCAGAGGTATGCCGGAATCACAAGGGGAAAACATCCCAGAACTCCTCACAGATCTCTTCAATTTAATACTGAGTGAGTCTGCTGGAAATCCCATACTCTCAGACAGAGCTCATAGATCACTCCGTCACAGAAATTTATCACAGGATGCCCCAAGAGACATTATATGCAGGCTACATTACTTTAATGTGAAAGACTGCATAATAAAGGCCCTAAGAGATACAAACCAACCTCTACTGTTCCATGGAAACCCAATCCAAATATATCCTGACTTATCATGGTATACGCTCCAAGCGAGGAGAGCACTTAAACCTGTCACAGAACTACTACAAAAAAGAAATATAAGATATCGCTGGGGATTCCCGTTTGCCTTGATAGTCTCATCGAAAGGTACTATCTATTCTATCTCGACATACTTGGATGTAATACCCTTCCTACAGGCGTTGGATCTCCCGAATACTACAGTGTTGGACTGGAACAACCCACCGTCCAACCAAGATTCACTATTACCGCTATCTCAGAGACAAAGGTGGACCACTGGAGATTCCAGTCCCCTAACCAGAGACCAAGCAAACCTCCAGCTGAAGGTACTCCACAAAGACAAAGCCTAAAGGATATTCGTCCAACTTAATTAGCCTACTTATTTACTCGAGACTCCAATGTTCCAACGATCGGCTGAGATCTACTCACAATCAACATTCACTAGAGACATTCCACTGTTGGACTTTTAACCATAAATATTCATAAGTCCTGCCGAGGCTCCAAATACTTCATATTTCACAGTTCAGGTCGTATAATTATATTTTATTGCTCACACTATTTATTTAAACACCAGCGGTCTCATAATCTCATACCATTCATATTCTAAAGCATAAGTCATCCTGTCAGATAACCATACTCTGGCGAGTAAACTGTCTGCCCCGAGTTACTACATATGGCTTGGACATTGGGTAGGAATAACAATAATTATGGCCTTTAAATTCCTGCTCATATATCGATAATACTTACGAAAATAGTAAATAACAAACTCCTTTCTCAGACAGAGAGCTCTCTGCTCCCAACTAACCTACTCTATCTACGAAATTGTTATGTATTATTTTGTGTGTTACACGACCTATGGTATCTTTGAAACCTACTGGTATTGATAAGATGGTAAGGTATAACAGCGCAGAAACTGAACCTACCTAGAATTATCAAGTTTAGCATTAAACCAATTTTCATTCTTTAGACTTTTGGATTTAATTTAATATTCAGTTCACTAGACCTCGGTACATTTCACTAGAGATGTCCAGACATTGGGCAGATCTCGCCGGAGCATAAGAGTAAATATAATAACTACCATTTCTCCAACACATTATTTTATTTTATAGGATTGCAACTTGAATCTTTTGCCCAGACGCAAGCTCACGACCCCAATAATTTTAGGTTCTTTCTCCTGCATCAAGTTAGAACCAAATTTCCCCTAGGGGAAAACTCCCGAAGTCTTCTATATCCCACTTTTTCTTTTCTCTTTTCTCTTCTTTCCTTCCCTCCTTCTTTTCTCTATACCTTACTACCCAACCTTCTCCCCTCTCTAACCTGCTCTCAAACCTCCTGCCTCCTTCTGTCCACTTGGTTTCTTGAAAACCACTCTTTGCGAGTAAACTACATTCCTGAGAGTTCAAATCAGAGAAATAGCCTCTATAATCTGGAGAGGCTCTTTATCTACTTACTAACTATTGAAAATATTGCACAACTACTAGAAAGTGTTTAATTGTAATATCTTTAATTTAGTTGTTTGGTTATATCATTATTTATAACTGTGATTAATTACCACAGCATTTTGAATTAAACTGTTAAAAGGGTATTACCGGTACTGGAAGACCAAGCTCACTCCATATCTTCACTTATTGAAAAACACCCTCATAATAAGGCCACCTCAAATTTATCACACAATATTTGGCCTTACTCAGACACTTATTCAGACACCTTTCAAAAAAAAAAAAAACTTAAAAAAAAAAAAAAAAAGAAGGGAGTATACCAAGCAATTAATTTTGAGTGAATAAACTACTCCTCACCTAGTTAGGGATCTCCAAATCTTTCACCTTGATAATTCTCTACAACCTACGAATTAACCCCTGAGGCTACTTAGCTACAATATAAACACATAGATGAAAATGACTACCATCCATATCCTCACACAGAACGCAAGAGGCTTAAATTCTCCTGAAAGAAGATCTATTGCCCTTGCAGATTTCAAAAGATATAAAGCGCACATAGTATATTTACAAGAAACTCACTTTAGGAAAAATGTTGCACCTAAATTTCACAATAAAGACTATCCTCTAGGATACTATAGTCATTACTCAGAAGCAAATTCCAGAGGAGTGGCAATCATCATAGGTCAACTTCTACAATTTACCTTCTAAGAACAATTAGTGGATGACTCAGGGAGATTCATATTTGTTAAAGGCAAAATTAGCAATACTCAAGTCACTCTGGCTAACATTTATTTGCCAAACAAGAAACAAAACCTAACCCTCCAAAAAATTCTACGCAAACTCTCGGTGTTCAGAGAAGGGATCCTTATAATGGGGGGAGACATGAACATCGCAATGGATGAATCACTGGACACTACCTCCAGATCTAGGGATTACCAATCTCATCCAAGATCGCTCATCAAGAAATCTCTTTTTGAAGCTCAACTCTTTGATAGTTGGAGGTCAATTCATCCTACTAGAAAAGACTACTCATTTTATTCCTCACCTGCAGGCACTTACTCTCGAATTGATGCGATCTTTTTGCAGCACAGATACCTTCCATATATCAAAAAAGCCAGTTATGGCCCAATCACTTGGTCTGACCATGCTCCCATGCTACTAACCATTTCTCTACCGACTACATCCACCCCAATCTCACAAATCTAAAAAGTACACATAAAAACACTCTCTATAGATGAATACAAAACATTATCGAGTAAAAGAATGGAATTAACAACCATCCTACATCTTCATGCCAAGAAAAAACTGTCCTTAACAAAAAACACTTACTACTCCCAAAGTGGCAAAGCAGGCAAATTTCTTGCGAAATCTATACAGCCCGAAAGACAATCCTCCTTCATCTCTGAAATCAAGAAAAGTGATGGAACTCTGACAAGCCATATGCCGGATATACTGTCCACCATCCATGAATTTTATACTCAACCCTACAATCTGACCAATACTAAGCCTATAGCGGAAGAAATAATAGAATTTCTTGAACCCAGATTCAAACGAGCCATCCTTGCCAACGAAATTGCGTTTTTAGATAATCCAATAACAACAGAGGAATTCATAAACACGGTCAAATCTCTCCCCTTAGGTAAGAGTCCTGGCCCTGATGGTTTTACAGGGAAATACTATAAAGAATTGTCTTCCATACTAGCACATTCCTTTATTAAAGCATACAACATGAATCAACTCTCTTCACATATCCCAGGATCAGCACTCGAAGCAATCATCTCCATCATCCCTAAACCTGGAAAAGACACAACATTATGCGGAAACTATAGACCCATCTCACTGATTAATATAGACCTGAAAATACTGACCAAGATCATGGCTAACAGACTCAAACCATTTTTGCCATCACTTCTACACCCAGACCAAGCAGGTTTCGTACCTGTTAGAGAATCTAAAAATAACACAACAACAATTATAAACATACCGTATATACTCGAGTATAAGCCGAGTTTTTTAGCACATTTTTTGTGCTAAAAAACCCCAACTCGGCTTATACTCTAGTCAATAGTCTGTATTATGGCAATTTACATTGCCATAATACAGACTGGGGGAGAGGGGGGCTGGCAGAGCTGTACTTACCTGTCCTGCAACTCCTGTCAGCTCTCTCCTCCTCCGCGCCGTCCGTTCAGCACCTCGGTCAGCTCCCAGTGTAAATCTCGCGAGAGCCGCGGCTCTCGCGAGACTTAGTGTGAGCTGACAGAGGGAGCTGCACGGACGGCGCGGAGGAGGAGAGAGCTGACAGGAGCTGCAGGAGAGGTAAGTTACAGCTCTGCCAGCCCCCTCTTCCCCCCACTGAACTGCCAATGCCACTGGACCACCAGGGAAGGAGAGCCCCCCTCCCTGCCATGTATCAAGCAGGGAGGGGGGACGAAAAAAAAATCCTTAGTAATAAAAAAAAAAAATAATAATTAAATAATACAAAAATAATAATTAAATTAAATAAATTAAATAAATAAAAATAATAATAATAAAAAATTAAAATAATAAAAAAAATAAAAAAAATTGCCCACCCCCCACCAAGGCTCTGCAACACACACACACACACACACACACACACACACACACACACACACACACACACACACACACACACACGCTGCATTCATATACACACGCTGCACTCATACTACACACACGCTGCACTCATACTACACACACGCTGCACTCATACTACACACACGCTGCACTCATACTACACACACGCTGCACTCATACTACACACACGCTGCACTCATACTACACACACGCTGCATTCATTATACACACACTGCATTCATTATACACACACTGCATTCATTATACACACACTGCATTCATTATACACACACTGTAAATAAATATTCAATTAATATATTTTTTTAGGATCTAATTTTATTTAGAAATTTACCAGTAGCTGCTGCATTTCTCACCCTAGTCTTATACTCGAGTCAATAAGTTTTCCCAGTTTTTTGGGGTAAAATTAGAGGCCTCGGCTTATACTCGAGTATATACGGTAGTACACTGGGCCCAATTCCATAAGACTAAAAGTGCCTTACTTGCCATAGATGCCGAAAAGGCTTTTGATAGAGTCAACTGGTCTTTACTGAAACAAGTCTTGAAATTCTTTAATCTCGGACCTAGGTGGATGGAATGGATAAACACGATATATTCAAAACCCACCGCTAAACTGAGAATCAATGGCCAACTTTCCGATTCTGTAGTTATTTCCAACGGCACGAGACAAGGATGCCCTCTTTCACCACTATTATTCATATTAATACTAGAACCTTTCCTCCAAGGCATCCGAGACAACAAACTGATAAAGGGTATACAAATCAAAAACAAGATTTACAAGGTGACAGCCTTTGCAGACGACCTTCTCTTCACCATTGCTGACCCACACAAATCTATTCCCAATATTATCACGGAAATGCAACTCTATGGAAGAATTTCATTTTTTCAAGCCAACCTCACGAAATGTGACTTAATGCCAATATTTTTGACAGAAGACCTAATTAAAATGATCAAATCGAAATTTGCATTTCAATGGACAACTTCATCTATTAAATATTTGGGAATACATATTCCAAATCGATTAGGGTCTATTTACTCAATAAATTTCCCACCTCTTCTTGATTCCATTGCCAAAGATCTATCTAAATGGCACAAACCTTGTTTTGGTATGCTTTGCCGAGTAAACATTCTCAAAATGAATATTCTTCCCCGCATCCTCTACCTAATACAGACAATTCCACTAAAAATCCCGACTAAATTATTCTCTACCATTAAATCTCTATTTGTGAAATTTGTGTGGGCACATAAACCGCCCCGTCTGGCTTACCAAACTCTAATAAGAAAACGAGATCAAGGCGGCTTAAATCTTCCAGACATAGTCGACTATTATAGAGCGACCCACTTACAAAGGATTTATGAATGGATGAACACTCCCAGTATACTCCAATGGGTTGAAATTGAAAACAGCTCTTCTGAAGTCCCACTTCATATACTTCCTTGGATCCATATAGAGAATCAACTTATGGGAACACTCAACAAACATCCAACAATTCCATCCTCAATACACATCTGGCTCAAAATAAGGTCTCAAACGAAGATATCGCCATATCCCTCGCCTATTTATCCTCTAACTCTCAACCCATATTTACACGATGGCACTTCAGGGAAACAATTAGGTCTTCAGTGTAATGGTCCTTTTCTGAAATTATGTGACGCAACACGAGAAAATAAATTGATTCCCTTGCGCGACCTCACAGGCTCTGACAAACACTCTGGGATCCAACTCTGTTTCTATGACCAGTTGAAACATTTTATCATCACTAGATCACTCTTACCGATGGGTAATAGGTCTCTTACTGACTTTGAGCTCCTTTGTACCAAACACCCTCCAAAAATTAGAACACTATCAACTATGCATTCCATACTCAGGGAAGCGCACCCTCAACACCTTCCTGCCTTCACCCTGAAATGGACTGAGGAATTACAAATCACCCTAACCAACATGCAATGGAAAAAGGCCTTTAGACTAATCCACAAATCCTCCATATCAACACACGCACAAGAATGCAACTACAAAAGACCATCCCGCTGGCACAATACTCCAGCTAAACTTTACAAATTCTACATCAACTCAGCAAATCTATGTTGGAGATGTGAAACTTTGGACGCACACCATGCCCACATTTGGTGGCAATGTCCGATAATAGACAAATTCTGGAAAAGAATACATACAATTATCCAACTGATATTCCAAAAATCCTTTACACGCACACCGGAGCATTATATTTTCCTTCTCCCATTACAAGAACTTACAAAGATTGATCATAACTTGTTCTGTCACCTAGCAATGGCAACATCACAACTCATCCCTAAATATTGGAAACAAACTCAAGCTCCCTCAATTCGAGAGTGGGTGCTGAGGGTAGACGAGATCAAATTGATGGAAGAAATTACAGCAGCTAAATCAGGGAGACTCCCTAAATTTCGAGATATTTGGAATCCATGGAATTCATATAACAGCCTTACCCACGAATGGGTGTAAGAGTACTCAGCTCACTCAAACTTGGTAAACTTTTCTTTCCCCTCCCCTCTTCCTAGTTTTCTTACTCTACCTATCTACCCGCATTCGGACAATAAAATACTTGAAGATACGAATAAACGTTTAAATAACTCAACTTTATACAAGTGAAATCTAATATATTAACTATACACACATAAGCAAACACTGATCTAAGCTACAGAAAAATAAAAAGATTCACCTTACATATTTGGGGGTTATGACATAAATCAGCCCTTTATACAACGACCCTCTCGAAGATCTAACATCTCTGTCTGTTCACTTATCTCAACACACATGCACTACCTCACAATCACAATCTACTCACCTAACCAACACCTCAAATTGGGACTTGGTCTTCCACTTCTCATCTTCCTACCTAGGAACAAAACGGAAGTAAACAAGAATACATTGTAAATGGAAACTTATATATCTTTTATAGTATCGTTTGCCCTTTTATTGTCCTCCTTCTAACATATCGATATAGACCCATAACTATTAAAGACTCTTTGGACTGAATTCATAGTCACTCAAGTCTTGACAACAATTTAGACTAAGATCACAGTGTCTACTCGACTGTTATTATCTTTTATATTAATGTTAAATAAGATGTTTCATCATTCTCATTTTTAACTTGTAATCTTTGACCAATTGTCAATTTGTTACCTCGCTTAACTTTACTGTACATTTTGCATTGTATATCTACAAAACAATAAAAATTTATAAATAAAAAAAGAAAAAGAAAATAAGACTTGTGAACTGACTTAACCCCTTAAGGACACATGACATGTGTGACATGTCATGATTTCCTTTTATTCCAGAAGTTTGGTCCTTAAGGGGTTAAACAATGTGTCCTTCACACAATCTCTAGAATCTGCTTTAAAAGAGGACTTTGCTCCATAAAGAGCAGTAAGGAAGCTACAAGGATGGGAGTCCACTAAGAAAACATTTATGTAAGAAAGGTAAAATTATCATAAAATTCAAGCAAAGTCCCGATGAACAATCCCAAGGAGGCCTGTAGCTATAAAAGCCAAGGGGCTTGGCCCTTAATAGCCACCACAATCTTCTGACATAGTGATTAGCCCTACTGTCCAAAGTGGAGGAGTGGCTTAAATGAAAGGTATTCTCATGAGCACCCTCAACATTCTGGGTTTTTGCTTCTTCTCCCAAATGACGGCCACAGTGGAGCACACTATAAACAAAGCTTTAAAAATATTTCAAATCAGATGTAGGAGCCAGTAGTACTGAACAGGCTTGCCTTTGGTAGGCTTGCAACACTTGTGCTTATAACCAAAGATAATGTCTTTGACCGTGCTCCAGTGACTTGAGACGCGGAAGATTGCTGTGCACGCCCAGCCCCCCCATAACTAAAATATTTATTTTATTGAATGCCAGACACATTTCATTTACATGTGCAGCCTCATCCCACATACAATAAAAATATGCCCTGATGTTATCTTAAATTAATGTGCGGTTTGCTCTGGCCCATGGCTGCCCATGCACGGCTATTGACTGCACGCTGTAAGCTAGGGTGCCTATTATTTATTCTTCCTTGTACTCTTTCTTTTTCAACCCCCCCCCCCTCCCCTCCCCCCCTTGCACTATATTCCACATGCACTGAATTGATTAATTCACCCTGCTCATCATTATTCTCCTGGCCAGTAGATGATTCCTACTGTTGGCAGTAGGACCTAAAGAGGAAGTTCTATTGTGTAATATTAGCAAGCCAAGTTCTAAAATCCTGGACATTATTTCAAGGTTCCATTTTAAATGCTGATGTTCATTTGACAACAATACTTAACATAACGGGAACAGTTTCAGGCAAGGGAAGAATGCATGCAGAATTTTACTCAAGCTCTGTTTATTTGGAGTACAAAACTAAAACGTTTCCATCTAGGCAGGGGGTGTAGGAGCTACTGCTGTTTTTGCCAAGTTTGCTTTCCCTTCGGCTATTCCATCCTCGTTCTGTTTTT